>NC_088385.1:3260000-3560833 GCF_037993035.2 Macaca fascicularis | reverse complement strand
TGGGCAGGACAGGACATGGAAATGGGGTGGTATATAATCTGGCTGGGATTCAAGAGATGGATTTCAGGTGTGGGGATGGGCTGCAGCTGGATGCATAGGTGGCCTGAGCAGGAAAAGAGGAGGTGCGCACAGCTTTGGGATGCTGGAGACACCTCCTGAAGGAGATCTTTTTGCACAGGACTGTGTGTTTACAAATCGTCTTCCCTTGATGTGCAAGTTCTTTCCTTTCCCCCTTTTAAACATTGGTATAGTTTCTCCATGTTGGGAAGTCTTGGGGTTGGGTGCTATGTACAGGACCCAGTGACCCACTCTCTTTTGCTTCTTTTCACTCTATAGGAGAACCTTCTCTTTTCTCCTGGCCAGTGGCCAGGAGAGGTTTCCTCAAGGAGGTCCCTGAATCCTGCAGCCTCAGGTTCCTTGGCAAGGGAGTCACTGCTTGGCCTGGTGCCTGCTCACTTCTTTTTCCTAATTCCCTTGGTAATAAACTTGAGATCTCTAAGAATTCCATAACGGGAATTCTCCAGACCCAAACAGTGAATAAGAATCATTCTGTCCGTTTCTGCATTTCCTCACATAGAAATGACCCACTCTTAAAAAACCTACAAGCTCTTCCACCCAGAGCTTTTTGATAATGACCTTGGTTTGAGGTGCATGAGTGAATTTTAGAAATGAATGTACAATGTATGTCTGATTCACACCAGGGGAAGTGGCACGGTGCCCTTTCTGGGATCCCTACAAAGTCAAATTCCTTAGATTCTGAGAATTGGGGTGCATGGGATGCCCTGAAAAGGTGGGGGTGTCCCTGTGTAGCAGCCAGTAACCTATCTGAAGGGAGAGGACTTGGCTCTGGTGACGTAACATTTCAAACCTCAGTGTAATTACTTAGTCTTCGTCTTTTCCTCCTCATTCTTAGTAGAGATGTGGGAGAATTTTCATGAAAAATGCTAACTCTGACTCCTCTCGGTGCTCCGCAGATGTGTTTACCCTTCATCCACTCAGCTGCAAGATCCAGAGTGCCTGGAACGCTTCTCTAATACCCCACAAAGACCACGGATCTTTGCCACTTCAGGTACTTTGGCTCAAACCTCTTAAAGTCATCCCAGGTAAAAGTGTTGATTGTAGTATTCTCTCAATGTACATCAATAGAATGTATCTCATAATAACAGGAGCTTCTGATGGTACTACTTCTACCCGAGGGAGCCACTCTGCTGCGCCCTCCTTGTCTGTGTATACAGTGCTCACCCTTGCAGGAGCAGGAAAGTCCCTTATCTAGAGCTCAACCCCAGCCCTTGTGCCTTAAAGGTGTGTGTCCTAGGGAGGTGGTTCAAGCATCCCCCCCAGTAATGTGGAGATGTGGCAGAAACCCATTCACCTGTTATACTGGTATCTGGCTCCACAAAGAAGTGTTTCATTGCTTTGACGTAAAAATAAATTGATGAATGAAGTTAAGCCCAGAAGTGGCTTCACAAAGAGGTTGTGTAAGCATCTGCCCATGGGACTCCCTTCCACGCACCGTCTTTCTCACTAGGTGTTGGGAAAGACAGAGAGCTGGGGCCGGGGAGGGCAGTGGGAAGAGGAAGCTCTGCTTAGGGACAGGGAAAGGTGCCCCATTCCTGACAGTTGTAGGACTCTTCTCTGCCTCCTATCTTCCCCCTCAACCTCCTCAAATCGTAGCCGCTGGAGAACCTGGACTCTGGCAGCTGAGGGCCTCCCTGTGAGTGAGATGCGGGCTTCCCTGCCTGTCTTTGCACAGGAGCCTGTGTCAGGTGGCACCTGGACCACATGAGGGGAGGGACATCAGCAGAGGGGGTTCAGGGCGGCAGACACCCTCACACCCCGCCAGGTAGGCTGACATGGCTGGGACAACACCCCCAGATGGAACGTGTGCTCTTCTCACCTTCCCAAATCCTTGAGATGTCAGCGGCTCCACCACACGGATCACTGTGGGTGGGTGAGCTGAATACGTCCTTCCATGAACTGGGAAGAGACCCAGAGGGAGTCAAACTATACCCTTTCCTTGCCTCCATTCTCCTCCCAGTCCTCCCTGTGCTGACATTTGCCCCAGAGGCAGGTCTTCATTAAAACATGGAATTGGCCCGGACTGCGTCAGCAAGTATTTGCCGCCCCTGGGGTTTAAAGAGGTCTTCTGGGAGTCAGCAGCCCCTGTTGTGGCCTCTTTGCTGAATTGTTTCTAAATCCTCAACAATGATATTTCAATTATTCTAGGCCTCTAGGGACGGAGAGGCCATCATCCTCCTTTGCCACCTCTCCCACGATGAGGCTAAAAACCCTGATGACCAGGGTTCCACTCTATCCCTGACCTACATCCTTGTTCTACTTCTTTGCCTTTAGGAGTGGTGGCTGTGTATCTTCAGGACTCCATAAAGTAGCCACCATCCTTTGGGTGACTTCCAAAGTCCTCATTTTCAAGGTGTCCCTATTTCTCAGGAGATGAACTTGGGCATGGAAAGGGCTGCGTTTCCTGAGGTTGCCCCCCATGTCTTCAGCTGCACAGTCAGGAGATATGCTGGGTGGAGAAAAGCTGGGAGAAAAAAAAACAGGCAGCTTCACTCCAGACAAGCACCTGGAATTTGGAACTGGGAAACAGAATGAGAGTCATTGCCTTGCTCTTTTGAGTGGATTTCCCAGAGTGAGACCTACTGGATTAAGAAGGAGGAAAGGGGTTATAATAATACCTTCTGAATCAAAGCTGGGAAAAATTCTCTAAGGTCTGGAAATGAAAGAGGCAGGGCTGGTCAGAGGACAAAGAATTAAGCTGACCAAACTGCAGACCTTAAACTGTTTCTTCAAGTCCCTTGGGCCCTTAGCCCCTGGCTGTTTTCTCCTGCCACTTGGGGGCTGTCAGGAGGGGTATGGAAGATGTGACAATTATGTTTTATAAGGTCATGGGGAAAATTCCATTTTAGGTGGAGAGTAGACATCACTCGGAAAACTGTGGATGCGGTTCATTGGTGTCACTACTTGTGCCAGTCTGTTCTGATGACAGGCATCGTACACCAGTCTTATTCTAGATCGGAAGATCAGTCTCGGACAGTCCTCCCGTCCTAGACAGGGAACGCCCGTGTGTACCTCCGGGTAGAAATCTTCGGAACTTTATAAAGGATGATACCTAAACTCAATTTCTAGAGGACCTTGGTGGCACTGAAAAGGAATCAAGAAAGTCCGGATGACTTCGGTGTGGATACCCATAAAGAAACTCTGTTTCTAGACTGTGTTAACCAGGGAGTATCAAGTACATTTCTCCACTTTTTCATGAATCAGTCCAGCAAGCTGTCATAGAGGAATGGACTGTCCCTTATTTTAATTTCTAGCTTACTTATATATGTGCCAAGAGGGGCTGAGGGAACACTAGGGCTGAAAGAGATTTAATGGGTCAGTTCTGGGGGAATGGTTGGGTCCAGTTTTCCCCAAAGCAGTCCCTTTTCAGCCATCACTGTTGATATACATTTGAAGGACACAGCACCAAAAGAGTGATGTTCTAGGGAGATACGTGAGCATCAGAGATGCCCCTACAAAATCTGTTCCCACCCCCACTGTGATCTCCGGATGCCTCTTCCCCTGTCCTGGCCTCCTCCTCAGCAGCCCAAACATTAGGGCAAGCCCGAAGGAAAGGCTGCTCCAGAGTGAGGAAGGGATGGAGAAAGGAGCACGCAGAGTTGACTTTCAGATGGATCAGGGTTTCACCTGTTCCTTTCTCGAGCCCCTGCTGTCCTCGCTGGGTAGAGCGGAATCCTGAAGTGAGGATACCCCTCCCTCCAAGCAGCCTGACTTTAATTTTATCCTCCCGGTTGGTGTACACTTTCCTAAGGAAGCCAACGAGAAAAGTCTGTGTGGTGGGAGCGAAGGCAAAGCCAGCCACCTCTTCCGTGGGGGATGCGGATGCCAGCCCGGTGACTGAGGGCTGGTCAGAACGCCTCCCTACGCCTAACAGTGAAGGGCTGTTCTTGGAGAAGTACCAAATCAGATGACCAGAGCAGAGTGGACAGTGAAGCCTGGAATAAAATAGGTCCTGGTCTATCACAGCAAGAGGCGGTACGAACACCCAGCAAATGATTTTGGAAAAATTGAGGCAAACGGAAGCGAACACAAGATATGCAAAACAGTAATGTCCAAACCTGTTTGTGGAGAGCAGAATAATGACTACACTGGTGATACCTTTGCTCATTGTGCAAATTAGAGAAAACTTGTTCCCTTCCCCCAACCACATATAGAAAAGCACTTAAGAGTTCAAAGGTAAAGCTTGTCACACTCCAAATACAAAATGATTTACTTTACATGCAGCAAAATATACAAGAAGTGAATCCGAAAACCAACTTAATTCAATTCATTATATTCGCTTGGCACAATTGCAATTCAGTTTTAAAAAAATATTTGAAAAATACTGAAACTGACCTGAATTCAAGTATAACGGTTTCTTCAACAGAAACATTATCAATGCAATAAAACATTACACGGAATATAGTGAAGCAAAATGCCTTCTTGTGTTTTTCCCTTAAATTTCTGTGTCTTTTTTTTAAAATACAGTTTTAATGCCAACACAACTCACAATTGTATTTTTAAATGAATATTATTGCATTGTTTTTGCATATCTTGTGGGACAGAAAATGCAAAGAGTTACTGATTCCCATTTCAGAAGCAGAGACAGTGGTTTGTTTTTGCTTTCAAATGGCCCCAGATTCAGATCTTCTCACAGCTAAACCAGAAAGGGGGGACTGCGTAGTCACTGGTGTGCACGGGCACATGGTGTGGGTGCATATACATAGGCAGGACATATGCACACAGACAACCCACCACACACACACGCGTCGCACACACTCGGAGACTCTCGCGCATGCTCCTCTCTCCCAAACCCACCTGTACACCCAGCATTAAAAGGAACCCAACTCTATCACCCACATGTGCAAGACCACATCAAGTGCATTGCAATTACCTTTCCATGAGAAAACCGAACCAAACCAGAACAAAAATAGGTTGCTACCTAAGGAAATGATAACAAATTATTGGGCATACACAATGGTTGGTAAAACTCTCCTGCAGCGGCTTCTATTGAACCTCCGTGGAAAAAGGAAACCACAACCGTTTAAATAATACAAGAAAACCAAACCGGATGTACATTGGCAAAAGTGAAAACAGAAAGGTGAGGGGGCTACAGGACTTTGTAAACACTCTTCTTCCTCCCCTCCCCCTGGGAAAACAAAATAAAAAATAAAAAAAACCCAAAACCAAAAAGAAACTGCAACATGCTGTCAAGAAAAGTGTCAAACCACAAAACAAAAGAGCGCTCAGCGGAAGCTCAGCACCACCTGGTTGCGCGGAGCCGGCGGCCCCTTCCTGGCGGCGCAGCTCCTCCCTTGCGCTGCCTGCGGGCCGGCGGCTGGCCGGGAGCTCGGCGTGGCCCGTGCCGGTCGGGGGATCCCGTCGCAGGTGGGCAGGGGCGGGTCGGGGTGAGCGGCACCATGGCCGGCCCGACGCCCATCCCCAAAGCTCCGCGCCCCTGACGGCCGCCGCCTCCCTCTCCGGGCCGGGCTGGGGTCCTCCTGGAAGTCCTGCCCCGCTCCCTTCTCCAAATCCGCGGGACCCTGGCTCTAGGGAGACAGCGAGGCTCGTACAGAATATGTGCAAATGGTTTCTACAAGCAGAGTCGAAAGACACCCGTTTGCTGTAGGGTCCTTTGGGTGAGGGCGCGCGGGAAGCCGGGGTGCTCTCCCCGCAGAGGCGTGGCTGGGCCCGGGGCCTGCGGGCTGGGAGAGGGCAGGCGCCTTCCTCGCGCCCCGGGACCTTCGCCGCCTCCTCTCCCCGCCTCTGCAGACGCAGCCGGGCGCCTTCCTCCCGGAGGGCGGCTCGCGCACCCAGGCTCCGCGTCTTGTCCCAACAGAAATGAATGAAGACGCTGTTCCGGTTAACTCCAGGTCACGAGAACAGTGAGGCACTTCTGAAACGAACCCATTAGGAACATTGAAACAAATAAAAAAAGCCCGCATCTGGCAGCGCCCACTACAGGCTGCTGACGTAGACCCTGCTGTCCTGGAGCTCCTCCTCGCTCAGGCGCCCCCGCGCGCGCGCACAGCCCGCGTCCTCTTCGCCCCCGGCTCGGTCCTGCCCCGCGTCCCTGCAGTTCACAAAGGGTAAGAGGGCGCCATTGGGGCTCTGCGGGGCGCCCCCGCTGAGGATGTTGTCGGCCGCGCTCTCCATCTCCTCTATGGTCATGTCGCAGGCGTCCGCCAGCTCCTGGGTGGTGACCTCGATGAACTTGGGATCTTGAGCGAACTGCCCCAGTCCTTCAGAAATCAAGACCTGAAGGAGCGGGGTGGGAGCCATGAAGAACCAAAGGAACATTATTCCTGGAGCCCAGCTCTTCTCTTGAGGGCTAGAGCCAGGGGTATCTGGTGGGTCACTCGGGGAAGTGTGCCTGCGCACGTGGACCTGTGTGTGTTGGGAGGGGCACCCACAGGGAACAAGTAGAGATGGAGCATCTGCCAAAAGAATTAGGGATGTGCAGGCCAGAGAAGTTTTGGCTGGGGTGGTCAAACACTGTCATCAAATATATAAAGACTTGCTAATGGCCCAGCACCGTGGCTCACACCTGTCACCCAGCACTTTGGGAAGCCCAGGCAGAAGGACTGCTTGAGCCCAGGAGTTCGAGACCAGGCCCAGGCAACACGAGGAAACTTCGTCTCTACAAAAAATTTTATAACAATTAGCTGAGCGTGGTGATGCACACCTGTGATCTTAGCAAGGCCAGAGGCTGAGGTGGGAGGATCATTTGACCCCAGCAGCCCCAGGCTGCAGGGAGCTGTGACTGCACCACCTCACTCCAGCCTGGGTGACAGAGTGACAAGCTGCAGGGAGCTATGACTGCACTACTACACTCCAGCCTGGGTGACACAGCGAGACCCTGTCTCAAAAACAACCAAAACAAAACCCACAGTAGGCTTGGCTCTCAGAGGGACCAGGGAGGCTGCCCTGCTGTTACCTCAGCAGATCCCAGCCTGCCTCTCTCCCTTCTGACACCCACCGGACCTTTATACTATTCTTTCAGAGAAACTGTTCTCCCTGGTGAAACTGCTGAGACAGGCCCACTGCCCATTGCCTGCCACCGCCTTTCTAGGGGTGAGGTATGTGTGCAAACACGGTGCATGACCCTGCCTTGCTTCTGCTGGGAAGGGCCAGCCAGTGACCCTCAAACTTCTCTGTCCTCCCCACCGGCTGCTTAGTGCCTGGCTATGGGAAAATCGGCTCCTGAGCCAGGGGGTGGGGGGAAGCTGAGTGCAGCCTGGCACTCACTCCTCCCAGGCATCTGTTTGTCTTGCTCCTTGCCCACGCCACTTATTCTCTCCTTACCCTGCTTAGTTTTTCTTTGGCACTCCTGACCTTCCTGATGTGTTCTGTATGTGTGTGTTTATCATCTGTCTTTCCTCACCATGATGCGAGCTCATGAGAGCAGAAGCTCTGTTTCTCAGCTGTGTCCTTGTACCTAGAACAGCGCCTGCACATGGTAGGCCCTCATGGGAGGTCTGTGAAATGAATGCAGGATGACCAAGGCCACAGGAATATCAGACTTTGAGAGGTAAACCTTGGAAGCCACCTGGTTTAACTCCCCACCTCCTGCACGACAGCCTGATGTCCAGGTGAGCACAGTCTCTGCTTGGCTATGTCTGATGATGGGGGGCTCACTACTTTTCAGGCAAGCCCCTCTCATTTGGAAGAGCTGTTGGGAAGGTCTTCCTCATGTGAGCTGAAATCTGCCTGCTGGTGGGCTGAGCCAACTGCTCTGGCCTGCCACCCTTTCCCCATTCCACCCGTTTCGAGGTGTAAGAGGTGTTTTGTACCCTCCATAGTCAACTCCTCTCCAGGGTTTCTTCCCTAACTCCCTGAACCGGTTCTTCTAGGACATGGTTTCTAGGAACCTTGCCATCCTGGTCATCCTCTTTTGGGTTTGTTCCAGTGTGTCAAAGGTCCCTCATAATGTGGTACCAGGATGGCACTAGACGCTCTGACCAGGCAGAGCACCGTGGGACTGAAAGCTCTCTTGTTCTAGACTAGTGGCTCTCAACCTGGCTGTACATTCAAATTATTGAAGAGCTTTAACAATCATCAGTTAATTTGTCCTGGGTTTCCAAAGCTCCCCAGGTGATTCTCACGGGCAGTCAGGCCTGAGCACCTCGGATCTTGCCTGTCTGTGTATAAAGGCAGCCAGGCTCACATTTGCATGTTGAGCAGCTGCAGCACAGATGCCTCTGGCCGGGATAAGCTGCTCAGTCCTTTCTGTTGCCCTCTGCAGTGGGCCTCGCCTCAAGAGAGCCCATAGCCTCTTGTGCAGTCATGGCTTTCCACATCCCAGCCCTCGTGCAGCCCTGAGAGGGAGGGTCTGTCCGGCTCAGATACTGACTGCAATGAATTTGGCAAGAGCCAGGTGCCACCTTCTCAGCTCCGCACGCCAAGCCCCCTTGCTGCCCGTGGCCTCTCCCCCTGCCCGTCTGTGAGTCACCTACCGCTTCCACCAGGCTGCTGGCACTGCCGTGGAACTGCCTCCCCGGGGCCCCAGCCTGGCTGGGCACCATGAGGGAGACAGGCCGGGCTCTCCGGGTGGTGTTGCTGTCCCCGCCACCGGGGGTGGTCTCAGCCCAGGAGCCGCAGTGGATGGACGGGAAGCTGCTGTTGAGTTTCTCACTGGACTCGGCGCCCTCCAGCCGCAGGGTGGGGATGGGCTGTGGCGGCCAGCCTCGGCTGCCAGGTGTGGCCGGGGGGGTGGCAAAAGGCCTGGGGAATGAGGCAGGGGAATGGCTTCTCTGGAGGAGTGGGCTCAGGCCTGCCACTGCCAATGCCTGCGGACACACAAGGAGTGCGAGTTAATAGGAGTGGCCGACCCCAAGCAAGGCAGGGCCCTGCTTCTGAGCAACCACTGCTTTGCAGCTGCATCTGGGTCTGAAGTGATCTCCTTCTCCTATAACTTCTGAAAGCCGGGATTGGGTGGAGTTGTGGTAACCTGCTTTTAGCCCTGGCCTGGTCACCTGCCAGCTGTGTATTCTCTTGCTCTTGGTTTTGTCCTCAATAGAATGGAGAGCAGGGTGAGGCCCGCATGTCTGTAAAGCCAGAGAACAAATGCTCTCTATCCATCCCCGCTGTGGGGCGGGTGTGAGGTTCAAGTGCAATGAGGTCTGCGAAGAAGCACTGTGCACCTCACAAAGAGTTGGGAAAACCAGTATTTGTGGTTTTAGTTCTTACGGTTAATGGGGCCATTCATAACGCCCTGCCAGTGTCCAGCTCAGGTTGTCTTTGAACTGTTGTTAAATCTGGTGCTGTATTGTGATGAAAAGATTCACGGCCGGGCGTGGCAGCTCACGCCTGTAATCCCAGGACTTTGGGAGGTCAAGGTGGGCGGATCACCTGAGGTCGGGAGTTCGAGACCAGCCTGACCAACATGGAGTAACCCTGTCTCTACTAAAAATACAAAATTAGCCAGGCATGGTGGCGCATGCCTGTAATCCCAGCTACTCAGGAGGCTGAGGCAGGAGAATGGCTTGGACCCGGGAGGTGGAGGTTGCAGTGAGCCGAGATCGTGCCATTGCATTCCAGCCTAGGCAACAAGAGTGAAACTCTGTCTCAAAAAAAAAAAAAAAAAAAAACACCAAACAAACAAAAAAAACTGATTCACATGGTGCGCCCTCTGTCCCTGAAAGTTCTTGAGCATCCTGAGGGTTGGGACCAGGCCTGCCTGGCTGTTGCCATGACGACCTGCCCAGGCAGAGGCTCTGCAGGGTGAGCTGCTCTGACGGGATGTGCTCCCGGGAGAAAGCGACACCGTGGTGGGGAAAGCCCACCTGTAGGGTCACAGAGTACAGGAGGAGAAAGAGACGAAGAAGAGAGTTTCGTGCCTACCAGTACGACAAGAACAGATAAGTGAAATCGACTTCTAGAAATCTTTTAAAATAGCACACACAGTGTCCCCACATCCTTCCACCTCCTGCCCCGGCCCATGGTGGTCCTCAGCCTGGGGCTCCTGGGTGCCTGGAAATCTGAGAAAAGTGTAAGGCCATATTCATTATTTCAGAAAGCCCAGTGGAAGTCAACGCCACACAGGCTAAGAAAACCTGTTTATTTCTTGGAGCTGAAGTACTATCAACTCAGCCAGGCCACACTGGCCAGCTCATGCTGATTATGAGTTTTGATTGGCAGTTGAACACCTCTGGGTACAAAGCATAAGTCCATTTAAAACACAGGTCCATGCTATAAGACAGCATATCTTTAAAAAGGTCAGAATGTTGGGAGACCCAGGTTTAGGCCTCAGTTTGGCTGGGGTTCATAGACTGGCCTCATATGACACTGAAGCTGACCTCAGTTTGCCTGGGGTTCATAGACTGGCCTTATATGACACTGAAGCTGACCTCAGTTTGCCTGGGGTTAACAGACTGGCCTCATATGACACTGAAGCTCAGAGATACTACGGTAAGTTTGGTCCTGGCATCTTGGATTTCACTGTCTCAGCTGGAGTCAGCCATGCCAAGAGACATTTCCTTATGAAATCTCCCTGGACCTGCTTTCTGTGGATGTCATTCCCTACTCATGGCCATGCTGCTGGTGGGTTCTTTAATCACTTCTCTATGTCACTGGATGGACTTTTGTGCAGCACCATTTCCAGGTATGTTCAATCTCTAGGTACAAGTGCATCTTCCTGAGTGCCCTGCAGCATAGGCCAGTGT
Organism: Macaca fascicularis; assembly: GCF_037993035.2. Taxonomy (NCBI): domain Eukaryota; kingdom Metazoa; phylum Chordata; class Mammalia; order Primates; family Cercopithecidae; genus Macaca; species Macaca fascicularis. The sequence continues at coordinate 3,550,112 of NC_088385.1, read as the reverse complement.
CAGGGGAGTCAGTGGCATCTGTGGCAGCCTAAGAAGAAAGCTCAGGTGGAAACCACAGCTCTGGGTCCTCAGGATCACACAAAGAGCTCCTGTGCACCAGCACTTCCTAGGCCCCCACCCACGATGCTGCAGACCTTGCTGCGGCTCTCACCTGCACAGGAGTGCGAAGCCTTGCAGGCATGGCTCTTAGGGCAGGGGCAGGAGGTGCCAGCCATCTGAGACAGGCAAGACCCACTGAGGTCTTCAGGATTTGTCCGTCACCCCGGGGACTGTCTGGCCTGCTAGCAGGAGACAGTGGCCTGTCCAAAAGTGTGAGCTACCTGATGATGAACCAGATGCAAGGGCAGGACTGTCTTCTGAGAGATGTCTCCCCCTCGGTCCTTCTGTCGCTTCAGACATTCCAGGTGGAAGGAGGCCCTTCGACCTGCAAAGCCAGCCAGAGAGCCAGGATCAGGGCAGGAAAACAGGACGCTGGCCTGTGACGGTTTACACTCTGGTGGGGTGCCAGGAGCAATAACTATGGCCCGAGACACCCCTCCTCTCCCCTCCCCTGGTCTGAGACGTGTTCTGAAGCATCTGTCCAGGGCTCATCCCTGTACATCCTGCCTTTGGATTGTTGTTTCCTTGCTTTGGAAATCCCCCCTGTGTGGGGCTGGTTTGAGGCAGGCCACAATGGTTTCTCAGTCATCCCTGAGTACCTGACCGGCGTTCTCTTGGGAGTTACCACTGGCCACATCTGGAGAGCGAGGGGTGCATTTACCCAGTGAGGCGGAGCGGAGGAAACCCCTCTTTGGGGATTGCCGCATGTCCCTCTTGTCCTCCTCTGGGAGCGTCAGTTGCCGATTTTCGTCATCCTGGTAGGACAGCCTGGAACAGAGAACTCTTAGGGCTTGTTCCTAGAGGCTGAGAAGTGGCCACCCACGGGGACAGCTGCACCCCCGGAAAGCACTTTGATCCTTAGTGAAGGGACGCCTGCTTTGTGCTTACAGACAGGTTTGGGGAATTGCCACCCCAAGAAGTTCTGGCCTGCCCCTGGCGTCTTCCAGGCCTGCTCAGTGGGAGTTGCCAGCTCCCCACCCGCAGCCTGTCTCGTGAGCCTGCAGTTCTGACTTGGGGCACTGAAGGCACTCTGGGATCAAACGTGTTGAGAAAGCGGAAAGAATCCTAGGCCCATGAAGTTCTTTTGGGGAATGGCCTTGGCTCCCGTGTTTGCATGAGCTGATGCTGTTTTCCCCAGTGACTCTTAACTTTAGCCCAAACTTATCCCTACCCCCCGATTTCTCCCTGCCCTGCCACCCCCTCTTCAGCAACAGCACATAAGCAGCTGCCTACAACCACTCTACAGTCACTCAGCAGGTGAACAGCAGGGCTGTGAGGGACCTCAGGGGGCATCTAGTCTATGGCTTCCAGGCCTTTGATAGAGACTCAATGAGAAGTAGATTTGACACCTTCCCTTCATGCACAGACACAGCTGATGGAATGAAACCTCATAGCCTTTGGTTACCCTCGGTGCACGCATTGCACCCTCTTGAGTCCACTTTAGTCTGTTCTATTTTTATTGAAATCTTGATTGACAATCCCTGCTGGGTCAGCCTGGAGTCCAAGAAGCACCGTTGCATTCCAACCTCATTCCCAGATGAGACCACTGACTCGCTGGTCCCTGGTGCCACCCCACACCTCTGAGGGTCACTCCACGCCTGCTCGTGGCAAAGCACAGAGACTTGGATAATTTATAGACGTGCAGGAATGCTGGTTGAGTGTAGACTGCAGTATTTATGCCTTCTAGCCTTGTTCTTATTCTCAGCTAGGTAAGGCCTCCCTATTATATTTTGTTCTTACACAAATCACCTCCACTCTTGCAGACCCAGCTTCCGTTTCACCTTGTGCATGGTACCAGTTAAGGTCACCCTGCCCTCAACTTTCGCTGAACGCCTGTACCCCTGGGGGTTGTACCACTCTGGGGTTAGTGAGCAACTCTCCATGTTATCTTCCTCTCCTGAGACCCTCTTAGATTCCTAGTTTGTGGAATTTCCTTGAGGATGGAGACTGGATTCTTAAGGACCTAGCAGAGTGCCTGGTGCACCAAGCACTCTAGAATAACCAAAAAACGTTAAAATACATGCTCTTCTGATTTCTAGGGTAGGCAGTCAGGCATTCGTTTGTATTCTCTAAAAATCAACTTAGAGAATATTATCTCATAAGGAACTTCAGGTATTTCTCCTGGTTTTACATTGTCTGTGTTTTGCTGAGTCAGAAAAGTAGGCCTGTCACCCCCACCGCCCCGTTTTGCTGATGGGGACACGAAGGCACAGGATGGTTGAGGGATTTGTGAAGAGTCGCTGGTTGGGACTCTTTCCGTGCTTTTCCTTACTCACTGGATTCTTCTTTCTATGCTGGGGAAAAGGAGGCGCTTCTGCTACTCTTCCCATCCAGTTCCTGAGCAGAAAGCACTGGACCCCAGGAAGCCACATGCTGTGCTGGCCTGGCTGCCGCTCTCCCTACACCCCCACAGTGGGGAGCCTGGTGCCCCCTCCCACCACCTCCAGCCACACCTTTCCTGTCTTCAAAAGCCTGCAAGGCTAGTCCTTCCTCACTGTAAAGTCCTCTCAGGAACTGAAGGGACTGACATGCTGGGACGGGTCAGTGAGTGCTTCGTTCCCGCCCTGGGCCCCCGTGAAGCTCCTCCCTGTCTGCATCAGCAGCTCCGGGTTCCCCGGTGGGGCCGAGGACACACCCTGCATGGTGCCTGGCCACGCTTAACGGTGCTGCTCTTCCAGAGTGGGACAGTGGCTCCCAGCAGGCGGCACAGCCCCCCAGCATGCCAGGTTCTTGACATGCCTGCCCTCCAGCTCAGAAAATAATAGAGAAGTGGGAGCTTCTCTCTAAACCCCTGGAAAAGTGTCCATCCCAGGAGCAGGCACACCTGCCGCTGGCCTGCCCATCCCTCCAGAGGGCCCATTTTCAAGTGTCTGCGTGCAAGTCCATGGGACCCAGGCATTTCCCCCGGGGATACCCCCATGCCTCAGTTTCCCTTTCTACAAAATTGAAACGACATATGCCCTGCCTGCCTCAGAGGCCTGTTGTGAGTCACAAAGTAACAGATGAGATGGGGCTTTGAGGGTGAAAAGAGCCAGAAAAGCTTCTGAAACAATGTGTCTCAAACCTCTGTGGATGTCACCCACAGTCCTAAGACGTTTCACAAGGCGGTCCCCAGATACACATCTGTGGGCCATTAAGCCAGTGTTTCACAGCACGTGCTTACCTTTGTGACATTTGGCGCGTTCTGATAGTTTCTATTGTGCTGTGCTGTGCCTGCTTTTATAGGGCTAGTCATGAGTGACCAAATGAATGTCACAACCTTCTAAAGAATCTAGATCTGCAGCTAAAATCCTCCAAGAATTCCAGCAAGGAGAAGAAACCTCAGGCCTGGCTTTGCCACCAGTGCCCTCTTCTGGGCAGCTTTATTATAAGCCGTGTCTTGAAACACTTGTGTGATTGTCAATAGATGTATGTGTGCACTGAGTCTCACCAGAAAATGTATTTATGACTGTGTCATACTGCCTAAAATGTTTATAAAACAATGTTCAGAAATTTTCCTGGCGAGGAAAGACCAAGCTAAAAAGGGCATTGTGTGTGTGTGTGTGTGTGTGTGTGTGTGAGAGAGAGAGATGGGGGCTCCCATTTCACTGAGGAGATGAGAAATACGGTGCAGATGTTTTTTCTATGATCTCCTCTCCTCCTGCAATCAGCCCCAGAGAAGGGATCTCAGGCACCTTCCCCTGCCTCCCCAGATTTGTTCCCACACTTGGGTCAGCCTCGGCAGAGGGCAGCAGAGCTCACATGTCTGTGGAGAGCAGGCTGGGCTCACTGCAGGCCTCCGCGTCATGGTTCATCTTCACTTCATAGGTCTCATCCTGAGACGTCTCCTCCGGACCCACCACGGCTGTCTGGCTCTCCCCGGAGTGGCACCTACAATATCCAAGATGAAGAAAAACATGAGGAACCGCTAACCTCCTCCCCTTCCTTCAGCAAGTAAAGCAGCACACACGCACGCACATGCATGCATGCACACGTGCACAAACACAAGCACACACAGGTGAACAGGCATACGGTTGCTGGTGCTTTGTTCTCCTGTGATTGCCGATGGATCCGTGGAAGTGTTAAGATTAGAGTGAGGGTCCCGTTTGGGAGAAGGATGTCTGCTGTGGATCCAGGGAGATCTGAGTCCTGACCCCAATTCACTTACCCTCTGGTCCAAGTCACTTGGTCCACCTCATGCCTCAGTTTCCCTTTCTATGAAATTGGAATGACAGATGCCCTGCCTGACTTAGAGGCTGCCTCCCACTTACCCCCAGCTATGACACCTGCGTCTTTGGCATCTGGCATAGCTGAGAAGTCCCTGGCATCCTATTTTGATGGTGCCCTTGATTCTGACACTGGCACCCTGGGGTAAAGACACAGAGAGGAAGCCTTGCCTAGAGGGGTTTGCTCTCCTGAGCAGAGGGCAGTGAGCCTGAGTCCCTGCTAAGCCTGAATCCCTCCTGAGCTCCAGACCCTCCCACACCAGGGCGTGGCTTTCCCTGCTGGGGCAGGGTCTTCTGCTCACTGGGTCATGTCTTCTTTAGCTCTGGATCACGAGCTCTTCCTTTTCCTGTCTGAGCTCAGCTCAGTGCCTCCCTCTGTCTTGCTTTCTATAGACCTTGCATGCTGGGCCCACTTTATCCTCAGACCCCCCTGAGGGCATCAGGGAAAGATCCTGGTCCATCGTCTCAGAGCCGAGTGCTAGATCAGTGCCCTGGCTCTGAACATCTCAGGCAGGGTGGAAGCAATTCTCTCTCGAGGAAGAGGAGGACTGCAGACTGCCACCCGCCCCGCAGTGGAAGGAAAGATGAGAGGCAGGAGCTCCAGGAGGATTGGGAGGGGAGGGAGGTGGAGTGGGCTTTGGTGAGGCACGGGGGGAGGAGCTGGAGACGCAGAGCAGCAGCAGGCAACAGCACTTCTGGGGGCCACCGGGCACAGGACGTGCTGGCCCATCCTCAGCACAAGCAATGAGGGCCTGAGCTGCCCTTAGCCTTGAGCTGCGACACAGGGATGAGGGAGCTGGGACGTGGGCTATGTTCCCCTTCTTAACCAAGCTGAGGCTTGATGCCCTGTGTGGTGTTTGTACCCACTGCAGTGGGCAGAGGGAACTGACATTTCACGAGCACTGACTGTGTGCTGGGCACTGTGCTGGGTGCTCTGCATGTAGTTTGCTATGTGGAGAGATGTATCTGTGGGACAAGGAAATCCCCTGGGGTCTCCTCCCCCAGCTCCTCTAAACATCCCTCTCCCCTTATGTCACAGAGAACAAAGCTTCATATGAAAATGCCCTTAGAGGGGGGAATTTAAGTCACCCTGAGATGCTAAAGACGGACATGGAGCCCTCTTTTAAGCAGAGGCTTCAGGAGGCCAGAGGGGAGAAGGGAGTGTGGGGACCCAGGACTTGAGTCCTCAAAGGCTGTGGCAGGGGGGTGAGGTTGCAGAGAAGGATGAGGCCCCCACAACAGGTACAGGCCCCCAAGACTAGATGCCTAGATTAGATCCTCTCCTATGCAAAGCCAGCCCTTCAGGCCAGCACCTAAAATCCAGTGCCGAGCACACTGCCCTGTGCACAGAAGGCAGCAGTGCAGGCCTCATGAGTTGAAGGACACCCCCAGTGCTGCTTCTGGGTGGCAAAACCAGCCAACCTTGCAGAAAGGAAAGCAGACAGGGAGATGGTCCTTTAAACTGGCCTGTCGTCTGACACAATTAAATGCCTGGGTCCCATGGGCTTGCATGCAGCCACTTGAAAATGGGCCCTCTGGAGGGATGGGCAGGCCAGCGGCAGGTGTGCCTGCTCCTTGGATGGACACTTGTCCAGGGGTTTATTTTTTTTATTTTTAATTTATTTATTTATTTTTTTTTTTGAGACGGAGTCTCGCTCTGCCGCCCAGGCTGGAGTGCAGTGGCCGGATCTCAGCTCACTGCAGGCTCCGCCTCCCGGGTTCACGCAATTCTCCTGCCTCAGCCTCCCCAGTAGCTGGGACTACAGGCGCCCGCCACCTCGCCCGGCTAGTTTTTTTTGTATTTTTTAGTAGAGACGGGGTTTCACCGTGTTAGCCAGGATGGTCTCGATCTCCTGACCTCGTGATCCGCCCGCCTCGGCCTCCCAAAGTGCTGGGATTACAGGCTTGAGCCACCGCGCCCGGCCTGTCCAGGGGTTTAGAGAGAAGCTCCCACTTCTCTATTATTTTCTGAGCTGGAGGGCAGGCATGTCAAGAACCTGGCATGCTGGGGGGCTGTGCCGCCTGCTGGGAGCCACTGTCCCACTCTGGAAGAGCAGCACCGTTAAGCGTGGCCAGGCACCATGCAGGGTGTGTCCTCTCTCAGTCCCACCGGGGAACCCGGAGCTGCTGATGCAGACAGGGAGGAACCCCACGGGGGCCCAGGGTGGGAGGGAAGTCCCACCATCCAGCATGTCATAGCAGTGCATCCTAGAGGCCAGGGGATCAGAGGACGAGCAGAAAAGAGTGAGTCGGCATAAGAGGTGCAGTCAAGACCTACAGGAATGATCTTGTGCTGGGCAGAATGGGCCAGTGCTACAGACGGCGCCTCCCACAGCGGGGTGCCCTCCCCGGGAGGCTGGCTAAGGGGCTCCAGGGAAGCAATGGAAACGCCATTCCCATCTCAGCTGGGAGAAAGGCCAGGTTTGGGCAGAGACTTGGTAAAGGGCAGACAGGATGGTTTCTGTTGTGCAGCCAGAACGCATACATCTGAGGATCACATTGGGCCACTCAGGGAGCATGGGAGAGGAGAGGGAGAACCGGTGCCAGGACACTGCTGACTTGCCCTGAGCCTGCCATGTCTGATCAAGGGCAGGACTTGGGAGACAGCATAGTGCCTCCTGCTCTTGCTGGGGTCTGGGGCAGTGACCTCCTGGAAGCTTGAGGGGCAAGTGGCCGACCGAGGCCTCCGTCTCCTCCACTGTCTCCTGAGGGTTGCAACACGTGGGGTGGCCAGCGTCCCACTTACCTTTTGGAGCTGAGCTTCCACGCCACCTCCTGCACCCGGATGGCAGGGGACAAGGGGGGCCCATGGCCCTCCACAGTGCTGACCGTGCTGGGGTAGCCGGCAGGGCGAGGGAGGCGACCCAGGGCGGTGTTGTTGGCATTGTTGATGTTGGCATTGGAGCCGGTGGACGAGTAGCTGCTGGGGGTGAAGGTGGAGTCCACCAGCTTCTCGTGGGACGGCGACTCAGTGTCGCCCTGGCTGCTGCCCGCCTTGTTGATGTGCAGCGGGCGCTGAGTGGTGAAGGTCTGGGGGAAGGCGCTCCGGCCGTCGCTTTGGTAGTAGCTGACGTGGTTGCCAAACAGGCCACCGGCCCTCTGTAGGCAAGAAGGAGGGGCGGGTGGAGGAGAAGCCCCTCAGCACCCACTCCTCCCAGAGAACAGACTCCACAGCCAGGTCAGGGAAGTACAGGGCCTGGGAGGGAAGGCTGCCTTCTTTCGGGGAGGCACAGCCCTGCTGGGAGCCAGGAGCACCTGAGGACCTTCTTCACACCTGGCAGCTCCAGAGAGGGAGGGACCCGGAGTCTCAAGGCTCCAGGCTCCCCTCTGTGGCAGCTGGGAGAACCCACCCACCAGTAGGGATGGGATTGAGCAAGTGGCTGTGGCTGGTACAAGCTGCCCTGGAGGTTTCCAGTGAAGCCCCTGGGCTGGGGTGAGTTTCCAGGGCACGTCCAGGATGGTGGTCCCTAAGAGCAGCCAGCACATCGTGGGGGCGGGGGCTGAGAGAGCAACCAGAAGATTCTAACCAGATTAAAAAAATGGAAATCCAATGTGGTCACAGAGCTAAAAGCTGTGTTGGCCAAACGGTTTTGAATATGAAGAATTTCCTGCATGACGGTCTTTTTTCCCCTCGGGGACTCGGAGAGATTTAAAACCTGGAGCCAGTGTTTTTCCCCAGTATTCTTTTCCTTGTCCTGGGGAAGTGGGCAAGTAGCTATTTGCAAGGTTGGTCCAACCCTTGACCATCAGAACATCCCTGGGCCTTGGTGACTGAGCCTTTGGTTTCTGGGGTCTTGTCGGGTTGTGTCACCACCATGCCATGTCTCTGAGGCCGCTCAGTGATGAATGGCTCCCAGTGATGAGAATAAGGATGAGGAAGAGACGGAGCAGGGGCAGGATGGGCTCAGCTTGCCCCCTGTGTGTTCCACAGCCTGGGAACTGGGCCCGAGGCCGGGAGAGAGAGGTGTAAGCAGGGCCCTGCACAATTATGGCTGGCAGCTTCTCCCTTGCTATAGAAGGATTTGTAACCAAACACCAGCGGGGTGAGGCAGGCAACACAAGTGAGTGATAAATGCCCCTCATTCCAGAACAGCCTTTTTAATTTTCACTATCGCAACTGCTGGGCAGCTTCAGTCTCCAGGAAAGGAGAGGGAAAGGGAAGGACTGGAGGGGTCTTCGAGATCTGGAGAACAGACGCTATGCTCCATCTTAAAGGGCAACCGGCACTAGGCTCCAGCCCTCTGCTGCCCTGTGGGAATGCAAGCTCAAAAGTGCCAGGTCTCCTGACTTTCCCAAGGAATGCCAGAAATCTTGATTTTGACCTGAATGTGCCAGACTTTCAAATATTAAACAAAACAAGCCTGCAGATTAGATGTGCCCCGGGGTGACCACTTTGTAACTTCTAATGTAGAAGTTTCTCCTAGGAAACATTTCACTTAGGGAGGGGGCTCCTTCCCACTTCACTGAGAGCCAGTGACACTGGGAGCCACTATTTCCACGGAGCCCTGCCATGGGATGGAGTCAGGCTTGGAAAAGGCAAAGGGTTGAGGAGACAGCGAATCAGGAAGAGCCTGGAAGTGGCCCTCTCCTCTGGTGCAGCTCTTTCCCCTGGACGTTCCCCGCAGAACCCCAGCCCACCCTCTTGCTCCAAACTGAACTTTATGTAGAGGCCGAGAGTACGCCATGGCACCACCCACCCTGAAGATGTCATCTTCAGAAGCAGCGGACACAGCCTCCTTCATGGCCTTGTCCAGCTCCTCCTCAGCGGTGAGGTCTCCGGAGATGGCCCGTCGGATCTCAGGCCCGATGTCGTGCAGCGTGCGCAAGCCAGCCTGGAACCCAAGGGGAGGATGGTGAGGACCGTGCTCCCTTTCCTCCAAGCTCGCCAGCCAGCCATAGCCTCGGGCCAAGGCCTGTCCCTCCAGGGCCCTGGCATCCTCCACCCAGCCAGTCCACCCTCCGGAAGGTTTGTCTGCGTGTGAACTGGGGGCTGGGCTGCCCTCTGATGGAAGAATCCACTCGCCCATCCAGGAGGGATGAAGGCTCATTAGGAGGGGGCACCAGGGGTCAGGGGCTGTCATGGGAGCCTCAGTGAAGTGTTTGAGAGATCTGGGGGCTATGACAGCAGGCAGGACCATGGAGGGCAGTCGGTGGGTGGCAGGTGGGGAAGGGCACATCACCCCCTTCTCACAGCCATCTTTGGAAAGGTCTGGAGTTCTCTGAAAGGTTCCCTCTGCAGGGACCTGGCCTCCAGCCTGCTGAGGAGGGACTGGGACCCTGACTGGAGGTCAGAGGCAATGACCAGGACCTTCCTGGAGTGTGGGCCCGCCCCCAGGCCCTCACCTGCAGAGACAGCGCGTTCCTCTGGGAGGGTTTGCCCACAAGACCCTGCTCTTTGCGCTTCTTGAATTTCCGGAAGTACTCCTGGATCAGGAATGTGGCATAGAACTTGCCAACGGTGACCTCATCATCTGAGACGTATGGAGAGGGGAGAGGGGGTAAGAGGGAATTCAGTTGAACTTCATTCATTTTTTTTTTTTTCCAGCATCCAAAACTTTCTAAAACTTTTTAGGTTTAATTTTTTTGGAGGGGTAGTACATTCACAAGGCTTAAAAAGAGAAAAAAAAAAAAAACATAAAAAGGCTTATGGTGAAAAGTGTCTCCTGCCACAGCCCTTATCTGCCTAGTCATCACCTCCTGTAGACAATCTAGTTTCTCGAGTATTTTCTCGGAGATTCTTAGTGCAAATTGGTTATGTAAATCATCAAACATATTCTTAGCCCCTGTTTTTTTTTTTTTTTTTTTTTTTTTAAGGAAAAGGTAGCCTATCATCAAAATTATTTCCCACTTTTTTTTTTAAACTTTACTGATATTTGCTGACTCTTATTTGATTCCAGAGCTTCAAATGTCCCTCATCAATTGGCCCCTCTTCCAAGTGCAAATCAGTTCAGCTCAGCTTGGAGGGAGGGGCTGCTGGAAGGACGGCTTTCTTCCCATGGAAGTTTGGATTTTTCTTTCAAACCAGATTGGGTTTTTGTGCCAGGTGGCTTGGCTGCACCCCTGCTGGGCTGGATACCCAAGATTACATGTGACATCATCAGTCCCTGTCCTGGGAGTGAACCTGATGGTGGAGAAGCCATAAGTTCCTACAGCAAACATTTCATGCCTGGTAAGGAGCCCCTTGGGTCCACCTCCTGGTTCACTGTGAAGAGATGCAACGGGCCCAAGAGACAGACCTAGGGGCTGGTGAGGGTTCTCCTCCTACCTGTCCCTCCAAAACAGCCAAATCCATAGCAGTGATGACCCCTCCCTTCTCTGGCAAGCACCCCCTTTCCACATGGGAGGGAAAAACCCAGGGTCCCCTCTCCCGCATAGTCGGGAAGGAAGAACTGCATGGTGGGACAAGGTCCCCTGGGGCCTGGGTTTGAATCCTGAATCTGCTCTGGACTCTCCAGGTAACCTTGGGTCAGCAACTTAGCTTCTAAGAACTTTAGTTCCCTGAGCAAACTTCACAGAAATGTTGTCAGGATTCAATAAAATGATGTATGTAAAATATCACATGGCACTGGTGAGATTTTCACTTAGCCCAAGTCTGGCTTTCACTCTGGCAAGTGGTTCTTAACACAAGTGGTGTCGCCTCTTAAGGAGGGCACAGTAAATGTGTGGGATGGTTTTTAGTTGTCAGGGTACTGTGGGGGTGCCACTGGCATTCGGCAGCTCCAGACCTGTCCCTTGAAGTGCAGGCATGTTCCGCAGCTTTGCACCCTGCAGGGCTTTCAAGTTTATGCCACACATCCATGATTCTGCTTAGGATTCTCTGAGTTCAGAACATAATTCCATTTTGCAAATGAACATAGGATATTGTTTTGCATGGTTTTTACCTAAAAATTTCCAGGAATACAACTGCTGTGTAAATTGACGAAAACTATACCTTGGAGTGTTTAAACTTGGCTGAGAGAGGTTCGCGTTTTGGAAAACTGGATTCCTGATGGCGACGCTCTTTGCGGTGTCTGGGTTACTCACTGTAAGTGTCATGTCATGGTTATTCTGCATACGTGTAAGTACATGTGTGTGTTTATGTGTGGGGGGCTATTTATACACACAGTTATTTAATACACTGATTTACCCCTTATTTCAAAATGACAGGTACAAAGTGTTGACAGTATTCAGTATTGTCTTACTTCCTGTGAACCCAATTGTCTTACTTCCTGTGTTGTGTGTACATGAGAAGATCTCATCAGTTAAATGTACCTTCTGGTATAGTTATGCCTGAGTATTTACATATTGGAAATATCTGCTTTTAATAGATTTTATGTTAGAGTGAAGGCATTATATTAATATTTTAGAAATTATATGTATAGGAAAGTTATATTATCTATAATTTTCATTCGGGGTCATAGTAAAGGCAGTATAAACCCTTTGCTATAAAAAGGGATTTGGAGCTTGACAGGGTCAAGAAACACTGCTCTTGGAAGAACAAAAAGAATTCCATCCAAGACGGGAGGAATCTCAGGGGATTCTCCTTTCAGGGCCTTAGAGCAATCCTACAGCAATAGGTTTATGGGAAACCTACACTTTGTGGAGTTTCCTTAGATGTTCTGCCAAACCCCTAAGCATCAGGGACTCGCCTGTTACCCCATGTAAAAAGCAGGGTTGCACCAGATTTCCAGCCTGACATTCTGTTTCTGAGTTTGTGCAGGGCATTGCACCTGCGTCCCTTCTAACCAACAGGGCCTCTGAGTCCCGCAGGAAGGGTCTGAAGGCAGAACTCCAGCAAGCCTAGGGGACTCAGGAAGCAAGTCTCAGGGGATGCTTCCACATTCTAAGGGTCCCACCGTTGGAGGAGAGGCAGGCCGAGGAAGGCACGGCCAGGTTGTGGCCGAGGTGCGGGGCCCAGGGAGCACTCACCGCCTGCAGGAGGCACCACCTGGTCCAGCAGCTTCATGCTGGTCCGCTTCCAGATCTTCTTGATGATGGCCCGCAGCTCCTCATTGGCCTGTTCGAGGTTCCCTGCAGGGCGGAAAGGATCCTCAGCCCCTTGGTGGGCCTCTGATGGGCTGGGTCCCTCTGCGTAAGGTAGGAAGCCACAGATGGTGGCGTCTGCCCCACGCAACCTGACACATCAGTTTCTTTCTCGCTGGCTTCACTTCTCCCCAGTCTTCCCGTTTTCTACCTCCTTCCTCTTCCCCTTCCTCTCTCCACCTTCCTTCCTTCCCCCTTCCCTCTCGTGCCCTGTCCAATGCCATTCCTCTCCCCTTCCCCCTGCCTGTGGCTCAGGCCAGCCAGGGGGCCCCTCCTCCGGCACTCAGTGCTCTTCCTTGTGGACTGAGCCCAGCGCCTGGGCAGGAACAATGGCGGCCATGCGCTCACCAGCTGGAACACGTATGGCCCCGCCACGGGCAGTAGGGGGTCCCCATGGGTGGCATTTCTCATGGAACTCGTTGGGCAGCCACAGGGAACATGGATGATAGGAGGGTACATCTGTCAATGAGGGCTCTGTCCTGAGTTGCCCTACTTAGATGCCTGCCCTGTGCAGCCTCTGGGGTCCCAGCCTTACAGTGGTGAAAAAGGAAAGCGGAGCCTCCTTACAGCTGTAAGGGCAGATGTGGGGGACAGGATTCTACGATGCTCCTCACCAGGGTATACACGCTGCCAAACCCCTGGGCCCCTAACCATCAGAGATTTTACTCCTGAGATTAGATTATATGGCACACGGCACCCATGACCTAAGACAGGGAGGTTAGGAGGACCTGACCTAGTCACGAGCCCTTTACAAGCAGAGTCCTCTCCAGCTGGCCTGGAAGAAAGCAAACACTCGTGTGGGCTGAACTTAGAGAGGCTGCTTCTAGGAGCTGAGGGGGTCCCCAGCTGTCAACCAGCAGGAAAGTGGGGACCTCAGACCTACAATTGCAACGGATGAATCCCATCAACAACGTGATCTCCCCCAGAGCCTCCAGAAGAGACCATGGCCTGATCAATATCCTGGATGTGCCTTATGAGAGCCCAGCTTCACCACTGCTGGACTTCTGACCTACAAAACCATGAGCTAATAACGGGGTATCTTTTTTTTTTTTTTGAAGACCGAATTTTGCTCTTGTTGCCCTGCCTGGAGCGCAATGGCACGATCTCGGCTCACTGCAACCTCCGCCTCCTGGGTTCAAGCAATTCTCCTGCCTCAGCCTCCCGAGTAGCTGGGATTACAGGCATGCACCACCACGCCCAGCTAATTTTGTATTTTTAGTAGAGATAGGGTTTCTCCATGTTAGTCAGGCTGTTCTCAAACTCCCGACCTCAGGTGATCCGCCCGCCTCGGCCTCCCAAAGTGCTAGGATTACAGGCATGAGCCACCGTGCCCGGCAACAGGGTATCTTTTTAAGCTGAAAAGCTTGTAGTGATTTGCTTTGCAGAATAGGAAGCCAACATGGGATGTTTACTGCTCTTGCACAGGACTGGCGGTTCAGTATCGTGGTGGAGGGCTCTCGTGTCAGACTGCCTGGGTTCAAATCCACTTCCGGGGCCACAGGGCAGAGCATGCAGAGGTGGCAGGGGAGGGACTGACGGAATCCCAAGCTCCCTGAATGCCAGATCCAAACAGGACCTGAAGGCAGGGGACGACTCCCGGCGATCAATCCCCTTCACGGGAGAGGTAGCTGGAGGTTTCTGACACACGCAGTACAAGATCCTAACACACACGGTATTCAAATATACTTGGCTTTGGGACTGGGCTGAATGGTGTCCTCCCAAAATTCATGTCTGCTTAGAACCTCAGAGTGTGGCCTTCGTTGGAAACAGGATTTTCACCAGTGTAATTAGTTAAGATGAGGCCATTCTGGATGAGGGTGGGCCCTAAGTCCAATGTGGCTGGTGTCCTTATAAGAAGAGGAGAGGAACCAAGACCCTGGAGGCTATGTGAAGATGGAGGCACAGATGGCGTGATGCTGCCGTGAGCTAGTGCACACCAGGCATCGTCCACAGCCCTCAGAAGCTGGAGAAAGGGTGGAACAGATTCTCCCCACAGCCTCCTGAAAGAACCAATCCTCCTGACACCTTAGTTTTAGACCTCTGGCCTCCTAAACTGAGAGAACTTTCTCTTGTTTCAAGCTGCCCAGTTTGTGATCATTTGTTACAGCAGACCTAAGAAATTAACATAGCTGGGCCGGGCACGGTGGCTCAAGCCTGTAATCCCAGCACTTTGGGAGGCCGAGACGGGCGGATCACGAGGTCAAGAGATCGAGACCATCCTGGCTAACCCGGTGAAACCCCGTCTCTACTAAAAAATACAAAAAACTAGCCGGGCGAGGTGGCGGGCGCCTGTAGTCCCAGCTACTCGGGAGGCTGAGGCAGGAGAATGGCGTAAACCCGGGAGGCGGAGCTTGCAGTGAGCTGAGATCCGGCCACTGCATTCCAGCCTGGGCGACAGAGCGAGACGCTGTCTCAAAAAAAAAAAAAAAAAAAAAAAAGAAATTAACATAGCTTCCAAAAGGACCTTTCATTTTTTTTAATCAGCCTTAATTTATTCTCATGACGGTCTATGTCGTTGTGGAAGTTCACCGACAATTGTTTCATGTCATCTGAGTATTTTTCAATATCTTCCTTCTATGTTCCAAGAGAAAAGCTTGTTTGGCTTGGTGCTGGACATGGGATGAGAGCTCTGGTTCTCTGAGGTAGGTGTTAATTTCTCCCCAATTCCTTCCAGGCTGAGATGTCTGAATGGTGAGGACTGATGCCAGCCTTATCTTCACAAATGTAGGTGCCTTCTCCCATTTCTTTCTAGTTGTTTCTAAGACGTGACTTTGTCTTCCTTTCTTAAGATTTTAACAAGATTGTGGAGGGCCCGTGTCTGATGAAGGCTCACCCTTCGGTGGGGGCATTACGGGCCCTTTGGTAGCTGTTCTGAAACGTCTTTGTGTTTAAAAGATAGTCTTTAATTCTTGACATGATTGTAGTTCCCACATGGCTGGCTTCTCCCCTTTTCTCTGGAACTCTTATTTCCTCAGAATTGGGTCTCTGCATTTGATTGATCAGTCTTTCGCATTGTTACTAGCTATTGGTCTTCCGTAGTTGGCAGGTGGCTTGCTTTGACAGTGAACCTTCGGCCTTGCCGAATCCTTGCTTCCATACCTGCCTGTCTTTTGTTCCTCTAGGGAACAAAATCTTACACCCTCAATTTATATTAAGCTTTAAGTATTACAGCATATTCCTCCTGGCAGTCATTTATATCGCCTCTTCTTCCCTCGGAACATAGGGTAGTAACACTCCTTGCAGAAAATTTGGAAAGTAAAAAAACTAAAGGAGTAAGGTAGATGTCACTGCTGATCTTTCTAGTCATGATAATCAATGTTAACATACGAACACATGTTCTTCCTAGTTTTCTTCCTTGTTATACACATATATGTGTGAATTAAATGTGTGTTTTGGCCGGGCGCGGTGGCTCATGCCTGTAATCCCAGCACTTTGGGAGGCCCAGTCAGGCAGATCACGAGGTCAGGAGATTGAGACCATCCTGGTCAACATGGTGAAACCCTGTCTCTATTAAAAATACAAAAATTAGCTGGGTGTGGTGATGCATGCCTGTAATCCCAGCTACTCAGGAGGCTGAGGCAGGAGAATGGCTTGAACCAGGGAGTTGGAGGTTGCAGGAGGCTGAGATTGTGCCACTCCACTCCAGCCACTCCAGGTGACAGAGTAAGATCCATTTAAAAAAAAAAAGTGTGTTTTTGTTTTCTGGTAGTCAGAAATAGGCCTATTTACACCCATTTCAGATTGAGTGATTGCATTGGCTACTGATGGTGTATTTTTTTAGCCTTTGCTTTTTTTTTCAGTTTAGTAGCGGAACTTGTCCTATTTTTATTTTTTATTTTATTTTATTTTTTCAGATGGAGTCTCACTCTGTCGCCCAGGCTGGAGTGCAGTGGTGTGATCTCAGCTCACTGCAACCTCTGCCTCCCAGGTTCAAGCTATTCTTCTGCCTCAGCCTCCTAAGTAGCTGGGATTATGGGTGCCTACCACCATGCCTGGCTAATTTTTGGTATTTTTAGTAGAGATGGGGTTTTACCATGTTGGCCGGGCTAGTCTGGAACTCCTGACCTCAGGTGATCCACCTGCCTCGGCTTCCCAAAGTGCTGGGATTACAGGCGTGAGCCACCATGCCTGGCTCCTATTTTTATTTTTTTAAAAATCGGCTAATTATTTTGATTTCTGTCTTGGTGGACTGGTTCTTGTTTCACTTCATTTCAAATGTTTCTGTTATTTTTTCTGAAGGATCTAACTGAGAGAAGGTCCATGTCTGGGTTATTCAATGAATTAAATTCCGAGATGTCATCACCTTTCTCTAGTCTACCAACGAAGCAACTGAAGTAGAGACAGAGTAAATGGCTCATACTCATGTCATTAGTGAGAGAGCAGGGATTTAGATTCGAGTCTCCCATCTCCCTGCCAAAGGCTCCTTCTGTTGCCCCAGAGGAACACACTGACGGACAGCCTGAGCTTTAAGTTGGAAGTGTAGGAAGGGGAAGGAAACATACTGCTTGTCTCATCTGTGTTTTCTGTAATTACTACACCAGTGGGTTTGAATCATCTCTGTAGCTGGTTCAAAATGCAGATTTCTGGGCCCCATGCTCGGGGATTTGGCGTCATCAGATCTGCGTGGGTGCCTGGGACTCTGTAGCTTAAACGGGTGTCCAAAGCTGATTCTGCAGCAGGTGGTCTTTTGACCACGCTCTAGGAAACACTAGACACTCCAAGGCTGGACACGCTTGGAGAGAAATGGCATCTTCTTAGGTGTATTTAATACAGCCTTTCCTACAGTGGTTCACAAACTCTTATCCATCATAAAGTGAGCAGATTATCTCACTCAGGCTGCTGCTAGCCCTTAGGGTGCCTCGTGAAAACTAGAAGGGCCCCTCCAGGTGGACACAGCCCTGAGGGAGCCCGGTTTGACTAGGTGGCACCAGTGAGGTCTGAATCCTCACCTGTCCGCTGGCTGAGAGCCTTGAGCCAGGCTCAGCCCACACAGTGTGTGCGATGACCTCCACCACGGCCACCACTTGTCACTATGTCCCCTTTCCCACACATGTCTTCCCAGCACAGTCCTATTAATTTAATGAGTTGAGCATTTGAGACATCCACCTGTAGCCAGTGTTAAGTCCTTTTAGACAGGGGTTGGTCCTGCTTCAGCTAACACCCGTCTCCTGTTTTGTGAGCTATACCCTCTGACTTTTAAGATGCCACCAGAATGAGTCCCAGAGTTTCATGGAAAGCGAGAGTTCAAAATGAATAAGCCGGAGTAGGCTGGTCCAACCTGCAGCCCACGGGCCACATGCGGCCCAGGACAGCTTTGAATGTGGCCCAACACATATTTGTAAACTTTCTTAAAACATTGAGTATTTTGTGATTTTTTTTTTTTAGTTTATCAGCTATCATTAGTGTATTTTATGTGTGGCCCAAGACAATTCTTCTTCCAATGTGGCCCAGAGAAGCCAAAAGATTGGATACCCCTGAGCTAGAGGCAGGGAGACCATTCAGGAAGCAAATAAGTCATGAGCAGGCTGGGGCCCTGTGATGTCCTGGAGCGCAGGTCACCCCTGTATCCCCGCTCGGATGCTGTCTGGGGCAGGAAGGTCCCTCGAGCACTGTGCAGGCTGCCGAGCTCCTCTCTGATTGTCTGCTAGACCTTCTGAGTGTCTCTCCCAGTGCCCACGGGTGCCCTTACCTTCTGTTTTGATCCTCAGAGCTGTCCTGACCAGGGCAAACAGGGTGGCATTGAACATGACCGTCCCGTCGCTGTTCAGAGGCATGTTCATGGAGACCAGGCGCTGCAGGGGAAGGGGAGCAAAGCCGGTGATGACGGCAGGTGGTGCTTAGGGGACCACAGAACACCGTGGCAGAGTGATATGGTTTGGATCTGTGTCCCCGCCCAAATCTCATGTTGAACTGTAATCCCCAGAATTGGAGGTGGGGCCTGATGGAAGGTGATTGCATCATGGGGTGGATTTCTCATAAACGGTTTGGTGCCATCCCCTTGGTGAGTGGGTTCTCATGAGATCTGTTTAAGTGTGTGGTCCGTCCCCCTTCTCTCTTGCTCCCTGTCTCTCCATGTGATGCACCTGCCTCCCCTTTGCCTTCCACCATGATTGGAAGCTTTCTGAGGCCTCCCCAGAAGCAGAATGCTAGTGCCAAGCTTCCTGTACAGCCTGCTGAACTGTGGGCCAATTAAACCTGTTTTCTTATAAATCACCCAGTCTTGGGTATTTCTTTATAGCAGTGCAAGGATGGCCTAACACAGAGGATGCTGGGGGAGACACGCAGCTTGTGTGGGTGTTGCTGGAGTGGACAGCGAGTGAATGATCCCTGAAGCATTCCAGGGAGAATCTTGCCTTTGCCACAACCACTTGTGACTCTCCTCACAGAGTGGGAGAGGTATGACATTTGTCCTCATTAGACCTTCACTTCCACAGAACGATGTGAAGGCCACCCAACCTTGCGCCCTGCTCGAAAGTCTGCTCAGGCGTGCAGGTGCGCTCTCCAGGGGCAGCAGAGACCGGCTGCACGCCAGCACATGCTGGGAGCCCACCTGCCAGGCAGCATTCACCCACAGCCCAGAGAAGAGAAGGGATCACAGGAGTTTTGACTGCAGGAGATGCTACATGTCCTCTCTGTGTATTGCCAAATACGCTTCTGCATCAAGCTGGAGCAGAAGCCTGCTGACACTGGATAGTGCTGTCTTGCCCTCTTCTTTCCTAGCACACCCCCAGAACAGGCTTCCCTGGCACTGAGCTCTGGTGTGGGGCCTTCAGCATGCACTGGGTCACGATGAGCAAGCGCGGTGTGAAGCTCACCACGGCATCCATGCCGAGGGCATGCTCAAGGGGGCTATTCGTCAGCTCACACGGTGACCTCCTGCTAATCTCAGTGTCTAGAAGGGTTACACTTTTCCTGAGTGACCAGATCTTGGTGAGTCTCATGGATGGTGTGAACTGTATCGTGGCCACTGGAAAGTTTTGCACCCAGGCCTCAGCCTGCCCAGGCCCATCCGGAGGCCACAACGGATGCACCTTAGCCCCCTCCAGGCTGCACCCCTGCCCACCCTCACCTTGCATGGTGTTTGTACCTTGCATTTATTTTATACTCCTTTTTTTCTGATATTTTCTATATCCTTGGAAATCTCTTAAAAATTTTTTTTTTTTTTGGAGTAAAGTAGAGGCACAAATGAGAAGAAACTCAGTAAACAGAGCACAAGTAGAAGGTTCTGTGTTCCCTCAATCTGCGTTTTCCATGAGTGGATTCTCACAGAGCCGAATCTTCCTGCCATCTGAGTTTCCTCCTCTCTCCAGCCCTCTGGTCTCCCTTCGCCCACCTCTCTGTCAGCTCATTACTGCCCCAACAAGGAGTGCAGAATGGCCACAGAAGAGAGGAGGGGAGAGATGGAAATGATACTTTCTTTTTTTGGGGTCATGGTCTCACTAAGGAATCCAAGGAAAGTGAGAGATCCTCCCCTGGGACACTTTGTATTTTAGTGATTTTATGTACAATTTTAAGACTCGCAGACCCCTGAAGTCAATGCCTGGGCTTTCTAATTGCCCTCCACCTCCAGGAAAAGAACGCCTAACCCCTCTAGCCTAGGCTGGGGAGTCTCCCACCCCAGGATGCCTGGATGGTGCAGTGGAACGGGCTGAGAAAGTCCTTTATCCAGGACTGGATCCCTGGCTCGCTGGGACAGGAGGCATTCACTCCTTTATTCCCTTATAGAGTCTGAGAATTTAGAGCTGGAAGGATCCTTAAAATGTAATCTTTAGGCACATAAACTAGTATGTTCATTCCCTTAAAAGGATCACAAGAAATGGGCACTTCGCCTCCCCTATTTTCCCTCTTCCTACCATGAACCCGGTTATCTCTTACTTTGCAAGCCACTCGGTGAGGGCACAGCTTCCCAAAACCTAGTGGGGGCTGAATCCGCCGGAGGAGGGTCACCACATCCAGGTGTTTGATACGACCCCTAGAAGAGGAAGGAGGGGAGGGACAGGGTATCAGAGAGCCATGGTCTCTGCCAGCAGCCCAGGACGCATGCACCTGAGGGGTGGGGCCCACTCACATGGGCAACACGGCACTGTGTGGTGGCTCTATTAGTCACACTCAGTGCAGAGCTGCAGAATTGCATGGCACAGCCCCAAACCAATATACATATACACGTGTTTAGGTTTTAATGAATACTTTTCTGCCCATGCTATGTTCAAAGTGGAAGGGATTTTAGCAGTGCAACGGAATTCTCAATACATACTTGCTGACTGAATGAACTAACCTTCTGACCAAAAGGTATTTACTGAGGGTCAGCCGAATGTGATTGATCTTTAGACCAGAAGCAGGAATGGAGTCAAGATTTTCCCCAGCCCTGTGTATCCTAACTTGAACACTTAACTAGTTATTCCTGATACTAGAATTTCCTGTCCTTCCATTCAGCTGAATGTAGTAGATATATTCTTTTCTTTCTTTTCTTTTTTTTTTTTAGATGGAGTCTTGCTTTGTTGCCCAGGCTGGAGTGCAGTAGTGCAATCTCAGCTCGCTGCAACCTCCGCCTCCCGGATTCAGGCAATTCTCGTGCCTTGGCCTCCCGAGTAGCTGGGATTATAGGCATGTGCCACCATGTCCGGCTGATTTTTGTATTTTTAGTAGAGATAAATACATGTTTACCATGTTGGCCAGGCTGGTCTTGAACTCCTGGCCTCAAGTGATTCACCCATCTCAGCCTCCCAAAGTGCTGGGATTCCAGGCGTGAGCCACCGCACCCAGCCTAGTAGATATATTCTTGACTTAATTGAAGGTGCCAGGCCTCCTCCTGCTGGCAAACCCCGGGGTTTGATGCAGTTTGGTGTTTCTAATTGATCCACCCAGTGCTGACCAACCGTGAGCCCCTCCTGCAGGTATGGTCGGCGATACCCTCTCTCAGCTTAGGGAATCAGGCCTTCCCTCTGGGAACTTACTTGGCTTCAGGGTCATACTCTGCCCAGATTCTTTTAAACTCATCCAGGTGGTGGGGACCAAGGATGGACCAGTCCCTTGTCAGGTAGTCAAAGTTGTCCATGATGACAGCTACAAAGAGGTTGATGATCTGCAGGGAACAGTACAATGAGGTGCTGGGAGAAGATCTTCCTACACACCTGCCTCTGGAACCCCCTTGCCAGCCGGGGCCCACGGATGGCAGAAGCCAACATTTCTAAAGACCGGTAATCCATCCTACCAGCCTTAGAACCTGGGTCTCTTGGACATAAACTTGACACAGCTTCCCTGAGAGTTGTGTGTGATGAACCCACATCACAAGCTGGACAGCTTCCCTCCTCCTGAGCTGCTGGGCAAGGCTGTGCAGGACAGAGGGGACTTTATCCCCTTTTCCTCACTCCTCAGAAAGATGCCAAAAAAGTATAGTTCTTTCTAGGCCTCCACATGCCCCCTGTGTCCTCTGGGACAATGCCAGTGTGACAAGAGCCAAGAATGGACAAGCAAGATGCTGGTGGAGCTCACTCTGGCCCAGGGCTTTCGGCCTTTCTCTCCATGTGGCTGGACACTCCTGCCAACTTAGTCTTCCCAAGCCAGCTCCTCTGATGGGGTTGCCCTGACCATGAGCTGCAGAGATGGAGGGTTCAGGCTGCCCTGGAACTGGGCACTCATGGCTGCTGGCTGTTGAGTTCCCCCTTGGCTTACCAGGAAGGCACAGAGCATGTAGAAGCTGATGAAGTAGAAGACGGCAAAGCTGCTGCCACAGGGTGTCTCACCCTCCGTGCTGTTGCCGGGCTCGGACTCCGGGGCACACTTCTTGCCTGGCATGCAGGCCAGCATGATGTCCTGCCAGGCCTCCCCGGTGGCACACCTACGGGGGAGGGAGAGCCACATCCATGCAGCCCATCCTACAGATGTCAAGGAGGGCCCTCTGCATCCCTCCCCACTTGTCCCTTTCCTCCTTCCCCAGAGGGAATCACTAAAATGAACTTGATGTTCATCATTCCCCGAATGCTCTGATATGTTCGCTAAATATGCAAACACATGGCATTATTTTGAAGATTTTACATTTTATATACACAGTAACAAACTGCGCCTTTTCCGAAAACTTGCTGTTTTTGCAATCCACATGATGTTTTTGAGACTTAGCCTTTTGGATGTATTTTAGTTCCAGTTCATTCACCTTAACTGCTGTATAGGAGTATGCTCTATGAACTTACCGTAAAAAAATCCACCGTCCTGTTAAAGAATATTTAGGTTTTTCACTTTTTTCTTTTACTAGTACAAAAAACACTGCAATAAACGTGCAGATTTATATCTGGGGTATCCACTTAGAAGTGGAATTGCCAGTTAAAGTACACGTGTCTTCATTTTTACTAGATATTCCTTGAACTCGAAGGGTTTGTCCAACTTAGACTCCTATTACCAGTGTAGGAGAAATGACACTACAAACTCATCTGTTCATTAGTGAATTGTTTTAAATGATGCTCGTATAATTTGTGTGAGATAATATGTCATTGCTGTTTTAATTTGGTTATAAAATGATTAGTGGGTTGAGAATTTAGATTTTATCTTCCATTAAATTGCATGTTCATGTTTTTGCTTGTTTGATTCAGGATGTCTTCTTGTTCGATTCTGGGGTGCTTAAGATATTCTATTCTCTATTCTTTTTAAATTTTTTCAATAGTTTTTGGGGAACAGGTGGTTTTTGCTTGCACGGACAAGTTCTTTAGTGGTGATTTCTGAGATTTTGGTGCACCCATCACCCAAGCAATAGCCTTTTATCCCTGACCATCCTCCCACCCTTCCTCGAGTCCCCAAAGTCCATTACATCATTTTGCAAATGGTGCTGCTATAAACGTGTGTGTACCTGTGTCTCTTTCATATAATGACTTCTTCCCCTTTGGGTAGATACCCAGGAGTGGGATTGCTGGAGGGAATGCTAGTTCTACTTTTACTTCTTTAAGGAATCTCTATACTGATTTCCACAGTAGTTGTATTAGTTTACATTCCCACCGGCAGGGTAAAAGTGTTCCCTTTTCACCACATCCATACCAACATCTATTATTTTTTATTTTTTAAATTACAGCCATTCTTGCAGGAGTAAGGTGGTGTCTCATGGTGGTTTCATGTCTATTCTTAATCCTTTGTTAGTTATACGCATCAGAAATAGCTTCTTCCAATTTGTGGCTTATCTCTGGCATTATTTACGATCTAAGTTATGCATTTCAATGAGGTCAAATTTACAGTTTTTCCTCTATGTTTTGTGCTTTTTGCATCTTGTTTAAAAAATCATTCTCTATTTTAGGTCATAAAGACATTCTTTTCTATGTTCTTCTAAAGGTTCTAAAGTTTTGTTTTTCACAATAACTTACTAACCTGAAATTTATTTTCATGTTTGATATGAGGTAGAAATACGCTTTTATTTTTCTCTGTATAGATAAGTCATTTTACTAATACTATTTATTGAATAGTACATCTTTACCTACTTAATTGAAATATTTCTTCTGCCATAAGTTGTATTTCCATAGGTGTGTAGGTTGTGTTCTAGCCTTTCCATTCCATTCCTTAGGTTTATTTGTTTATCTTGGTACAGAAGTACTGTGTTGTCTTCATAGTAAGTTGCCTTATGGTAAGTCCTGCCCTTTCACAGTGCAGGAGTCCTTCCAACCTGTTGTTCTTCAACATTTGTCTTGGCTATTCAGTTTCCTTTTCTATTCCATAGACACAGTAGAGTCAGTTCCAGGCTCTATGAGTAATCCTGTTGGAAGTCTTATTAGAATTGCATTGGGATATCGATTAACTTGGGGAATCCTGACATCTTTATGATATTAAGTCTCCTGGCCAGAAATGTGGCATATCCTTCCTTTCATTTTGTTGTACATTTAAAATGGTATAGTTTCAACATTATATTTTAAAAGCTATATCCATTTGCTGCTGATACAGAGGGAATACAATTGATTTCATATTATGGAATATTTGCTGAACTCTCCTATTAGTTTTAACAATTTTCTGTAATTTTTCTTGTATATACACACAGGCAATCAACTTTTTTGGCATTTAATTTTGTTTCTCCAATTCTTATCCTTTATTTTTCTTGTCTTATTTTATTGGGTAAGAGTTATAAAATAATAATATTGAAAAAGTGACAGCATAATATCTTATCTATTACATTTACTAATTAGTTATTGCCAGCACAGGAAAACAATTATTTTTCTTTGTTAATCTTTTAATCTTCCACTTTATTAATTCTATTGTCATAAAAGGTTTTTAGTTAATTTGCATAGATTTTCTACTTGAATTAGCCTGTCATCTGCAAACAATGGCAGTCATGTGTACATATTTTCATATTTATAACTGCTTGCTTTTTTCTCTTTTTCTTATTGGCATTAGCTTTGTGTTAGTCTTATGGGATGAGTGAAGAGGTTTTCTACAACTTTCTGTTCCTGGAAAGTTTATATAACAATGGAATGATCCACTCCTTGATAGTCTGGTAGATCTCACAAATAAAAATATTGAATCTTGGGCCTTTTCAAAGGCTAAATTTTTGACTACCTTTTCAATTTCTGTTGTAGTTGTTTTTTTTTTAATTCTTAAGGTAATTTTATAATTCTTATTTTCTACATAAAAGCATCTGCTTCATTCAGGTTTTCAAATAGATTGGCACAAATTTGTTCATGATGTTCTCTGTCTTCTTTTTTGAAGTCTGAAATTATTCGTCTGCTACTCTTAGAAAAATCTTGTGTGTGTGTGTATGTGTTTAGAGATGGGATATCACTTTGTCACCCAGGCTACAGTGCAGTGGAGCCATCTTAGCTCACTGTAACCTCAAACTCCTGGGCCCAAGTGATCCTCCCGCCACAGATTCTCAAGTAGCTGGGACTACAGGCGCATGGCACCACACCTGGCTAATATTTTTATTTTTATTTTTTTTATTTTTTATTTATTTTTATTTATTTATTTATTTTTGAGACGGAGTCTCGCTCTGTCACCCAGGCTGGAGTGCAGTGGCCGGATCTCAGCTCACTGCAAGCTCCGCCTCCCGGGTTCATGCCATTCTCCTGCCTCAGCCTCCCGAGTAGCTGGGACTACAGGCGCCTGCCACCTCGCCCGGCTAAGTTTTTTTTGTATTTTTAGTAGAGACGGGGTTTCACTGTGTTAGCCAGGATGGTCTCGATCTCCTGACCTTGTGATCCGCCCGTCTCGGCCTCCCAAAGTGCTGGGATTACAGGCTTGAGCCACCGCGCCCGGCCAATATTTTTATTTTTATTCTTACAGATGGGGTTTTGCTATGTTGCCCAGGCTGGTCTCATACTCCTGGTCTTAATTGATCCTCCCACCTCAGCCTCCCAAATTGTTGGGATTACAGGTGTGAGCTGCCATACCTGGTGAAAATCTTATTTTTGATAGACTCAGAAGCTCCCAGTGAACATAGCCTCCACGTCTTGGAAATCTGTTCCTGGCATTTTTCTTTGGTCTCCTTCATTCTCTTGGCCAAAAGTTCAGCATATTGTTTAACCTCTTCCTTATATTTATTTATTTATTTGGAGACAGAGTCTTGCTCTGTCACCGAGGCTGGAGTGCAGTGGCACAATCTCAGCTCACCGCAACCTCCACCTCCCAGGTTCAAGCGATTCTCCTGCCTCAGCCTCCCGAGTAGCTGGGATTACACGTGCCTGCCACTGCGCCTGGCTAATTTTTGTATTTTTAGTAGAGACAGGTTTCACCGTCTTGGCCAGGCTGGTCTCGAACTCCTGACCTCATGATCCACCTGCCTCAGCCTCCCAAAGTGCTGGGATTACAGGTGTGAGCCACCGCACCCGGCCTTACTTATTTTTATTTTTATTTTAGTGTCCTATTTCTTCAGAGCAATATGTCAGCATTTGTGTTGCAGGACACGTGGAGTAAGAAGATGCCGAGTGTTGGGTGCTTTGGTTCTAGGTTCCTGATATCCTTTGTTTAGGGGCTTACTCACTGGTGGACATCATCTTTACACGGAATGAAAAGTTATTAGACTGTGCCATCTCTTTTGGACCTCAGGTGAGAAGGCACAGTAGTATCAGTCTAGTCTTCTCTCTCCCCTATCTTTTTTTACAAAAACCAAATTAAGAAGTCAGATTGGCACTCACAATGCAACCCTGAGCCATCTGTGTTTTCCTTCTGCAGTTCCCCTTGGTCTGTAACAGAACACGCCCCACATGCAGTAGCAGGTGGACACAACCACAGGTCAGGACACACTCCTTCACAGGGAAACCTCGCGGGCCATTTGCACCGGTGATCTGACCCTCGTAAGCCTTCCATTCTTCACCCAGAGTGGCACCGGCGACTTCTGAGGCCATATGCTTCTCATAAAAGGTCTGGTTTGCATCCACTGTCCACTTCAACGAGTTTCTGGCAGCCACTGGCTGAGAAGGAGACCTTCTGCTTCATCTTGAAGCAGCTGATCACCTCTGAGGTGCCACCAAAGAGAGGCATGAGATTCTCTTATCATTCTAAAAATCACTTCCACACCTGTAATTACGTTGCTTTTTGCATTCCTGATGTTGTTGTTGTTTTTTTTTTTAAATTGGATTTGATGCTTTGTCTGTTTATTGGTCTTTTCAAAGGATCAGCTTTAGGGTTTATTGATAAAATCCATAATTTATTAATTTATGCTTTTACTTTAAAAAATGCATTCCTTCATATTCTGGGATTATTTTACTATTCTTTCCCTCATCTTTTGGCTTATTTAATATACATCTTTTTAAATAAATATAAATAAATTTTAGGCTCTGAATTTTTTTCTTTGGTGTCGATTGATGCATCTCATACATTTCAGATATGGTGCTCTGGCTCTCGTTTCTAAGTACAGTCCTGTGTCACTTAACAATGGGGAGATGCACGGTTAGGCAATTCTGTTGTTGTGCAAACAGCATACAGTGGATTCACACAAACCTAGATGCCATAGCTATTACACACCTCAGCTCTACGGCACAGCCCACTGCTCCTAGGCTTCAAGCCTATACAGCATGTGACTGTACCGAATATTGCAGGCAACCGGAACACAATGGTAAGTATTTGTGTATCTAAACATACCTAAACACTGAGAAGGAGTAGTAAAATAGGCACAGTAAAAAAGATTCAAAGATGGTGCACCTGTAGGGGGCGCATACCATGAATGGAGCTTGCAGGACTGAAAGTTGTTGTGGGTGGAGCAGTGAGTGAGTGGTGAGTGAATGTGAAGGCCTAGGACGTGACCGCACACTGCCGTACACCACTGGAGACTAGAAACACTATACACTTAGGCTACACACATTTATAAAAAGTACTTTTCTTTCTTCAGTAATAAATTAACTTCAGGTTAATGTAACATTTTTACTTTATAAACTTTTTAATTTTTTTAACTTTTGGACTCTTCTGTAATAACGCAACTTAAAACACACATTGTACAGCTGTACAAAATATTTTTCTTTATATCCTTATTTTGTTTTTTTTTTCTATTAACCTTTTTTTTTTTGTTTTTTGTTTTTTGTTAAAAGCTAAGACACAAACCCACACATTAGCCTAGGCCTACACAGGGTCAGGATCATCAGTATCACTGTCTTCCACCCCCACATCTTGTCCCGTTGGAAGGTCTTCCGGGACAGTAACACGCATGGAGCTGTCATCTCCTATGATAACAATGCTTTCTTCTGGAATACCTCCTGCAGGACCTGCCTAAGGCTGTTTTACGGTTAACTTAAAAAAAATAAGTAGAAGCAGTACACTGCAAAATAATGATAAAAGTATAGTGCAGTAAATATATAGACCAGTGACACAGTCCTTTATTCTCGTTATCAAATATTATGTACTGTACATAATTGTATAAGCTATACTTTTTTTTTTTTTTTTGAGACAGAGTCTCGCTCTGTCGCCCAGGCTGGAGTGCAGTGGCTGGATCTCAGCTCACTGCAAGCTCCGCCTCCCGGGTTTACGCCATTTTCCTGCCTCAGCCTCCCGAGTAGCTGGGACTACAGGCGCCCGCCACCTCGCCCGGCTAGTTTTTTGTATTTTTTTTTTAGTAGAGACGGGGTTTCACCATGTTAGCCAGGATAGTCTCGATCTCCTGACCTCGTGATCTGCCCGTCTCGGCCTCTCAAAGTGCTGGGGTTACAGGCTTGAGCCACTGCGCCCGGCCTAATTTTGTATTTTTAATAGAGATGGGTTTTTACCATGTTGGCCAAGCTGGTCTCAAACTCCTGACTTCAGGTAGTTTGCCTGCCTTGGCCTCCCCAAGTGCTGGGATTACAGGCGTGAGCCACCGCGCCCGGCCAAGCTATACTTTCATACGACTGGCAGCACCATGAACACCTGAGTGAGGCACTGCGCTGGGTGATGATGTATGGCGTCACTGGGTGATAGGAATTTTTCAGCTCCATTGTAATTTTAGGCAGACTGTCATTGGCTGAAATGTCATCATGTGGCACATGACTGCAGATGGTAGTTTCAGCTTTGAGTCACTAAGAAGAGTGCCAAAATTTTAAGTAGATTTTGGAGAGGTTATTGTTTTTATGGCTAATTTCTAATTTTGCTATATCAAAGTAAGAGCAGTTTTAGAATTTGTTAAATTCTTTGTGACTTAAATGTTGGCTAATTGTTGTGAATGTTTCTGGGGTGTTTAAAAAGAATGTGGTTTTTTGGCCATTTATTGAGTATAAATCTGTAAGATCAAGTCTGTTACTTGTATTACTTAGATATTCTTTACCCTTTTTTCTATTTTGGTCTATTTGATCTGTCATGCTCTACTACCTGTATTAAATCTTCCACTGTGTGTGTGTGTGTGTGTGTGTGTGTGTTC
The DNA here is from genome assembly GCF_037993035.2 of Macaca fascicularis. Lineage (NCBI taxonomy): Eukaryota > Metazoa > Chordata > Mammalia > Primates > Cercopithecidae > Macaca > Macaca fascicularis. Next base: position 3,521,003 of record NC_088385.1, on the reverse strand, counting down.
TCCTTATACTTCTATCAATATGTAATTGATACATTTCCAAACTATATTGTTAGGCTCATGTAGTTTTATGACCGTTACATGTTTTTGATGGATTATACCCTTTATCAGCATAAAATCCCTCTCTGTCTTGTTTAATGCCTTTCACCTGGAATTCTATTTCTTCTGCTACTGCTATTATTACATCTACATTGTGAGCCTTACATGGTGTTCATTTTTCTGTCCTTTTATTTTCATTTTCTTTAGGTCATTTTGTTTTACTATAACTGTTATAAACAGGCTAGAGCTAGATTTCTTAAAGCCAGCATCAGAGTATCTATCTTTTAATAGTGAACTTTAGCTCAATAAGTTTAGTAATTATCTTTGTTCTTATTCCTGCCATCTCCTTTTATTATTCTAATTTCCATGTTTTATTTATTTATTTTTCTACTTTTGCTTTACCTTCCTTTTGCTGAATTGCTAAGTTTTCTTTATCTACTTTTTCCTCTAGTGGTTTGGAATGTATACATTCCATTTCTATTTTTTTAGTGATTGACCTTTAAGTATTTAACATTTATATTTATACACACTTTTCCCTTAGTTATGTACAGAATTAAACAGTATCTATTCTTATCCCCAAACAAGAGAAGAACCTTAGCGTGGTTTTATGTTTCTAATTCTTCTACCACCTCACTTCCTACCTTGCTGAGGTAACATAAAATATTACTTCCAAATTGTCATTAAGGTTTTGTACATTTTCCCCTTAACAATTATGTAGATTTTATATAAACTTTATAATGTCCTTGTTCAAAACTCACAACTATAAACTTCATTTTTTTTTTTTTTTTTTTTTTGAGACGGAGTCTCGCTCTGTCGCCCATGCTGGAGTGCAGTGGCGCAATCTTGGCTCACTGCAAGCTCCGCCTCCCGGGTTCACGCCATTCTCCTGCCTCAGCCTCCCGAGTAGCTGGGACTACAGGCGCCGGCCACTGCGCCCGGCTAATTTTTTTCTATTTTTAGTAGAGACGGGGTTTCACCGTGGTCTCGATCTCCTGACCTTGTGATCCACCCGCCTCGGCCTCCCAAAGTGCTGGGATTACAGGCGTGAGCCACCGTGCCTGGCCTAAACTTCATTATTTTTTCACTCATATCATTACTCTGCTCATTCTATTTCTTTGATTCGTTTTTCATTCTGTGGAAATACAGCCTGAGTAACTGCTTCAAGGAGGACTTATGTGGGGCAGTAAACTTTATGGGTTCTTAAACACTTGGAAATGTATTTTGCTTGGCTACTTGAATGCTGATTAGACTGCATATACAGGGCCAGGTTCAAGAATACATTTTCCTCATAATTTTGAACATATTATTTCATTGTCTTCTATTACATATATACTTTTGTTAATTAAAAGTCTAATGCTAATGATGATTTTCAAAGTAATTCCCTTTTTTCCTTTTTGGCAACACTATTTATTAAAGAAGCTGTTTCTTTCTCCATTCTGTGTTCTTGGCACCTTTGTCGAAAATCAATTGGCTGTAAATGAGTGGGTTCATTTCTCAGGTTTCTATCCTGAGCCATTGCTCTATGTGTCTGTTTTCATGCCAGTACCATGCTGTTTTGGTTACTATAGCTTTGTAACAGATTTTGATATCAGGCAGTGTGGTGCCTCCAGCTTTGTTCTTCTTGCTCAAGATTGCTTTGGCTATTCAGGGTCTTTTGTGGTTCCGTATGAATTTTAGGATAATTTTTTCCATTTCCATAAAAAATGACATTGGCATTTTGATAGGAATTGCATTGAATTTGTAGATTGCTTTGTGTACTATTGTCATTTTAACAATAGTAATTATTCTAATTCATGAACACAAGATATCTTTCCATTTATTTGTGTCACAACTATTTCTTTTATCAATGTTTTATAAGTTCTCAGTTTATGGATCATTAAATTTTTTCCTAAGTATTTTAGTTTTTTGTTGCTATTGTAAAAGGGGCTGATTTCTTAATCTCTCTTTCAGATAGTTCATTGTTAGTGTAAATAAATGCTACTCATTCTTGTGTGTTGATTTTGTGTCCTGCAACTTTACTGAATTAGTTTATCAGTTGTAATAGATTTTGGTGATCTTTAGGATTTTCTATACATAAGATCATGTCATCAGCAAACAGAAAATTTCACTTGTTCCTTTCCTATTTGGATAACTTTTTAAAATTTGTCTAATTGCTCTGGCTAGGACTTCCAGTATTATCATGTTGAATAGAAGTGGTGAGAGTGGGCATCTTTGTCTTGTTCCTCATCTTAAAGGAAAAGCTTTCAACTTTTCACCACTAAGTGTGATGTTAGCTGTGGCCTTGTCATATGTGGCCTTTATTGTGTTGCAGTACCTTCCTTCTATGCCTAATTTGTTGAGAGTTTTTGTCATGAAAGGATGTTGAATTTTGTCAAGTGCTTTTCTGCATCTATTGAGATGATCATGTGGGTCTTTTTTCCTTCATTCTGTTAACATAGTGTATTACACTTATTGATGTGCATATGTTGAACCATCCTTGCATCCCTGGAATGAAACCCACTTGATCATGATGTATCATCTTTTTCATGTACTGCTGGATTCAGTTTGCTAGTATTGTGTTGAGGATTAAATGAGGATGACGCCAGTGCATGTGGACATAAGCGTCCAGCACAGCAAATGGCACAGACAGGTGCTGGTATAGTGATAGATATTCGTACTTATTGGACGAGAAAACTGAGGTTCAGGTTAGACGTCTCGCTCAAGGTCGCAAAGCATGTTGGCAGGTTGGCTTTGGGCCTGTTCAGACTCTAAGCCAGGCTGCTTTCAGCATGTGACTTTTGCTCCCCTAATGGTTTTGGCTGGTTTCCAGCAGGTGTGCCAGTGCATAGTGTGTTTCTCTGTAGAAAGTTATCATAAATGACAATGGACCCACTGGCCTCCTTGTCAGGCAGACACCAAGCACACATCCTCTCCCTTCCTACTCCCTGGGAAACAGTTCCCTTTCATTCTACCACCAGGCCACAGTGTGGCACCACGCAGGTGTGTGTGTATCTGTGCACCTGTGTCCTCAGGGACCCACCTGAAGAGGAGCAGCACGGCCTGGGGGAAGGTCTGAAAGTTGTTGTTCCGGTTGATCTCTGTGGTATCATTCAGGGCAATTTTCCCAAACACCTAGGAGAGGGAAGGAAGAGGTGTTTAGTGATTTGTGGACAGAGAGGATCCTAATTTCCCACCATTGTTCAGTGGTCTCTTCAGGGGTCTCAGGTGTCCCTGGAACTGGCCGCCACAAGCTGAATAGTCTTCCCATGCAACCTGGCAGGCACCTGCTGCCCCACCCAGCCCCTGCGCACAATCCCCACACTGGACAAGCATGAGAATCAAAGAGCCCACAGCCTCAGGCAGGTCCCCACAGCCCGGTGGGAGCTGGGGCTGAGAGTGGTGGATGCTGGGACAGGGACCCTGCTTCTGACAGAACACAGGATGCACTGTGTTATTTTCTTTGCTATTTCAGTGCTGCACGCCCAAGCACTCTTTCAAATTTAGTTCTTGCATTTCGGAGTGATGTGGAGTGAGTGATCTGGGGCTAGGGCAGGCTTCATTCATTCCTGAAATCCCTTTTTTTTCCTGGTCTTTTAAAGCTGTGCTTATCTTAGAAACTGCCACCGTTATCAGGTATCAAGGTAGCTCTTTTAGTCTCAAAAGGTTTTGGCAACTGAATCTTGGGTCTTTCTGCGATGAGTAAGTAGGGGACTTCCTGGAGGAGCGGCCAAGGAAACGCTCTGGGCCACTGTGGGCGTCCTGCCAGGTTTGACCTTGGGACCTCAAGCTGGAGCCCGGAGACGGGAATGGAGAGCTCCAGGTTTGTGGTGAAAGGTGCAGTGGGCACCTGGGAGGGGAGGCCCCAGAAAACTGCTGCACGTTTGATGTGGTGAGCCTTGTGTTGATTTTGCCCTTCCTTGCTTCCTTCTTCTTTCCTCCCTCCCTCTCAGTCATTAGCTTCCAATGAATCTGGTTGGGGTAATTCTCAGGCCCATCAGACCTGGACACAAACAGGGGTGCTGGGCAGACACACCTTGCTGCTGTTTCTTGAGAAGGGGCTGTGTCTCTCCCGAGGCCCCTTGCATAACTCAGGAGTGTCTTTCCTCTACCGAGAGCAGAACCCAGGCCTCGGGGAGGGAAGCTCTCTGGGCTGTGTATTCTGTACCTGGCCACTCTCCTGTTACCTACAGGAGATCCATTTGGGGAAAGTTCCCATTCCTGTGGCTTTTTGGGCCTCAGAAAATGGAAGAGGAGGGAGAGGGACAGTCAGGAATGAAAGGGAGAAGGGAGGGAGGAAGGCGTGAGGGAATGTGGTGCTGGGAACTGGGAAGAGACAGAGCAGGAGAGGAGGAGAGCAGGAGGCCAGGAGCCCCGTGATGGGAGCCTCCCTACCTGCATCCCGATCACCGCGTAGATGAAGAACAGCATCACGATCAGGAGGGCCACATAGGGCAGGGCCTGGAAGGAAGTGCAGGAGACTCCCATGAGGCCGGAGTGCAGAGGCCAGCTGGGCCCCTTCCCAGGGAGCGCCGCATCCCTGTCTCTGCGGCCATCAGCTATTGCCTGGTTTGGGCTGGGGGACACTTCCAAGAGTCCCACAGGACTACGGGGAACCTGGGGGAAGGTCTGAGAAACCGGAACTGACTTCCCATTTCAGCTGGGTTTTCAAAGCAGGCCGCAGAGTAACCATATAGTGCGACACTACCTGGGCAAAACAATCAAGAAAGAGCAAAGCCTCCTCCGACTACACATGTGCGGTATGTTTGTACGAGGCGGGAGAAATCGTGGACAGCACCCAGCTGACTGTGGTTACCTGTGGAGGAGTGGGGTAGTGGCAAGTTACACCCTTCCTTTACACAGCTTCATTCTATCCCACTAGTTGTAGTGAGCGGGTATTACTATTGCAATGAAAACATTTAATAAGGAAAAATTTAAAAGAAAGATCATGGGTTCAAATCCTGTTTTTGCCACTTTCTATCTATGAGAGCTGGGGCACTTCTCTGAGCTTCAGTCTCCTCATCAGAAAAATGGAAATAATAGTAATGACCTCTCAGAGGTTTTGTGGTTTAAATGAGTTAAGGCTTATAAAGTGCTTAGTGCACGCCTTGCACAGAGTTGGGTTCCATACATTCTATTCGCTTAATGCATTATCTGCCTGGCAACTAGGACGACTAAATTTCCAGAGCCCCCGACACTTCTAGGGAGAGGCCATGGTCCCCAGGATGGGAGGCCCGGCCCGTGTTCCCAGGCGCCGCTTGTTCCCAGGCGCCGCTTCAGCCGCCGCTGGTCACTAGAGGGTGCAGCCAGAGCAGGCGCCCGCTGCCTGGCCCGAACGCCTGTGCCACCGTCAGGCCCTCGCAGTCACCCAGTCTGCGTCTCTTCCCAGACCCGGGAGATGTCGGGGGGCAGGGCGAGTATGGCCACTCACAGCCGTGGGTTCCACGTGCACCCAAGTGCAGAGTCAGTGGCAGTCCTGCTTCCACTGGGGCCTACTTTTTTGAATCCCCAGAGCCTGGGCCGACCCGGGCTGGGAGTGCAGGAGCCCCAGCTCACCATTAGGCGGGGGTCAGCCCTGGCGGCTCAGAGGAAGCCTGGCCATTGGGAGCTCCCTTGAGAGCCTTGGATGGTCAGTCCCTGGCTGGAGGCTGCCGGGGGCAGAGCGGGGATGGGCATCTTTCCTCTGGCTACAGCTATAGCCATGGGCACACCAGACCAGGCCCAGGCACGCCCTGTCCGCAGGCGGGGACTGGCCGGGGTGGGGCACACAAAGGAGCTTCCCTGACAGATTCTGGTCTGGGGAAGGCTGAGAGCGGCCCCTCCATGGTGGGAGAGAAGCCTGCGTTCCGCCAGCCCAGGGAAGCATGAACCGCCTTCACGGGTTCAGCACTCATCTGGGGGAAGTCAAGTGGCCCAGCAGCTTTGCTTCTCCTAACTTCAACCCTACAAAGGCTCCTCCGAGCTGGCAGAGGCTGACTGTCATTCTGTTTTAACGGGAAAACAGTGGCTGAGAAAAGGAACGCATCACGTGGCCAGGCAGTCCTGGGCCCATTCGAAAGGCCTGTCTAGCCGAGCGGAGGACACCAGGGTCCTGCGACTCTGGCCGAGGACATGACAGGTGCTGTCAGCAGATGCTGCTGAAATGCCTGCGAGGAGGAGGGCGATGGGCCAGATTCTGAAAATGCTGAATTCGAAGGGCAATAGCGGTCACCAGGTTGTCCAGGCCCATGTTTTTCAGGTTTGTTCCTTACCACAAAACCCCTTGGTCCAGTAAATTCTTGTGGAGAAAGACATAAATGATGGTTAAAAGTCAGGCAGACCCTTTCCGCCTCCCCGTAGCTCCCATCCCTCCTTTACCACCTGGCCTTCTCGGGCTCTGAGCCTGCCTTGGAAACCACACGCTTCGTCTAAGCCTCTCAGTGCGGAAACAGGGAGCCAGGTAGAGCGGCCGAGTTCCGCCACACAGAGGAAGGAGCAGGGCCCCAGAGTGGAGGGCTCCTCCCTGTGCCAGCTGTGTTCTGGGCCAGGCGGCAGCCCTGGGATCCCCAGGCCGCAGGACATGAGGGGCGGCTACCTGGAAGGACTTGATGAAGGTCCACAGCAGCGTCCGGATGCCCTCCCCGCGGCTCAGCAGCTTCACCAGGCGCATGACCCGGAATAGGCGGAAGAAGGTGATGGAGATGCGCGAGTTTTCCTCTGCGTTCTGGAACCCGTCGGCAACAGGAGGTGCAGTTAGCACAGCAAGAGGGGGGTGAGAACAGAAGGGCCCCTCCGAGAAATACAGACCTCAGTGGCAGTGGCAGAAGGCAGGCCAGGGTTTGCTGCACTAGACTTACCCCTCAGCTGGGAGGGCAGCCGCCCACTGTAACGAGTGGACAGCTCAGTCCACTCTCTGCAGAGCTAGACCGTGCCCAGGCCGCTGGGCTGTGCTCCTGTGTTTTCATTCTCCCCACTTCCCCTTCATTCCTAGTTCTTAATGCCCTGGGTGGAGGAACAGACAACTCCATCAGGAACTACCACAAGCTTTGGAATCGTGTGGGCCCAGAGCCAGTTGCCCTGGGAGCCCCTGCCTCTGCAGTGCTGAGGAAGCAGCCCTCACCGCTCTCCCGTTTGTCTGGGCAGAGAGTCCTGCATCCTAAGTGGAGCCCAGCACTCTTTGAGGACATGGGTTGGTGGATGGCCTCTCTCCCAGCTGTGGGTATGTGTGCATTTGAGGCCCTCTGAAGGGGCCTCATGCCCCAGCTGCTTGGGACTCCAGCACTTCCCTTGTATCACCTCCTTCTACTTTCCACAGCCCCTGTCCCAAAGGGAGGGATTAGGGGGCTACTCAGTGCTGGAGAGGGTCTGGTTTGCAGCCCTTGCTCTGAAGCTGTTGCCCTCCTACTCCCCTCTGCCCTGGGGCCTCTAGGAGGCTCCAACCCTCCAGGCTGTACAAAACCCTGGAAGGGAGAGGGGCAGCATAAGAGAGGGGAGGCCTCCCTTGCAAGTGATGCTCCTGCAGATGGTCTCCCTCAGGGGCCCTGGGGAAGGAAAGGGAAGGTGAAGGGGAGGAAGGGTGGAGTGCAGGCCAAGGTGAGTGGAGGTGGGGAAGGGGAAAGGGAAGGTGAAGGGGAGGAAGGGTGGAGTGCAGGCCAAGGTGAGTGGAGGTGGGGAAGGAAAGGGAAGGTGAAGGGGAGGAAGGGTGGAGTGCAGGCCAAGGTGAGTGGAGGTGGGGAAGGAAAGGGAAGGTGAATGGGAGGAAGGGTGGAGTGCAGGCCAAGGTGAGTGGAGGTGGGGAAGGAAAGGGAAGGTGAAGGGGAGGAAGGGTGGAGTGCAGGCCAAGGTGAGTGGAGGTGGGGAAGGAAAGGGAAGGTGAAGGGGAGGAAGGGTAGAGTGCAGGCCAAGGTGAGTGGAGGTGGGGAAGGGGAAAGGGAAGGCCAAGGGGAGGAAGGGTGGAGTGCAGGCCAAGGTGAGTGGAGGTGGGGAAGGGGAAAGGGAAGGTGAAGGGGAGGAAGGGTGGAGTGCAGGCCAAGGTGAGTGGAGGTGGGGAAGGAAAGGGAAGGTGAAGGGGAGGAAGGGTGGAGTGCAGGCCAAGGTGAGTGGAGGTGGGGAAGGGGAAAGGGAAGGCCAAGGGGAGGAAGGGTGGAGTGCAGGCCAAGGTGAGTGGAGGTGGGGAAGGAAAGGGAAGGTGAAGGGGAGGAAGGGTAGAGTGCAGGCCAAGGTGAGTGGAGGTGGGGAAGGGGAAAGGGAAGGTGAAGGGGAGGAAGGGTGGAGTGCAGGCCAAGGTGAGTGGAGGTGGGGAAGGGGAAAGGGAAGGTGAAGGGGAGGAAGGGTGGAGTGCAGGCCAAGGTGAGTGGAGGTGGGGAAGGGGAAAGGGAAGGCCAAGGGGAGGAAGGGTGGAGTGCAGGCCAAGGTGAGTGGAGGTGGGGAAGGAAAGGGAAGGTGAAGGGGAGGAAGGGTGGAGTGCAGGCCAAGGTGAGTGGAGGTGGGGAAGGAAAGGGAAGGTGAAGGGGAGGAAGGGTGGAGTGCAGGCCAAGGTGAGTGGAGGTGGGGAAGGGGAAAGGGAAGGTGAATGGGAGGAAGGGTGGAGTGCAGACCAAGGCGAGTGGAGGTGCTTGGGCTGCTGCTGTTGGACCTGGGGGAACCTGGGGGCTTGGGTACATGCCTGGCCAGGGCTCAGGACAGGCTGCCCTGCCATCCTCTGCCTCCAAACCTGAGAACATGAGCTGACTCCCCACTTGTTCCTCCTTCTGCCCACACCGGCCTGGTGAGCAGGAACCTAGGAGGGAGCCACTGCCAAATCTGGAGCTAGTGCAGCTCACCCAGCCCTGCGGGCACCGGGAGAGAATGGACCCTCGGGGCTTCCTGTTACTGTTCCCGTCCACACCTCCCTGAGGTGGGAGGTCTCAGGTTGTTACTGGGGCCACCTGGGCCCTCCCCACTCCTTGCTTTACCTTGCCTTTTATCTTGAATTATTTCTAGGTCAGACTCTCTCTGGCAATATCCAGCGCTAAAGCCCTAACTGCACTGCCTGCTCTGGCCGACCCTGGTGTGACATCAGAGGCCGCTTCCCTCGCTATGCAGGACAGGAGATTATGAGGGAGGCAGGGAGACCCGGAGGCAGCCACCACTCTGCACACAAGCAAGCTAGAGACCTCTCCTGCTTTCCAGACCTTCCAGACAGGAGAAGAGCAAAAATATTTCTTATGTTTCAAAATCAGAGCTGCCTCAGTTCCTCCTAAGGCTCCCATTCCCCTCAAGGCAGGGGACAGACTGGTGGGTCTCAGGACCTGCTGCACGGTTACCTGAGGGGCTGGGTCGAGAGCTGCAGGCAGCAGCCCTGTCTTGCCCTGGGCTCTGCCCTGCCTGTGTGTTCTGAAGCCTTTGATGCCCTTAATCTCTGTATTTCTATCACCTGTGTATCTACTTGAAATTCTATTTTCACTCCTTAAAAGGAGGTTGCGTTCCCCCAGAGGAGTATGCAGAGGAGGCTTAGGATTTTGTAACTCAGCTGTCAGTTCCACCATGTTCGAGAAAGGAGAAAAAAAAGAAAGAACAAGCTTAAGTGGAGAACTTCAGCCCCAAGTGTCAAGAGTTTGAGAAGTTGGTGCCACAGGGGCATCTGGATCTGCTCAGTTAAAAAAGCAAAACAAACAAACAAAAAAAGAAAACACCAAACACCAAGCTTGCAGTGTGAATTCCATTCCACGGTTCAAAACCCTCCCCTGTGGCTGCAGTTTCCTCACGCTGCTGGAGAAGGGGAACAAACACATTGCCATTTGGACACACCAATTTGCTCTAATAAACCACATGACAATGCAAAAAAGAGGCAGATCCAGACGGCTGATCCAGGAAGCAGCGTCCCCAGGAAGCGGGGTAGAGCACCCCGGGCTCAGCCTTTCCTGTGGCAGCCTTGCCTGGCCCTGCCTGGCTGCACTGGCGAACACATCAACCCACCCAAGCTTGCCTCGGTCTGTGGACTTTGCGGCTTGGTCAGTCAACCCCACTGGTCCTTCTAAAAACTCATACTTGGCCCGGTTTGAAATGCGTAATGGCAGCCTTTTGGAGGAGCCTGGGCCAAGGAGGCTTCAAGGTCACACTGAATGGCGTCTCTTTTATCACGTTAGCCAAAGCGAATCAGAGACTCCTACCACAGGAGTGATCCAATCAACGGAGCTCGTTTTTCTGCTTCCAGCTTGCTGCAGAACAGTGGCTGTAGCCTAATTTTAATGGACTTCAGGAATTTAGAAAAATGCAAGGGGTAGCAAGGTTGGAGTGCCTGGAAATTCAATCATGCTCTCAGTAACAAATCCCAGCTTAAACCTTCTATGGTGGACTTCCACCTGAAGCACAGGGAAGCTAGGAGCTGCAGACACTGATGAATAGGAATCATCGTCCGCCCTTCCATCCCCTTGCTAGAACACCTCTTTCTTCCCTCCTTACCCTGGAGCCCTCCCACGGCTCTCATAGGTACCCTCTGCAAATTTCTCACATCAGATTAAGGTCAGAGGCTTTGGCCCGTGGAGTCCTCAGGGCGTTTAACAGGAAATGGCCCTCAGGTCCCATTCTCTCCCAGTGGCTTGTTAGATAGTCAAGATCACAGTGAATTACCACCCCAAGGAAAGCTCAGGGGTAAAACACCACCACTGCACAAACAGCATCTTCACAGCTCACACGAGAAGGGAACAGGCAGGCAAGGCACACGGCAGACACGGTGGCCACATGCAGTGAGAGCCAGGCGGGGCTCCCAGGGACTCTGGAGATCAGGGTGGGGAGAGTAGGGGTGTTAGAGGGGGACACGGAAGCCGGGAGCATGGTCGGGAGGGTTGGTCTTACCATAGAGGGAGAGCATTGGGTATGTTCAGCTGGCTTTAAAGAAAGGCAGATAGAGATAAGCTGTAATGAGCCTCCTAGGAAGATGCCCGGTACTCTAGGTCTTGGCTAACACAGGAGCAACACAGTGGCAGAAGAGGGCAAAAGGAAACAAGTGAAAGAAACGTGAAAGCGTAGGCCTGGCAGGTCCTGGGGCATCCCCGAGACTGTGGGGTCTGTGTTGCTGGGTCTCATGTCAAACAAGGACCCACAGGCATTCTCCTGCCTAAGACCTTTAAAACTCACACCCGTAATATTATTACATAAGCAGATGAGGTCTTTGGGATTTTGTGGATGGAGGTTTGTAATTGTTTTGTTTGGTTTTGTTTTGTTTCAGAGACAGGGTCTCAGCTCTGTTGCCCAGGCTGGAGTGCAGTGGCATAATCACAGCTCACTGCAGCCTTGAACTCCTGGGCTCAAATGATCCTCCCACATCAGCCTCCCCGGTAGTTAGGACTACAGGCACGTGCCACCATGCCCGGCTAATTTAAATTTTTTTCTTTTTGTACAGATAGGGTCTCACTATACTGCCCAGGCTGGTCTCAAACTCGTGGCCTGGCCTCAAGTGATCCTCCTGCCTTGGCCTCCCAAACTGCTGGGATTACCAGTGTAAGCCACTGTGCCAAGCCTGTTTTAATTTTATTAGCCATTGTTAACCTTTGAGGACTTGGGCTTTATGCACTTTCGCTTACCCCAGGCAGGACCAGCTGAAGGACAGAGGCCTTGCTAACCCCAGGGCCTATCCTTGCCCACATATATTTAAGCAAAGCAGCCCAAGGGCAGTGGCGTCTCAGGTTTAGGGGAGAATGACTTCAAGTCAACACTGAGGAGAGCCTCCAGAGGTGGCCTCAACTCACTCCATAATGGGGCTTGTTCTCAAAGCTCAGGCTCAGGCAAGAGGTGGCCTTGCTTAGCAGTTAGTCTATAGATGCAGCAAGCCCTGGCCATTGGCATGAAATAATGAGTGTTGAATTGTTTCCTAAACTTGAAAGCCCTGCACACAATTCAGGATACGAACACCCCAGGAAGCTGTTCTCACGGGTCTGACTGCTGAACTCATTTGGGGGTAGAAGCTAAAGAAACTGGCGTCTGGTGAGTATCCCAGGGCCAGCCCTCTCCCCAAGTTCCTGGAGCCTGGCTCTGGGAAGATGCCCTTCCTTTTTGGGCTCCAGCCCAGAGGGCTCAGCCCCAACCGATCTTGACCATCTGAGCTGCTAACTCTTTCTAGAAAATCAGGACTTGGCTTTTACCCTCCACTTTCAGATGGTTGCTCTTGTATTTGTTTTTAAGGTACAAACAAGGAAAACGTGTAATGGAATTTTTGAAGGATGGAAATGTGCACAACTAGACATTTGCTTGCAGCCTGGAAATATTTCTTGGGTAACAGATTTCTCAGCAAAAAAAATTTTTTTTTTTCATAGCTAGTTGGTAGGATGTCCTTTTAGGGGATGGTGAAGATATAGGGTGAGGTGAGGGAAGAGAAAGAAAGGGACGCTTCTCTAGGCTTTTACAGAACACTCTAGATCTGACTCTCTAGATCTCAGCTTCTGCTTCATGAAGATTCCACCTGCCAGGTCAATCCTTGTGACTGCAGGGTGTGGGGTCCCTAGGATTTGGCTAGCAGGCTGAGCTTGAACACAGAGACAAACATAGGTAGACAGACACACGCGCGCACACACACACACACACACACACTCTCTCTCTCTCTCTCTCTCTCTCATACAGGCATGCACAGAAGAAATTTCTTGGCAAAGCACCTAAACCCCTTTTCCTCTGGTGTGTGATAGTTGCCCAGGATGGTTGGGTCTGGCTACCCTCTGGCATCGTTCTGCCCCGCTCCTGGCCCAGTGCTTGGGCTCTTTTGCTCATGGACAAGGAGTTCTATGTTTCTCAGGCTTCAGTGGGGCAGGGAGGGAGGCCCAGAGGGAGGTAACCTACACCACGTTAACTCCAGAGTGTTGGGCAGAGTTCCCAGGAAGCTTGAGCCATTGCTGGCCTCTTGGATCCATCCTGCAAACCATCACAGCTGCTCATCACTTCTAAGAACCCTGGGCAAATGCTTGAAGGTCTTCTGGGTCAATCCCAGCCTGAACAGGACCAAAATGGAGATAATTCTGACAACACACCCAGGTATTTGGCTTACCTGGCCTAATTGAACCAACCTCTAGGCATCCAAAAAAAAAAAAAAAAAAAAAAACAAAAACAAAAAAAACCGGTTTCATTTTACTTCTTAAACATTCAGAATCCTTCATTTGGGATTTTTAGATTTTTAAACATTTGTCTTAACTGTCTTTTCTCTTGTTGCATTTTATAGCTCCCATTTAAGACCTCGTCTATTTAAGTCATATTTCACTTCAAGACTTGACTTTAGGTCTGTTCTGATAATCTTGATAGTATTTTGTATTTTAATAACATGTATTGATTTAACATTTTCTATGGCATGTCTCTATAATAGCAGACAAGAAAAAGTCAGGAGCAGCTATGAGGACAGTAGAAAGAGGAGGAATGAAGACTTTCTGAGATCTATGTGTGGCATTCTCCCGCCCCGGTAATGACAACTCTCCTAAGAGACCAACTTTGGAAGAATCTAGAGACTCAAAGATTCACTTTTTCTTGAGCCTTAAGCCATACCGTTCACAGGGCATTTTTGACTAGCTGAGACAGTGTTGCCTCTAACACCACACAAACTTGTTTTCACATGAGGAGCTACGTTTACAAGGTCTGTGGTCTCAAAAACCAAAAACCATTCACGATGAAATCAGAGAGCAACACCTGAGTGATTTCTACATGGTAACAATAGGAAGCAGCCTAAGACACAGCCCCTACCCCCAAGGCCCCCAAGGTCTACTGATGCCCTAGACGTTTCCTACATGAACCCAAGTCATTGTTGGTCTTTGGTACCCTTTCCCCTTGGCAAGTGAATCCCCTTCTGAGATGGAAGGAAAGATTGGACTTGCTGGAGTTGGACATCTGTGGTATCCCAGGATCAGCACTTTTAGCTCAGAGACATGTTTCTGTGGTTTACCACTCTCTTTAAATATGAAGTATGGCGCCTTGAGAAACTACAAAGCATCAGTTCTACCTTTGCATGTAAATTCAGAATTTGTTGGTAGCCATCAATACTTGGGCCATTCATCTCTGACCCCTTCCCAGATTTGCTGCCGGGGCCTTTGAGTTAGTTTGTAGTTTCTCCATCTGTGGTCTTTCTGGGGGAAGAAACGGGCTGTAGGATTCCCTGAAGACATACGCCCCCAAGCCTGGAGACTGCATTCCCCTTTTACAGCAGCCATCAGAGCTGCTTACGTAACCTGAACATTCTGGCTGATTTTTAATACGGCACTGTCTCCACTAATGGTAGGCGTGGAGAAATTTCTGAGCAGCCAACTCTTTCATCCTTGTTTTCTAATGACCTGGTAATTTTCAACGATTGCACGATATCGGGGCAATTAACTTAATTTTTTCATGTAATTGATATAAATGAAATGAGGTTATTACTCCGTATCTGAGGCAGAGGTCGGGCGTTTTCAGAGAGAGAGAGCTCTGGTTAGTGGTTCCAGATAACAGGCTCAGGGCAAATAGAAAGGAGAGCCGATTTCCTTCCTTCAGTATGCTTATGCAGATTGCCTTGGTTTGGCAGAAGTGGCATTGAGGAGAGGAGCGGTGCAGGGCAGCTAATGAGAGGAGGTCTCTGGAAAGCCGTCTTTCTGAATTAAGCTCAGGGTCAAATGAGAAGTAACACCTCAGTGGATGAAGTCTTTGTTTCTGGAAGGCAGTCACTGTGTACTTATTTTCATCGGAATGCCAGGTCTAGGCCACATTTAGGATGCTGAGGGGTGATAGTCAGGGAATGCCAGAGGCCAGCAGAGACAGGATCCTCCCAGGTGGAGGATTTTCCCACCAGGATGGTGTGGGTGGCCGCGGGATGAGTTTCCTGGTTGCCACATTACATGGTCTCTCTGGAGACTTAAAAGGTAATTGAAAAATAGCTTTTCACCATACGAAAAACAGTTTTTAAATAATTATTATTTTTTGAAAGCACAGCCAAGGGTAAGGATTATAGAAATTCAGGGGCTGAGCAGTAGATCTCTAGGCTGGAATACCCAGCCCAGCTGTCCTCCACTATACTCTCCTGTGGCCAGGCGGCCAGGGAGCATTGTGAAGGGGGCATAAGCCATGGCTGCATTCTCCTTGGCAGGCTGATTTTGAAAGGTGCAGATGACCTCTGATCTCCTCCAGGGAAGGCTGGCTCTTGGCCCTACAGAAAAGGACCGTCCAATTCCAATGGCTGCCATTGAAATAACGCTATGACCTCAGTGTCACTGAGATTCCACGCACCTCTGAAACAGATGTCAAAAGTAATGTCATGGGATTGTGAGTCTCTAAATCGTGGTCCTGCTACAGAACCCTTGTATTTTTTTAAATGTCTTGTCCAGAACTTAGGGAGGTGGATCTGATATAAATTTCATTCCAAGCCACGTGAAGGTCTCGATCCAGCTGGTACCCCCTCCCCATGCTCCACTTCTCTGCTTGTACTACCTCTAATCTCAATTTGATCTGCAAGACACAACAGCTGGTTCTGTTGGGGGGTGTCATGGTGTGGAGGAAGACCAAGGGGTGGGCTTTTGAGAGAGAGACCTTGGAGTTAATCTAGGTTGGGAGGAGGTGGGTCAGGCTGGTGCACAGAGAGAGCTGGGAATGGCAGGGGTCAGGAGCTGCTAGAGACATCTGACGCCAACTTCATGGTCAGGAGCCAGCAGGTGTAGGTTAAGGGTGTGTATGTGGGTCCTCATAATCCTTTTATCTCCCCTTCCCACCAGGAGAAACATATTATCTCAGGAGGAGTCAGGAGGTGCTGACTCTTGGAGCCACTGGGGATGGCAGCAGGGCAAGATATTTTAAGGAGGCCAAAGTAAAGCATGTTTTAAACTGCAAGACTTCTACAGTTGAATGAACAGGTACTTGCTAAGAGAGGCGAAGGTTAAACACACGTCAGCTGGGATAGACAGGAGCCGAGGGTAGAGGCCAGTGGCTTTCAGACAAAAGAGCAAATGAATGAGATATGTGTCTTTGGAAGCAATTTTCAGCAGAATTCCCATTCTGGTTTGGTGTGAATGGAGAGACGGAAGTGATGGGGGAGGAGCACTGAGCAGAGGAAGACAAAGGGCAGGGAACGCACCAGGATAACGCTAAAAATGGACGGGGACCAAGGAAAGAACTCTGTCCCCGGCCACCTCCCCAAGGTCGGAAGCCCACGGGCTTTCGTGTTTCTCCCAAGTGGAATTCCAGCTAGAAGGAGAGGGCCTTTCCTGCCTTTCATGTGTGTCTGGAGTTACAGACACTGAGTTGAAATGCCCCTTAAGAACTTCCCTCAAGGGGCCTTTGGCCCCAAGGGGACTGGCAGCGGGCTCCCAGCATGGGGCTGCGGCTCCTGGCCCTCTTTCGCTCTTCCTGCTTTGTGTGTGAAGCTGTGGATGGCTGAGAGCTATGCCCTGTGCTGCTGGCTGCAGTGACCAGTTTGCTGGCTGGAAGTGGCTGAAGCCTCAGGGTCTCACTGTTATCATCTGCAACCTGATGGCTCTCAAGGTGGTATTACCCGCCAGAAACACACTAAACAAGACTGATTACACAATTGCCTGGGAGTTTCATCTTCCCCTGGGAAGGACAGCCCAGCATCTAGTCATTCAAACAAACCAACCTCCACCAACGAAAAGCCCATGAAGGATAAACGAATGAAATCAGTGTGCCAGCAGTGCCAACTGCATCAAAGAATTCCTTATGCCAGAAGGAGAGGCCACAGGATAGAGAAGAAAGGCAGAGAAACAGACAGTGGGTGAGGCAGGGAGGGGCAGAGACTCAAAAAGGAAACAAACAGATGATTCCAGGGTGGGAGCACCAACTATGAGAGTAAATGGGCATGAACAGAAATGGCCGTGCTTCTCGAGGCACCCTACGTATCTTTGAGCCTGCCTGTGTCTCCTCACTACCAGCTCATGGCATCTTCTAGGTGACTTTGCTTTACAAGATTTCTGGAAAAACCCCCAACAGCAGGTTGCTGAGCCTGTAGGAACTAAAGTGTCGGACACTGAAGTGTCAGGTCAGGTACAATCAGCTGTCTGGCCACAGCAAGGGGTGTGCTAGGCAACTTCCGCCCTAACATGGAGGGGAATAGAGGGTCACATGTGGGTTGATAAGATGAGAACAGGAAAGGAAAGAGCATCTGAGGAAAATAAAAAGTGACACGGTATGGGGCAGAAGGCAGAGGGCAAGGGGAGCCTGGACGGGTCAGAGCCGCATCAGGACCTTGGCAATCTCACACAGCTGAATTAAGAACCCAGATTGGATGCCTATAAAAAAACAGGTTCCCAGGACCTTTTGGGTCAAACCTGCAGGGTACTTCTCAAGGCAAAGCTTTTGAGAAGACTCCCTGCACCGGGCCACTTCTCAGGCCCGTCTCTCTGTCCCCACCCCCTCAACCTCAACATCACACCAGTTCACACAGCAAGCCTCGCCCTCGACCTTGAGATCCGGGGCCTTTGGCCTCCTCCCAGGGGACGGCTGATGGTCAGATGCTTCATCCCACTTCTAGGAAAATGAGGGTGGCTCTGCTAACTCTCTCCAGGGCCAGCTGTACTCTTAAGCAGAGTAGAAAACAACCTAGTTGCTCGACAAAGAGCGACTAGGAAAAGGGAGGATGGGGAGGGACCTCACGAAAGTATCCTCCCCACTCAGGGGTCACACTGCTGAAGGCTCACCTGAGATACAGTCAACATTCCACCTGCAGGCGGAGCATGGCCTTCTCTTCAAGGTACGACGATTTATTAGAAGGGCCGCTCACTGAGCTGCTACCACCCAGCACGAATTACTGTGCTGGAATCACTTCATTCTGAAACAAGGCACCTTGGTAGCATTAGGTTTGATGGGGTTGGGGGTGTTGCTCAAAGTGGGAAGAAGCTGGAAGGGACTCCGAGGGCAACAGGAGGCTGCAGCAATGAGAAGTGGGGCTGGAGGGAGGTGTCAAGGATAAGCTCTGCCCCACCCAGCTGTCCTGTGACCACGGAGCTTGATTGAATCTATCTGTCCTAGAACCAGCTCAGGCCACACCCACCAATGTCACCTAGACAATGGCTGGCAACAGCACCCACTTGAGCCCCCTACTGACTGGGAGTTCCGGTCAGCTTGCTGTGGAAAACCTGTGAACGTGAGTAACCTATTTCCTGCCTTTTGTGTCCTCGCCTAGAAAATTAGTATATCCTCAAGCAATATCACAGAGCAGATGCTCAAGGTACCTTTGAAGAATAAACAGATAAGGGTTTGGGCTAGGTGGTCTCTAAGGTATGTACACCCTAATGTCCTTGGACAGATCTGCTTTCTGACCACATCTCTCTACCCTCCTCCCTCATCATAACTATGGGCGGCGGGAGGGCACTCAGCCTTGCCTTTTTTTTTTTTTGAGACGGAGTCTCGCTCTGTCCCCCAGGCTGGAGTGCAGTGGCGCGATCTCCACTCACTGCAAGCTCCGCCTCCCGGGTTCACGGCATTCTCCTGCCTCAGCCTCCTGAGTAGCTGGGACCACAGGAGCCCGCCACCATGCCCGGCTAATTTTTTGTATTTTTAGTAGAGACGGGGTTTCACCGTGTTTGCCAGGATGGTCTCGATCTCCTGACCGCCCGCCTCGGCCTCCCAAAGTGCCAGGATTACAGGCGTGAGCCACCACGCCCGTCCAGCCTTGCCTTTCTTTTGCCTATTCTAGCCCCTTCTCTGCCATGGCATGGGGTAGTGGGCGTGGTTACAGCCACAAAGGCAGACGGAGAGAGCCAGGCCTGCTGTCCAACGCAAGCACTGTGGGTTGCAGGCCGAGAGAGAGGGCTGGAGTCGTGCAGGCTGAGCTGACTCACCCCTGAGGGGGCGGACGTGTAGCAAGCAGCTCTCTCTCTGACTCAGGACTGACTGCTTTTCCTCCATCCTTCCAGGACCCAGACTCAGAGAGGAGCCCGGCTTGCTAGTTGTGGGGAGTAGTGAGTGACAGTTACTGGAAGTCGTGCCTTTCGGCCTATGGTGGAAAGATGCTAAAGTAGAAAGGCTTTCAGGGCCTGAAGGTGGGGAAGACTTGGGACCAGCACCCCGACATGCTGATCCCTGGACACTCCCTGCCCTGCCTTGTCGCCGCTTGCTCCCTCTGGCTTCAGCTGCAGATGCAGATGCCAGCTGGGTAAAGGGAGTGGTGCTGCTCCACGCCTCCTGGCCTTTGCCTTCTGGTCCCTGTAACCAGAGACACGGATCCTGGTGTAGCCTGCATTCTGTCTGAGCATCCCAGGGGGATCCCAGGCTTTGTGGATCCAGCATCCGCAGCATCAACCGACACAAAGAAGTCAAGTCAGACAGCTCCACCCCAAGTCCTGTTGCCAGGAGGCACTGAATGAGGAGTGTAGGAACCACTGGGCCCTGCCCTTCAGTGATGCCATGCCCAGGCCAGCCTGGCCCAGGGATTTAGCCAGCGGGCACTGTGGAAATACAAGAGCCAATTCTTGGACAGAAATGAGTTTGAATCCAAGATTTGCCTCCCATTCACCATGTGGCCTTGGGCAGAGGTTTGTCCTGTCTGAGCCTTGATTTCCTCATGTGGAGAGCAAGCGCTCGGTTTTCATCCGATCATGTGTATGGTGTCCTCGGCACAATGCCTGGTCCGTGCTCATCAGGTCGTGCTCATGTTGGTCCTCTTCTCCTCATGTTCACAGCCACTGCCACCTTCGCTTAGCTTTATTTCCCTGCTCTGGACACGTCTGTGCATCGTGCAAAGCCTTCACCAATTCCTCCTGTGGGCTGTGCCCAGAAGCTCCAGGGCCAGTGTTCTTTCTCCTCACTGTGCCTGCTCTGCTCCCTGAAGGTCTTTCTCCTGCTCCTCTTCTCTGCAGAATCTCCACGTGAGCTCCACCAAAGCCAAGGGAGCCTCTCCTCCCTTGCTCTCCTTCAGCCCTGTGGCTTTGCGGATTATCTCTATGCAGACGACTCCATCCCTGGAGGAATCATCCCCGTGAAGCCATGGGTGCCTGATGACAGGAAACACCACCTCAGAACCCAGCAAGGCAATGGGGGCAATGAAGCGTCCACCTCCAGCTGTCAGAAAATGCCCAAGTCAGAATCACTGCATGCCGGAGTTGCAAGAGACCATCCCAAACCTCTCACTCCTCACTTATGCATTCAAGGAAATGGAGGCCCAGAGAACGGAGTTCATTGCTCTAAGTCACCAGAGCTGGAAGCATAACCAAAGCTTCTTCATTCACAACTTGGGAATGTTTCTCTATGTCCATAATGCAGGAATTCAGGCTGCCCAGCACGTTCTATTGTTCAGTATATTTTAAAATACAGAATGAAAAAGAAGGGTGTCGGGAAATGCTGTTGGTCCAAGCAGTCAAATTAATTCCAGTTTGGGATGTTTAGGGAGCAGCTTTTGATGCTATAGTAACTTTCATGAACAAATGCAGGAAAATATGATTTCAGACCCAAGCACCGAGGAAGACCAAGAGGCTTCCTGAGAGCAGCAGGACGTTGCACTCTTATCTCCCCGGCTACAGAGGAAGAAAAGCTTGGATTTAGACCCAGGTGATGCACTGGGAGGAAAAGGGCAGGGGCCCATGGCTCAGATACTGAGGCAGAATTCAGCATGACCGCATGAGGGGGCCTGAAGACAGTCCTCTTGTGACATCTGGCAGTTGTTCAGAGGCATCTCCCAGATGAACAGAAGTTGGCGGGTCCTGATCTCCTCGCACCAGAGGCCCTGGCCCAGGCCTCTCCACTCTTCTGCCTCTTGTCGCTTCTTCTTCTCTAGTGCCAGGGCTTTGGGTACCATCTTGTTGTGAATTACTCCATCCCCAGGCCTCTGACCAGTGTGTCCACCTGACATCTCCCCTCCAAGGGCTAACAGATACGTCAAAACCGTGCTCTGGCTTTTCCTCACTCACACAGGCCCCGCCTCCATCCGCCTCCTTGCCTAACTGCTCCATCCTTCTCTGACTTAGGCCAAATCTCCCAGTCCTCCTGGGCAATTCTCCTCCTGCCCCCAGGCAGTCTGTCAGGAAACACTGTTAATTTTGTTTGCAAAACAGAGTGATGGGCTGACCATTTTCCACCGCTTCTACTGCCACAACTTTGCTCCATGCAATGGACATCTTCCACCTGGATGACCACATTTGCCTTCCAAATGATTTTCCAGATTCCACCCTTGACTCCTACAGACAGCCAGACTGGTCTCTTTAAAAACCAGAGTCAGGTCACGTGACACCTCTGCTCAAAGCCACCAGTATATCCCCTTCTTGCTCAGAGTAAAAGCCCAAATGAGGACACTGTTAGTTACCCCTCTGCTACCCTCGCCTCTCCTTTCCCAGCTCAGTCTGCACCAGCCAACTTGGCTCCTCCTGCTCTGCTACTTCTTCTCCCAGATCTCCGCATGGAGAATCCTCAATTCCTTCATGTCTTTACGTTGTTCAACTGTCACCTCCTTAAGGAAGCCCATCTTATTTAAACCAGCGCCTGCCATCACTGCTCCCCAGCACCTTGGAGCCCCCTTATCAGGCTACTTTTTTTCCTGAAACGTCTATCATCTTCTAACACACCGTACGAGTTCCTTATTTTCTGTCCTTGTTGCATTGTGACTTGTCTGACTATTCCCGTCTACAGTGCAAATCTGTGAAGGCAGGGGCTTTTGGTTTGCCAACTGATGGATCCCAGGTGCCTCAAACGGTGCCTGACATATAGGAAGTGAGACTCTGAATGCTGTGGAATGAATGGATGATGGTTCCTGAGAGGAAGGGCCCCATAGCCCGGGAAAGAGAAAAGGTGAGGGGAGTGTAAATGTGGGGACGATTTGGAGGAAAGTTAGGGTGGAGAAGGCATCTGGGGAGGGGTTTAGGAGTTAAAGACGGCAGGTTACAGGTAAAATGCCCTCATGGATTACACTGAAGCTGACAATGTAGACTCTTTCCAAATAGACTACCCTGGGAACATATGTCTTGTGATGAGAGTATGACTCAAAATATCTGGGAAGGCCCGGAGCAGGGCCCAGGGATGCAGGATTTTCTGAAGGATCCCATGGGCTTGGGAAGAGAATGCTGGGGCTGTCCATAAGGGCTAATGTCCTACAGGCAGAACCATCTAGTGGGAGGGAGTGACCTCTGAGGATAGGCGGTGTTGCTCAGTTAAGCTGCCATCCCTCACACTGGCTGCTATGTGAGCACAGGGTCAAGCCGGACTGTGCTTTCAGAGCAGGCCCCTCCAGGCCTCAAAGTAATGGACCGTGGTATGTGTGTGTGTGCTGGTTTTGATCCGGTTGTATCTGTTGGCCAGCTCTATGGGTCCAAGCATATCTGGGAAACAGGGCTCTCGACTGTGGGTTGTAGGTTATAATTAGACTAACCAAAAGGTCTTGGTTGGAGACTAGGCCCTCTGAGTGACACCAGCAGTAACTTTGGAAAGAATGTCATTTGCTTGGGTGCCACGGTTTCTCCCATTCCACAGTGCGTTACCAGTTTATATAGAGTTTTTAAATAGATGCTCTTATTTGAGCTTCAAAACACACTGCTGTAAATACCACATTCCTCTGACAGATGAAAAAACAGAGTCTTTGGGCATGTTGGTAACGTTCTGACAGGAAGCAGCAGCAAGACTCAACAATCTGCCAGTGTTCTGACTTCAAGTCCAGCTTTCTCCTCTCCCAAACCGCCTTCCTGCCTTGGGGGATGTTATGTTTGTTCTTTTGGTTCAGAAGCCATCAGTTGTGTGGGAGAGGGAGAAAGTGGCTCTGAAATAGGTGTCGGGTCTCAGGACACCTCCTCTTGCTGTCAGTCACATGCACGGTTGCCACCCTGTCCCCCGACAATCCTTCAGTGGGACTTCAAAGCCACGAGTGCCTCGGGCTGGAGCATCTCAGTGTGGGAGGACACAGGGCAGTGGAACTCTCAGCGGGGCTGATTATCGCTTATTTACAAAGTGGAAAAAACGCTGTGGTTATTTAAGATATCAATTACAGAACGTAAGTTCTGAGTAAACTGTGGCTGGTGGCAGTACACCGGGAGGGACAGGTGAGGTTTCTGTTTACCAAAAGGCATTGTGGAGTACAGAAACCAGGAATTCTGGCCTAGCAGGAAGTGAGCTGGCCCCAGGAGGGCTAGGCTGACTCTGAGGCACTGGAAAGGTACTTAATCTCTCCATCATCACCTTTAGCATCAGCAAATTGGGGATGAGAGTTCCTACCTGTCGAAGGGTAGTTTAGCGTTAAGTCAGATAAATGCAAAGTGATTTGTAAATAGAAAACCACTATTCCGATGTCAGGAGCTGCTACATGGGTCCAGGCCCCCTCCCTACTCCCAACAGAGCCCCCTTTTCTGTATAAATGTTATAGAAAATGCTTTTTTGTTGTTTTTTCTTCTTCTTTAAAGACGTGAATAGTTTGGGAGAAAATGGCAGACTGAGTGATAGGGGCCTTACCGACTGTAGGAAGAACCCACAGGACCCCTGGAGCAGCTGCAGTGGGGCCTCTGCAAAAGGGGGCAGCTTACAGCCACCCTTCTGCGTTTTCCTGCTGTGGGGCTCTCGGCTCCTCTACATAGATTTTTGTGTGGCTCTGCACTGCTGTCTGGAAAGGAAACCTCCTGAGGGCAGAGCCCACTGCTGTCCTGTCTTTCCTGTTTCTCTCCCTGCAGTGTCTGCCAGGGCTGAGCACTGCATGGCACAAGCTCTGGGCACAGAAGCTCTGGCCTTTATGTGCATGAGTGGGAACAGCAACTTGGAGCTCATCCAGCTGCAAAACTGAAGTCCATTCAGAAAGTGGAGGGGAGTCTCAGAGCATGAGGAGGAAGATTGATTTAAAAAATGATCTGACGATTTACTGGGAGAAGTTAAGAGAGAGTGCACATACACACATACACTCACACACATACACACATGCGTGCGTGCACACACACACTCAGACATGCACTCACATATACACACATACACACACGGGACAAAGACAGTTCTCAGAGACACAGGGAGACAGATGGGCCATGGTCTCTGGAGCTATAGTGTGAGCAGGGTTGGGGCACCAGGCTACGGTGGGGAACATAGGACAAGTGTAATAACCGCTTTCCAAAGTCCATCTGCTGGAAGAGGAGCAGACAGGGACTTCTAATCTGGAACAATCTGGCAGGCAAAGTAACATGGCAGTGTAACTGACCGGGAGCAAAAGATGGAGTGGAGAGGGGAGTAAGGGTGCATGGAGGAGCTGGGGGTGGTGGGCTGGGTAGTTCCAAACATCTTAGATCAAAACTCTAAGGCATCTGCTCTGTGCTGTTATTCAATGGTTCAGTGCATCAAAAGTCTATGCAAACATTACCAAGTCTCTTAATTAAGGAAAAATAATGACAAAAAAATTAAACAACACATGTTAAAGACTGACCGCAAGAAGGCTTGCCTCTAGATAAAGAGAGATTTAAACATGCCAGGTAACAGAAAAGACATGTGCAGGAACTGATAGGAACTGTATAGGAGGAGGCACCTCTTGGGAGAAGGAGGTGGCAGGAGGCCTTACAGAGGCTGGGGTTCTGTCTGAGGCTAGGGAGCCAGAGGCAAGGGTGTGAGAGGTCAGGGGTCGAGGGCAGGGGTGGCAGGTGCATGTGGGAGGGAGGCGCTCACATGGGGCCTGGTTCCACAGCAAATAGGAGGAAAGGTCCACCCAGAGCAGCTCTCAGTAGGTCACCCACTACTTCTAGAGAAGAGTCCAGACATGACTGGTTCTCCTCTTCTCATTCCTCTTCCAAACCAGCCTGCAGGGACCTGGATGCCTGCGTGGGCTGCTGATGTTAAATGGAAACACAGCCCATTCAACCCAAGATGATGGGTGGTCCTTGGGCGAGGGTGGGCTATGGCTGACTATGTAGGCTGAGTCTTAGCCTTAACGCAGGGTATTCTACTTTGAGAGAGCTCTCTTCTAAGATGCTGTGGGGAGGGAAAGGAGAGAGTAGGGAAGGCAGTGGCTGGAGGAGAAGGTGGAGGTCAGAAGAGGTTTGGGTCCCTGCCCCAGCAGCTGTCCAGAGTGGCAAACATCCCCTCATGTTCTCACTCCACGGCTCCCAGAGCTGCTTCCTCCAATACAGTGTGACTCATGCCAGGCTGATTGTACGGGAGAGAGAGAAGATGCAGCAATCAGAACTTAACAGAAAAGGGAAAGGCCTAATGCGTTCCAAAGTTAAAAAAAATTTTTTTTCAAAATAAAGCAACAAGGAAAAAAAAACCTTCAAACCAATTGAAACAAACAAATTAGAAAAAAAAAAAAGAAATAAAAATAAGAAGGTGGGGAGAGGAAATAAAATGAAGGAAAAAACCGGGGAAAGACAAATGAGTGTTAGAGCAGGCACGGACAGTTAGGTACAGACGCCATGTACTTACGTTTACCTCGGTGATTGCTATATCAACAATGCTACCCACAACAATCAAGGCGTCAAATGTATTCCATGCATCACAGAAATAGTGCTGCATGGGGCAGAGAAGCCGAGAAGAGAGAGAGAGAGAGAGAAGAAAAAAAAACCAACAACAAAGGAGAAAAACAAAACAAAAGGGAAGAGGAAAAATGAAAAAAAAAAAAAAAAGGCATGGAAAAAGGGAGAGAAGAGAAAAAAAATGAGAAAAGAAAGAGGTTACGTGGGCATATTAAACACTCTCTTACCACTCTACAGTTCTGGCGGCTCAAACCTGGATAACCTGGTTTTCGCAGGGTGCAGAGGCCTGACAAAAGCTGGGTTAGTTCAAAGGTGGCGTGGGGCTGTGGCCGCCCCGGGGAGCCGGGCGGTGTGTCCCCTGCACCGCCACTCCCTCTGCTCAGCTCCACGCCCCAGCCCGGCACCGCCGGGCAGAGCTGAGGTAAATGGAAAAAAAGGAGGAGAAGCTCCCACTTTTTTTCCCCACAGGACGACGGCAGGTTCAATAAAAGGCATGACTGGAGGCGGGTAAAAACAGGAAATTAAAAAAAAAAAATAAAAGAAGGTAAACAGAGAGAGTGAGAGAGAGAGAGAGAGAAATAGAGGAGGCAGAGAAGGAGGAATGAGGAGGTTTCCTGGGGAGGGCAGAGTAATACTCACATTAGTCTCACTGAGAATGACGTCAATTATGCTGCCAATTACGATGAGGAAGTCAAAAACATTCCAGGGATCACTAAAGTAACCCTACATAAGGGAGGGCAGGCAGGATGGGGATTAAAAAGGAATATTAGACAGACAAGAACAGAGCAACACCACCATCAGAATCATCGTCCAGGCACCTCCGTGTTGCCTCTGGAGTTCCGGACGCCCTCACCATGGCCAGGAGCCCAGGAGCCCAGGAGCACCAGCAGGGAAGGAGCAGCAGGGAGGTGACACTAACCCTACTGCCCACATTCCCTCCGTCACACGGCCCCATCCTACAGATCCACCCAGCCTACCCCTTCTCCACAGAGGCCCTGTCCACTTCCCACCAGGGGCAGGAGTGGGTGTGGGGGTGGTGCAGTGCAAGTCACCAGGGGACAGGATGTGGCTACTATGCTCTCTTTTCAGTCCACGCTGAGCATCTCCTTCACCCCCAGTCCTCTTCTAGCAGAAGGGCCCATCTGGACGGAGGGAACACAGGTGTGTGACCCCTCAGAGGGTAATGGGCTCAGTCCTATGTGTGAAGCTGGGGATGAAAAAGGCTTTGAAAACCACAGCCATCAGTGTGGGCCGCAGGGTGGCAGGTTATCTGGGCTGAGAAGTGACTCATATAAAGCTCAAAAATAAAAGAAGGACCAAATTGTTAAAATAAGATCCATAATAAGTGCAAGTTTTGCAAATCAAATCAGGGTAACCCTAGTTCCTGCACTGGGTGCCCAGTGTTTCTAGGGACAGTTCCAACCCTGGCAAAGACTTCCTAAGGGGAAGGAGACAGAGGCAAGGCTGGGCTCCTACTCTGGGAGTGGGTTATGTGACTCTTGAGAGGGCTTTCTGAGGCTTTCTAAGCACCTCCCCAGGTTCTTTCATGGTCATTTTGAGGTAGGGTCCTGCTGAATGCAAATGCGACTCAGAGGGCATGCGGTGATCAAAGCCTTTCCTGAGGATGGGTTTGCTGGGGACAGGCTGGTGGGTTGGGGGAGGCTGGCTGCCTAGAAGGGGATGAAAGCAGTGGTGCCCTAAAGGAGAGATTCTGGCACAGAAGGGGAAGACCCGTGTTCTGACTTTACTACTTGATTCTGTAGCTATGGATTTTATTTTTCACCATATTTGGAGAAGAGAAGGGATGAATGTTCTTAAAAGACTTTTTTCATGTACTTGGACAACTGGTCAACCAAGGAATGGGCTGTCCCAGAGGCCCTATAGGACCCCTGGTGTCCTGGATGAGTGGACTTTTTAGCAGATGGATTTCTTGGGTGTGAGAGGTGTAGGAGCCTGCAGAGCAATGTTCTGTGACCGAACGGGGGACATAGACCCCCAGCTACAGGCAGTCATGTTCCCCATGGGTAGAGGAGGAAGGACCAAGTACTACAGACATTTGTTTTTTTTAAGTAAAAACATTTACGCCTTTAGTTTAGATATGGTCTGCAAAGGGGACAAGACAGGGCTGGCCACATTTTTTCACTGGGACCAGCATTTTCCTGCCCTCTGGGCTTCCAGGAGGTGGAATTCTAGAGGTCGGACGGGGTATGAAAGCATGAAGCATCCTCCGAGAGGTTCCCAGATCTCTCCCCAGCTCACTTGAAGGCTGCCAACTTTTCCTCTTTATTTTTTACTCACAAAGCCAAGAATCTGTGTTCTTCCCTTTCCTCCCAGCTCTATTCAGCTCTCTTAACTTCCCACTTCCCAGCCATGCCTTCTTTCCAGAGGGACCGAAAGACATGCTGTCCTGGGGCTGTTATTCTTAGCGTGGGAGGTCAGGTCACAGGGAAAGGGGCCTTTCGGTTCCCAGGCATTTCTGCCAAAAGAAAACAGAAACACCACCACAGAGACTCCGGACAGCCAGGATGGGGGAAGCAGAGATTAGCTGACCAGGGCATGGGTGAGGTGAGGGTCAGCTTCAAATCAGGGCTTCCTTGTTGGCTTCCCAGGATATTTTTCTGAATATAGTGGAGCCTATGAGGCAGAGGCACCTCTTTCTCCCATTTAAGTCACGTGCTATGAGCAGGAAATAACCAATTTGCTCTCGGGTTCTCGGATATCATTCACAGGGGCAAAAGGAGAATAGTGATTTTGGGGAGAGGGAAATAAAGAGTGAAGACCCCAGATGAACTACAGCTATGCACACGTCTTAAAATTAGATTTCAGAAAACACTGGGCGGCCCTCTCGATACGAATACCGTCTTTGTGGGTTGAGCTGTTTCAGAAGGGAAGGGCAGGGAAGTCAAGGAAGAGAAGCGAGAGAAACAAGAACAAGAGCAGAATCCAGGAATTCTCTGCATCAGCCTAGAAAACGTGCAAGAAAACATTATCTGGGTGTGGGAGCAGGAGGAGAGAGAGAGGATGGTGTGAGTGTCAGTGCTCAAGAAAGGAGGGTGGGTTGGAATCTTCGTCCACCAGAGAGACCTGAAACAAAATGGGTAAGTTGGCCTTGGTCTGCAACACCTCTGAGATGGAGAAAGGAAAAGGAAGAAATGGACAGAACAGAGCAAAGGTTTGGTGTTGAAAACCAGAGAAACACACACAGTTAATCAGCGGGCGCACAAGGGTGAAGGGCTGAGACCTAAGGGAACCCTGTCAACCGCCTGGCTGTGCACCCCTGGTCACTGTTTCTCCCGGATTTCTTCGTACATGTGCAGACAGAAGGCACAGCCCCCTCCTTCTTGACCACAGCCCCCCTCCACCCATGGCTCCACTGGACTGGCATTGGCTGGGCTCTGTTGGAGTTAATGCCTCGTGCCTCACACTTGCCCTCAGCAGGCTGTGCTCCTGCAGGCTTTAGACTGACATCTCTGTTTGGTGGCACACTACCTGGGGGGCTGCAGAAACCAACCAGGTTCCTTGTTGCCAAGAGCTCCTGTGCACCCAGCCCTGGGGGATTTCCGCAGAGCTGGAATGCAGCGGGTGAGGGCACATGTCTAGCGGGCAAACAGGGTCCCTTTAAGAGGCAGCTCTTCACCCTGACCCATCCTCCCACCGTCCTGCCCTTGGTGCCCAGAGCCCCTCAGTCCTCCAGCTGGACCATGAAGACAGTTTCAGGTCCAGCTTTCGGGCCTCCATCCCCATTGTCCCTTTGTCCCCTCCTCCCACTATTTCAACAGCCCCTTCCTCCCACCTGGACCACACCCTGCCCAGAAACAAGGCCCAGGTCCTCCCTGCTGGTCCCCAAGTCCCCAGGTGGTTGGGTCCTAGGAGGACTACTTTTCCCAACGCTCTCTGGAGTGTAAGGGCCTGATGCTGTCTCCTCTCTCTTCTTTCTGTTTTTGCCACCCCCTTGGTTGCTGGAAACCATTAGTAATAGGGGTTTTAAGGCTGTCATGGGGAAGGGAGGGTGGGAAAAAAATCATACACGTCTTACAAACTCAGTCTGACCCAGAGCCTGGTTATACCTGCTGCCCCTTATTTCTCTGGTGACTGTGTCCCAAATGGTTGAGAAGTAAGGGGTTGGAGAAAGGGTTTCCCTGGCTCTCCTTGAAGTGGCAAACCAAACCTCTTACCGTCCAGCTCCTCAGAGCCACGCGGGGCGGGCTGCCCGGAAGGGAAAGTGCTTTTGCAGCTGGAAGCCTTGCCCTCGCCATCCCCCAGTCCCACAGGTTGAGTGGATTTCTCCCTTCCAACTCCCACTCTGGAGATGTGTTCCTAAGATGGGCCTCTCCTCTGGCCATCCCAGGGCAGATCCTGGGTGCACCCCAGGCTCCCAGTACCCAGGCCTGAGTGCCGCAGCACCTCCACTCACTGATAGGCCTGGGCTGAGAAAATGGACACCAAATTGATACTGACATCAGAAAGTCATTGCTGGGGAGGAACAACTGCTGCAAAAGCATCAAGGGATGCATTTCCCACGCACAGGAACTGTGGATTTTCTTCCATTTTGGTTATCCACGCCCTGATTTGGCTCCATTATTGGAGATATGCCAAGTCGAAAGAGGCTGCATACTGGTTAAAAGCAGGATCTCTGGAGGCAGATCTGGGTTCAGACACTACCTCTGCCACTGACTAGCTGGGTAGCCTTGAACAAATACCTTAACTTCCCTATGCCACTGTTTCCACACCTAGAACATGGGATAAAGCACAGAGCTGAGGTGAGGGTGAGAGGAGACCATGCATCCAAAGCACTCAGAACTTGCCGTTTCTCCTGCTCCCTCCCACAAGGCCCGTGTGTCCTGACGTTTCATTGCTTTCTTCTGGTCCCAGATACTGTGTCTTAACTGTGGGGCCATGGTCCAGTGGTACTTCCTGGCTGGAAAATGCCTGCCTCCGGGTGTTCTCTGCTTTTTGGGGACAAGACACGCCCAACTCCCAGTGGAAAAGGGATGGGATGACTACCTATGTAAGAAATCGTGGGCCTCTTGCCAACTGGAGGCGCACTTCCCAAGCCCTCTGTTTGCAATCGCTTAACAACAAGAAGTAACCGGAGTCCAGAGTCCAGAGGCTTCCACCTCATTACAGCTTCAAGGGCCATTTCAAGAATCTCATCATCACTGGTCGGCTGGAGATTGAGCTTTCTGGAAGGGAGGCAATCATAATCTGATAATTAACCACACTAGCACCAGCCCTATGTCTTGCATAGGGTTAATGTGAGGACCAATACCTGGGAAAGTATTTTGAAAAAATCCTTTAATATCTATTCTTTATATTGACTCTATCTGGCCTCCTCGGGAATAGGGGTTCTGGATGTGTGAATGTTCCAGAGAGAGGATGCCTGGCCCTCTAATGACCAAAATCTTTGAATTTCTACCTTTTTAAAAAAGTATTCACTTTAAAGCCAGGGTCTCTCTCTGTTGCCCCAGCTGGAGTGCAGTGGTATGAGCATAGCTCACTGTGGTCTCAAACTCTTCAGCCTCCCAAGTATTACGCCCCTCTAATTGTTTAACTTTTTGGGGAGATGAGGTCTTGCTACGTTGCCCAGGCTGGTCTAGAACTCCTGGCCTCAAGTGATCCTCCTGTCTCCGCCCTCCAAAGTGTTAGGATTACAGCTGTGAGCCACCGTGCCCGGTCAGCCACTGTCATTATTTAGCAGCATTGCTCTGCCTAGTGAGGTAGGAGTCACAGGTTCTATTTTGGGTGTGGGACTAAACACCAGGGGGACAAAGCCTAGGTATGTGAAAAGAGGAAGGAGGAAGCTGAAGGTTCTGGAATCTTGAGTTTTCCTTTAGTCTGTCTCTCAGGCCTTTTCTGCCCATCCTCCAGGTCACTAGTATTCAAACTCTCCTGAATGAAATCTGGCTGATACCGTTTGAGATTGGTGACAGGGTGCAGGCTGTCACAGCTGCATTTTGTAAGACTGGAGGTCATGTAGACAATGAACTGCTAGGTTCTTAGGAAGCACTCTTCCCACCGAGGAAGGCACAGCCACTCTTCTTTAATCGAGAGGGGCGGCGGCAGGGGCCCCGTTTTCTGTCTCTGCTACAGGAGAGCTGCGAGGGGACTGCTGTTGAAGCGGTGATGGGTGCATGCCTTTGCCTTTGAATTCCGGATCCTTAGCTTCTTCTCTGCCCAGAGCACAGGCCGCCCTGCCATCTCCTCAGAGGCAGCACCAGCTTTCCATCAGGCTGGCGGCAAGAAGGCGTCCATGAGGAATTGTGCACACCTTTCACTCCTCGCCTGGGGTGGTGCTGTCAGTCTTCGGCATTTGGAGGGCAGAGGTGCTGTCACTGCTGTAACTCATTTCTCTTCTCTGTTCCTTCCTGCCTGCCTTCCTTATCTGCCCGAAGAAACATAGGGGAGGCAGCCAGCTCCTGAGTGCCCCGGCCCTGTGGGGAAGCTGACTCTGAACACCTGGTTTCCCCTCCTAGGACACACGGGGCAGGGAGCGCGCTGGCTGGGGGCGCTGCAGGACTTCCGGGCTGGATTAGAAGTGGGGCTGCTGAGATTGAGACGGAGAGTGGAAAAGGACAAAGGGTCCTCTGAAGGGCCCCTGCAGACAGGGTTAGGAACATCAGTCAGCAAGCAGCTGGAGGCTGCCAAGGTGGGGCGGGGCTGAGGGAGGAGCAACAGATGGCTTCACCAGACCTAGGGAAGGGGGTCCTTGCAGGAGAGCAGAGGTCCTGCTTGAGTGAGCAAGCACTGGAGAGAGCGCAGGTGCGCCAGGCAGGGGGCTGGGCAGAGGTGGCTGTGAGGGAGGGAGCCGTGCCCAGTTCCTGGAAACACTGATCATTTCTGGGTCCCAGAAATGAGAGCTGAATGAACCGGGGAGAGGAGCTGGGTCCCACTGGCAGCTGGCGGTGGTGGCAGTGAAGTCTCAGTGCGTGTCTATGTGTCTATGCAGAGTTGATCCCATTGAATATCAGGAAAACAATGGTAACCGACACCAAGCAGAGATAATATAAATTGTATTACACCAGGACGCCATTTAGACATAACAGTAATCATGGAAATTAGTGGCGCCTAATGGAGAAGGCATAACTGGAGCACAGAGATGCCAGCAGCCTGGGAGGAGGTGGGGATTTCTGCCCTCCTCTGTCAGCTCCCATCCTGTGATGTGTTAATTCAGAAGCACCCCAAGACACACTCTGCACAGCCAGCTTGAGACCTACTTGGACTAAGGGCAGGAGTGGGCAGAGGGCTGGGTGCCTGCCTCATGAGAGGACCCCAGGTGGGTGGAGGCGAGGGGGGCTGCTCTCCTATTTGCAGGAGGAACACACACTCCTGAAAATGCAGACTTTTAACTGGACACTTTCTGCTCCCATTTTTCTTTGGAATTAAGGCTTTTCCTCCCCAGGACATTTTTGAAGGCCTTCGTCCATTTATTTACTCATTCATTTATTTATCTCATCAACACATAATAAGCACTTACTAGAGGTCTGTAACTAAGCAAGGCTTGGGCATACAAACATGAATCAGCCCTCCTGAAGCCTGCCATCTTCCCCGCCGGGAGCAGATGAAAATATGGGGTTATTGGTTAAGCTCCCTTTGGGGGCCTCAGGAGGCTCTTTTTCTGCCTCAGTTTGCACCTGGGTAGATTGGGGGATCCCAACAGCTGCCTCGCACTACTCATGCTGGAATAAATGAGCCGTTTTCTGCAAAGGTGCCTTCAGGACTAGGGTGCTGAATCAACGCCTCCTTGGAGAAGGGCAAGGCTGGGCAGACACACGGCCATGCACACCGGCAACTTTAAGCTCAAATGAACAGCACCAACCATGCACTCTGAGGAAAGGAAGGCAAGACACAAGTAGCATCAGGTGTGGCTGGAATAAGGATGAGCAATCTCCCCTTTGCTGCAGGAGGGCTTGGATCTGTGGCAGCCCTCAAAACCTCCTGCCTGCCTAGAACTCCTTCCAGTCCAATCCAGGGGACCAAGGCCATGGACAGAGCTTTCCAAACCCCGATCAGAGAGGTCCCTTCCTGCTCAGCACTCTCGGAAAGCTCCCACAGCCCATCCTATCACCCCCGCCCTTTGGCATCTCTAACTAAGCGGGCCAGTGCTCCTCTGCCAGGGGATCTGGCCAGCAACCTGCATCCACACTCTTGAACAAGCTGTGAATAAAATGATAGACTGCCTTCACTTCCCACAGTGAGCCTCGGGTTGTGCAGGCAGGTTACCTAACCTCTCTGCCTCAGCTTCCCTACCTGCAGCATGGGAATAACCAGAGTACTTGCCCTTGTAGGGTTTTCATTTTATTTTATTTTTAGAGACAGGGTTTAACTCTGTCATCCAGGCTGGAGTGCAGTGTTGCAATAATATTTCATTGCAGCCTCCACCTCCTGGGCACAAGAGATCCTCTTGTCTCAGCCTCCCAAGGAGCTGGGACTACGGGTGTGTGCCACTGTACCTGACTAATTAAAAAATAGAATTTTTTTTTTTTTTTTTGTAGAGATAGGGTCTTGCCCAGGGTGGTCTGGAACTCCTGGGCTCAAATGGCTCTCTGGCCTCGGCCTCCCAGAGTGCTGGGATTACAGGTGTGAGCCACTGTGCCTGGCCCCCTCGTAGGGCTTTGTGAGAATGATATGAGTTCATACCTGCCCTGTCTGGCACTGAGAACGTGCTGACTGGTTGCTGCAGTTGCTACTATTACTGTCGTTGTTGGAGTTCTTGCTGAGAGGCTACCTTCCTGCACACCCACAGCCTCTGTGTCAGAGGAGGTCCTTCCTGCCTCTAAGGCAGGCTGGCCCAGCGCAGGGCCAGAAGCACTGGCAGCACCTTGGGCTTCAGTGGGTTGGGTTACCGCCGACGCACCCGGTAGGTCTGGGAATCCCTCTTCTTCCTACCAGCCCGGCGTGTTCCAGTTTCTTTCCCTGTGGCAGGGCCGGGGACGGAAACCACAGTGTACTTTCCCACCGGGCTTTTTTACACAGTGTGAATAATTTTCTACATTAAATAATTAAATGTAGTAGCTAATACTACCCTTCCCACACAAAGGCTTTATGCAAGTCATATAATTATTTTTTATCCTTCATAGTGACTTTTAAGCTCTCCAGCACCAGGCAGGAGAGAAGCCTGTCACAATGTTGCAACAATATGCAAATCCCTGGGTGCAGAGCCACAGCGGGGAAGGTCCTCCTGGCAAAGCTGGGGCCTGCCTGTTTAAGGAGCGCTGCGTGGTACCAGGTGCCCCGTGGGCACTCTGCAAATAAATAATAATCAGGGGAATGCAGGAGCTGGGCCCACACAGCTTTGGCCTCTGAATTCTGTGCCGATGGTGAAGGCTGGGGCGAGAGTTGCTGCATTTCATCCCCAGCTGCTGCCCTTCTTTCCCGGTCCGTTTTCTACTCCTTTTAACGCATTTCTCCACCTTGGGGTTTCTGTGGACGGTGGCGGACACTGCAGTTTCTCAACAGATTGGATAAATAGGTTTCATCTAAAAGTCACTAAGAGGCTGAGTCAGCCTGCCTGAGGCTACGTGTGGATTCCTAGCGAGGGGGTGACACTGGCCACCACGGGGCGCTGTGGAGCTCTGTGGGGACATGGAGTATACAGTAGGTGGGGAGACTGTTCCAAAAAGAAGAGCATTGGGTCCAGAAAGGACTGAAGACCTAGCCCAAGAGAATGTCTAGGTTTCCATAGGATTTTTGAAATAAAATTCTTGCTTGCTCTTCAAGTTTTTCAATGTGAATATTCCAGGTTAGTAAGGAAATGCAGTCATACAATCCAAGATATGGTCATATTTCTAGTGGCACTGTTATCCTCGCTGAGCCTCGGCCACTGGCCAGCCACTGAAGACTCCCCCACTATCAGTGTCACTGAACATCACCCATGAAAGGGGCTCCTCGGATAAATATTTCCCAAACACGCCACAGGGCCCAAGGATGCCCCTTCGCTGGGCCGAACCCTCCTTCGGCATCCTCAGTCCCACCCACTAAATGTCAGTTTTACCTCCCCGAATCATGGGGATGCCCCTACGGATTTCCAGAACCGTGTTCTATAGAACACTAGGTCTGTGGGGGTGTTAATCGGCATTACAACCAACCAGTGAAACAAAACAAACCCCCAAACAAGGACCCCATCCTCCAATAAGCCTGGGAGGGTTGAATTTCAGAACTTTGGCCTGGGGTAGTCTCAGGGCCCTCTGCGCTGAACTGTCTGAGCACACTTAAGCCAGAATTTCCCTGACCTGGGCGGCCATGCTGCTGAGTCCTGCTGAGCATGGCACGATGCCCGCTCCAAAGCCACCGTCTTTGCCTTCTAGCTCTGCCTTCTTTTCCAGCGGACCACCCCAGAGAGTGACAAGCTCTTGTGGTGGGTGGAGAACTGAAGGGGGTGTCCTCGCTGGATGCTGGAGCTTGTAAGCCAGGGGCTGGAGTCTCTTTTGCAAGGAGGGGCACCCCAGAGGAAGCTGCTTGTCTTTGGTTGGCCTTCATTCAGTGACACTGCAGAGATGACAGGCACACGGTGTTACTGTGCTAGCATCTGGAAGGCGGTCGGTGTGGATGCCACCAAGAGACAGTCCTGCTCAAAGACTAACAAGTCTTGCTAGAGGGATGAGACGTTTCCATCAAGAGCTCTGATTAAATGCCGGAAAAGAGAAAAGGGTGCTCTGGGAGCTCAGAGGCAGTGGAGACTGCTTCTAGCCAGGTTGATCTCGGGAGGCAGCTTGAAGGATGCAGCACTGGAGCCCGGCCTGGAAGTCCAGCATAGGGTGTTTAGGAAAAGGTGAGGCGTGACCCAGAGCATGGGTGGCCCTGAACAGGAGACGAGGGCTGGAGGACGGGGCCGGCCAGAGCAGCTGCCTCTGCGGACAATGGGGAACCACAGAGAGGCTCGTGGGGGCACTCAGGACGAAGCAGAACCGTGAGGAACAGCGAGGCTTCTGCAGAGACCCAGAGAGGCTACGGCAGGGGAGGCAGAGGAGGGGAGGGATGGGAGGGAGAATGCCAGGCAGGAACCAACAGTCTCGATGTTTGAATGTGACCCAATCACAGCCACTTTCCTTTCATCCCAAATCCTAAACCCTTGTCCCACTAGACTGCCACTGTTTTTTTTCTTCAGTCAGCATCTTAGACTGTTCTTGAATACCTTCCCAAAGAGCAGGCCTGAACGCAGAGCAGTGAATGACCAAGCCCTGGGCTCCTGCAAAAGATTTCAAGCCTTTCCCTGTACATTGGAAGACTACATAGAGATGCACATGTCTTCCTCAAAAGTGACTCCGAGAGCAGTGCATTTCTGGCTGTGCTCAGGGTTATCCCCACGAGGCTGAGAACAGCCACGGGCCCTGAAGATCTGCCCTGAGGCCCCACAGAAGGCCCACCAGGAGATGGAAAACTGAGCCGGCCAGACTTCTGAGCCTCAGGCTGCCCTGACCACCGTAGGGACAGAACACAGGTGAGGTGGTGGGTGGTGGGCAGAGCGAGGAGAGAGGAAAGATTGTGGAGGAAAGAAAAGAGCTGTAAGAGAACGCTTGTCCCTAGCTTCAGCACTGGACTGGGGGCGGGGTACACTCCCCCATTATCTGAGATTTTTATAGCAAAGAACCTCGTAGCCAAAGAGAAGTGCAGAAGCTCTGTCTTGGAAATTCCTTTTATGGAATCACGAGGCCTGTAAATTCAATTCTGCACAGCTGGGAAAAGGAGAAGGCCCTAATTCTGTCGCAAACATGTCCAGCAAGGTCTGGGAAGGCCTGGCTTTTGAGCTCCTCCAGGGCAAAGATTTCTAGTATGGGAGAAGGAGGGGCACACTCAGGGACATCTGTGATGCTCAGGACGGGAAGACGTGGGTGAGGGCAAAGGTGCACACTGAAGACCCCAGATCACATTATGCAATTCCCACTGAATGGCCCATCCCTGTGGTTTCCAAGGACAGTCAGAGGAAGTCCACACCCCTCACTGTGGTCCTGAAGGGCCTGTGCGCACTGGCCTCTGTCCAGCCCTTTTCACGTCACCCTCTGGACAGCAGGGCAGCATTCTGGCCTCCCTCTGCCTGTCCGCTGTTTCTAGAAGGCCTGGAGGACTGTTTCTTTGTTCTTGGCAGCTGGCTTAACTCATCCCTGCTCTTATCCTGGGAAATGATATTTTCTTCTCCACCCCTCATTTCAGGGGGCTCTTGGCCTCCAGACCCCTTTCCTTCTCCTTCCTCTCCTCTCTCCAAGTTTCCTTCCAATTCTGCACGTTCTCCAACACTTCTCCCAGGACATGATTCTGGACAGGATTCTTGGAGTTTCTATCTTCAGAGGGAATAGACGGCGCTGACTCCTAAAATACATCTCCAGCCCAGATCGCCTGTCTGAATTCCAGATTTTCACAGCCTACGTGACATTTTCTAACCTAATATATCCCCACATTCTCACTTTAAACTGGTTTCTTCCTGTTCTTCTCTATGTCAGCAAATGACACCACTCTTCCATCCACTCAGGGAAAGCCAGGAACCCCGGAGCTGTCTCTGATTCCTGTTCCTCATCCTCACATCCAGTTCACCATCCAATGATGTCATGACTCTGCCCCCCTCGCTCCGTCGCTTCCATGGCCACCTGCCTTCCCAGCATCGGGCTCCTTGCTGCTCCCCATCTCACCACACCAGTCATTTGTCAATGAGCAGCCAGCATGCTGGTTAAAAAATGGAAATTAGATTATATAATCTCCCTACTGAATGGCCCATCCCTGTGGTTTCCAAGGACAGTCACAGGAAGTGCACACCCCTTACTGGGGTCCTGAAGGGCCTGCAGCTCCAGCACAGTCCTTTTCACCGTTGCTCTCGGTTTCCAGAACGAGCTGAGCTTGCCCCTGCCTCAGGGTCTTTGCTCTTCCTTCTGCCTGAAATGCTCTACTTCTGGCTCCTTTTCAGCCTCCAGGGCTCAGCACAAATGCTGCCTTCCTGACCTCCTTATTTTAAACGGGTGACTCTTCACCCACACTCTTCCGTTTCCCCACCGCAGCCCTTACCCCATCTGAAACCTTTGTTTACTGTGTATTGGTGTGTCCTGCACTACTCTGTGAGCCCTGTAAAGATGGTACTATGCTTCCACATCATCACTGAGGCGCTCAGGAACTACTTACAGAAAGAAAAGATGGAAAAGGAAGTACGGATAAGGGGAAGTTACAGAGAGGTACGTTTTAATTCAGTATAAAGAAGGATTTCCGACAGAGCTACCTCTAGAAACAAGGAGACTCGTATGGCAGAAAGCAGGACGGTGTAGAGATTTCTGCACTCAGGGAAGCTCAATGGTCTGGATCTTTTCTGACACGAATATTCTGACTTTCTTTTCCCGGCTCATAATTCTCATTCATCCATTCAGGCATCAGACTTTCACTGAATGCCTCTCATGGCACAGAGAAGAACATGAAACAGCTCCTGCCATTGATGAATTTGGCAATTTTTGTGTCCCCAATGTGTAAGTCTTCCCACTGCACATATGTGTGCAAACACATGCATGTGAGTGTGTAGCAGGCTTGTTTCACTTTCCTGAGCCCACCTGTCAGCTGACTGCCCCCTCTCCTGAAAATGCTTGTCAACTCAGATTTGGAAACAAAATCCAAAGGTCCAAAGCAATCTAGGGAATGCAGGGGCCACAGAGAGAATGGCTGAATGGGAGGGAAGGGCGGCAAGGGGCCTTGGAGAAGGCGGCAGGACGTAGGAGTGGAGTGAACACTTTTCATTGCAGAGGGTGGTCACTCGAGAATGGCTTTCTTTCTTTCTGTCTCGGATCTTCTTAGAAGGAAGACAGCTAACATTTACCGAGGGCCCACTGAGTGCACAGCAGCAACTGGGCCTGTCCACATTTCCTGTTTTAATGGGGTTGTTGTGGAAAGAGTGGCTTTTGAGTCACCTAAACCTGCAACAGAATCCCAGGATTTTTACCACGATTAAATGCATTCCTATTTGTTAAGGTGCTTAGAGCAGTATAGGGTGCATACTAAGCAGGATGGTGGTTGTTACAAGCTAACAATAACAACAAAAAGCCAGCTCTGGACTCCTTACCTAGCCTTTCTCTGACCTCCAGTTTCTTCAGATGTAAAATGGGAGGCTATAATATTCATCTTATGGATTGAATGAGATGAGGAAAGTAAAATATCTAGCTTCATGTCTGGTTCTTCATTGACAATATATGCTGTTTGCTTCCCTCCAGTGCTTCTAAATGTTACTTGAGCTCAGGTGTAGGCATTGATACCAAATGGGTCAATGCGTTTATCGACTGCTTCTTTTTAAGTTGAAATATGAATGTCAGATGACAGGGAGGTTTCCTAGTGAAATGAGAGGGTGAACTGGGGACGCTACAAGTCCCAAGAGTGGGCCAAACTCGCCCCAGGCAAGTGTGGCCTTACCTACCTGCTTGTACTCATGATTCGTCCCCGGCACCAAGCATACCGCCTAGCACGTGAGCTGCTCCACAAAATATTTTGGGGGTTGTTGGTGAACTTTAGCCTGCAGCAAAACACTAGCCAAGTCGCACGAACAAAGAGTTCTTGAAATAAAGACTATGAAGAATGGCAAGGCCTAGGCACCGAGAAAGAGGGAATGGTGAAAAACTGAGCTGAAGGCTTGAAAAGCCGACTAATGGGTTGCATTAGCCACACGAAAGGGGAGTGATAGTTTAGATGCTGGTAACATGGTTGATGCTTGCACAACCCAACTTCAAGGATGCATTAAGATGAGCCTTAAAGTTATTTTATGGTGTGAGGCGGACATCAGACTGAAGGGATAGAATACGTGGGCTCAGGATGAAAGATGCCAGAATACCAATATTACAAAAGGGCCCATTTAAAATGATCACGGGCAAGAGGGCACACCCTGGCTGGAGGTGAAGTTCCTTGATGCTGAGTTAGACAGCTGGGTGCAGACTCCCCAGGCGTAGGGATCTGGCTGAGTTTCATCTGAATGGCACTTTCCCTGAAGGCTTCATTCCTCTGTAGAGATGACCTCACTCAGTCTCACCACAGTATGCTAAGGCAGTCTTCCTACTGTATGGAGAAACAGACGTGGAAGGAACAAGTGCTTGTAGGAAGCTCTTCCTGTCCTGTCTGCTCAGCCCTGGCTTCTTCAAGGTGATGCTGAGGTGGGATCTAGCCTTCCTGGGTCGCAATCTACCAGAATTTCCTCTCTGGGTGGGATCTGGGGGCAGCAGATGATGAAGCGAAGAAATGAAGCAAAATACATTTTGTAAAAATTAAAACTTCACAAAAATTACTGCATCATGCAGAAGTGCGTGGCCAATTTAAAACAGTTGGAAGAGGATGATGCCTGGAGAGTGGCACAGGTGGAGGCAGAGGTCAAGTTGGAGAGAAAGTACATTTCAGCCGGCAATGTCATTACTGCCAAAAACATGACTGAAAAACAAACCAAGATTCCCAGAAGATTCTCAGCTTTCAAAAAGAGGAAGGGGCCCCAGTGTGCATCCTTGCCTCCTGGCCATCCCACTTTCGCCTTCCTTCTCCTGGTCCTTGACTGAGCTTTTAAGAACAAGTTCTGAAATGTCTCTCAACAGTCCATGGAAGAGTGTGTGGACATCGGCACCTTTCCTGCCTCCGGGGAAGGCCCAGCTCAGGCCGGATGGATTTAGGCCTGCAGGGTTCCCCTGGCCCCTCAGGTGGACACATTGGTGCCTTTAGAAGAATTCTGGCTCTGGCATTCTTCCCACTGCCTCTGCCCTGGCTGCCCCAGGGCTCCAGTGGGGCAGTTTGGGGCCTTGTGGCCATTGCCACACCACCTCTCCTTAGGCTGGTGAGCCGCTGCTCTGACACAGGCTCATGCACTCTCTTCTCCTGTGGCTGTTTCTGTCGCCACTGGCAACCTGCAGGAGCCTGTTTTTTGTGTGCCATCCACTTGCCTCCTCCCGGGGACAGAGAACATGTCTGATTACCATCCAGACTGACACCCTGGCCTGGGCAGGAAAAGAGGCCTGGCTTACAGTTTGTAAGGTGGTTTCTCTTCCCTTGTTCAGACAGGCAGATCTGACCTTTGACTTGGGGGCCGAGTTGTCTGCTGGGGGTGCCCTCCCAACTTCTCCACCTGCCAGGGGAATGTCAGAATCTGGTCCCTTTCCTGGGAGCGGCTCACTCCTGGAACCAAAGACTCCAACACTAAAACAGGAGGTCCACACCTGAGCATTCTGGACCCTCAGCCTCTGAAGTCCCCTTGCATCTGCACAGGGTATGGATGCCCCTGGAGAACCCCAAGCTGGCTGGGGGAGGGACCACAGCATCTTCAGGTCATGTGACAAAAGCTATTTACCCAAAGAGACCATGCTGAATCTAAAGAACAGAAGTTTCTAGACACGGACAGAGCTGACAGAGCAGATGAGAAACTGGGCTGTTTGTTCTCTGTGGAAGCAAGTGTTCTTCCCCAGGCACCCACCTCCCTGTTCCAACTTTCCCTCGCCCATCCATATGCGAACCTAGAGCCCCAACCTAGCTCTCATCAGTGCCTTTTGACACAAGCCCAGTGAAAACAAGGTGGCTGGTGACGACCTTTCCATTTGAGCCACATCCTCCGGGTATCCCCAAAGATTTCTCCCCTCCGCAGGGCCTGTGCCCACCTACGTCAGGGCCAAGAATCATTCCTACGAGCAGAAACCAGTCCTAAGAACAGCACAGCCTGCAGGGAAAAGACTGCTCTGGAAGCCACGGGATCTCTGACCCCACATGGGCACCCTAGATACGAGGAGGGCTGCCTCTGGGTGTGGAAAGTCCAAGGCCAGCAATAGCCTCTGTCAGCTCAGAGCCTTCACAATGCAGAGCAGGCTGGTTTTGGCACAGGAACTCCAGGGTGCCCGCCACTAGGAGGACCATTCCAGGGCCTCCTGGCTCTCCCTATAGCTTAGCTGGCACCTGTGCCAGGGAGACCGGGGCAAGGCTGGCCCAGAGCTGTGCTATGAAGGGTGGCCCCAGTGAGAGCCAGCATTTGACCTCCAGGGTCCTGAGCAGCTCTGGTTCTGGCAGCATCTCATTCACCAGGCTACCGACTAGTCCTAACTCATCCCTCACCCTCATTTAGGGAAGTGCCCAGGGCCTCGTTGACGGATTCCTCAGGACAACAGGCGGGGGACTGAAGAAACCTCTCCTCTTTCTGTCTCTCTACTCTCTGAGAAGCAGCCAAGGCCAAGGCTTCACTGCCTTCATTTCCTCTTTCCTGAAAGATAACGGGGGCTTCAAAGAAGCCCCCAAAGCAGACAAGACTGTGGCAACTGAACTACTGCCCCGTTCTTAGCTGATACTCTGAAAATGCCAGCCATATCCTGTGTGTGTGGGGACAGGCAGGTGCCACAGCCCCAGACGACTTACATGGCTGTGGTAAGGCCTGCCGGGCCCAGCAGAGACCAGCGGGCAGGGCAAGGGCGTCGGCAGGAAGGCTGGAGACGAGCCGTGGTGAGGAGGCTGTCCCCACTTTGGAAGTGGCATGGAGGCCATGAGGTGGCAAGTCTGGCCAGCAGCTGGACAAGGCTCTGCACCCCAGAGGGGATCAGCTAAGAACCTGGAGGGGCTCAG
Organism: Macaca fascicularis; assembly: GCF_037993035.2. Lineage (NCBI taxonomy): Eukaryota > Metazoa > Chordata > Mammalia > Primates > Cercopithecidae > Macaca > Macaca fascicularis. Next base: position 3,478,143 of record NC_088385.1, on the reverse strand, counting down.
GGCTCTCAGATTTCAGGGTCACTAGGGCAGTAAAATGCTAATGGGGAAATCTAGACAGAAGTCCAATCGACCGTGGAAAAGAGTGTCTGGATGCCCCATGGCTCACTGGAACACACGCTATGGGGGCCCGCAGCGGCAAGACTCACTGGGTGGGAAAGAGTCTGCAGGGAAAGGGCCTGGGTGCTCGCAGCGGCCACCGGCTGGGGAAAGCCAGGGTTGGCTGGGGTAACTGATAGTGGGAGAAACTCACTCGGGCCAGGACGAGAGACTGTCTAACGCAGTCGAGAGGGGCTCCATTATGTATGTGTCGACTTCTGGCAGAAAATCACCAGAAGAAAGGGTAGGGGGGATGAGAGAAACCATCTGGCTTCAAGAAGCTGAAGCAACCGGGCTGAGGAGGCCCAGACAGAAAGAGGAGAGTGGAGACTGGGAACTGGTGGGAAAGGGGCCAGGCCTTCTGAGGTTTCAGATGCTTATTCAAGAAAGCAGGGGTTGTTTGATTTTTTCTTGTAAATTTGTTTGAGTTCTTTGTAGGTTCTGGATATTAGCCCTTTGTCAGACGAGTAGATTGCATCAAAAAGTGGGCGAAGGATATGAACAGACATTTCTCCAAAGAAGACATGCATACAGCCAACAGACACATGAAAAAATGCTCGTCATCACTGGCCATCAGAGAAATGCAAATCAAAACCACAATGAGATACCATCTCACACCAGTTAGAATGGCAATCATTAAAAAGTCAGGAAACAACAGGTGCTGGAGAGGATGTGGAGAAATAGGAACACTTTTACACTGTTGGTGGGACTGTAAACTAGTTCAACCATTATGGAAAACAGTATGGCGATTCCTCAAAGACCTAGAACTAGAAGTACCATATGACCCAGCCATCCCATTACTGGGTATATACCCAAAGGATTATAAATCATGCTGCTATAAAGACACATGCACACGTATGTTCATCGCGGCACTATTCACAGTAGCAAAGACTTGGAATCAACCCAAATGTCCATCAGTGACAGATTGGATTAAGAAAATGTGGCACATATACACCATGGAATACTATGCAGCCATAAAAAAGGATGAGTTTGTGTCCTTTGTGGGGACATGGATGCAGCTGGAAACCATCATTCTCAGCAAACTATTGCAAGAACAGAAAACCAAACACCGCATGTTCTCACTCATAGGTGGGAACTGAACAATGGGATCACTTGGACTCGGGAAGGGGAACATCACACACCGGGGCCTATCATGGGGAGGCGGGAGGGGGGAGGGATTTCACTGGGAGTTATACCTGATGTAAATGACGAGTTGATGGGTGCTGACGAGTTGATGGGTGCAGCACAGCAACATGGCACAAATATACATATGTAACAAACCTGCACGTTATGTACATGTACCCTAGAACTTAAAGTATAATAATAATAAATAAAGAAATAAATAAAAAGAAAGCAGGGCATCAGAAGGGCCAACGAGTGCCTTCACTCTGGGTCCACTCTCCCCTCTGGACCATTCTCAGGATGGGAGAAAACCGAAAAGGGAGATTGAGACTTTGATTCCAGAGAGCTGCCAGGGTCAAGGCCTCTCCAGCATCCTCCTCTCAGGGAGGTGAGTACTGGCTGCTCCCTGTGTGGGCTGGTTCCAGCTGAGGGGCAGAGGTGAGTCTCAGCTGCTTCACCCCTCCATGGTCCAGGTGGGAGCTTGTGGGGAGGGGACGAGTTAGGAGCCTTCCATGGGGTGAACCCCTGGCTTCCTGGGCACACCATGTTCCACTGAGGAGGAGAGGCTTGGAGCCCAGCCTCTCACTCACTGCCTCCTGCAGCTCCTCCTCCCCCAGTGCCCTTGCTGAGACATCCTCGACAGCAAACCTCAGGCAACTAAGTGACATCATCACTCCCACTAACAGCAGCTGACAGTGGAGTAGCTGAGACAGACACTGCTTCCCGCGCCAGGCTCCTGTGCATTGCCTCCTTGGTGACGTCGGAGCTGCCCAAAGGGGCTGAAGCCTCAGGACCACCCAGCCTCATCCTGTTGGCCATAAAGGATTTGCGGTGCGGCTCTCTCTTCTGCCATTCTCACCTCCAGCGAAGTGCAATTGGGAGTTTTAACTGGAATGGTATTGAGCCTATGGATCAGTTTGAGGAGAAATGATACCTTAATAATATTGAGCTTTCCAATTCAGGAACGTGGCAGATGTCTTCAGTTATCAGCTTTTCTTGAATTCCTTTCAATTTTATCATTTTCTCTGTAGAGATCTTAGCCATTTCTATTAGACTTTTTCCCTAGACATTGCATATTTTTCAGTTCAAATCTATAACAGTATCTTTAAAATTTATTTTCCTGTCTTTGCTGACAAGCATCAGTTCATGATAGAACAATCCAGTTATTTAATTACCTTCAGAATATTCCAGGCAGCACTTTTCATGCTGCCCAACCTGGTCCTGCACCATCGTGTGGGGCGCAGGGGACATCCGGTTATCTCCAGGTCGTGGCCTCTCCCTTCTATGGAAGGAGGTCCTTCTGGATCACTGTTCACTGTTCAAATCAATGCTGCCATGATCCACCTCACTCTCTTCAAACCATCCCCGCAGGTTCCTGAGGCTTTGTGGGGGACCGACTCAATCTAAACTGGTTTATGTTGATCCCTAGTTTCTTTGTGTGATTTTTTTTTTAATGTGTGAACAGAGTATGAATTTAAGGAGTGGGATGGTTAGATTTTAGGCAGGGACTTACTTGAGTAAATTTATTTTCTATGGAGTGGTGAGGAGAACACACAGAAATGAAGAAATTGGGAACATCCATGACCATGAAAACAATGAAAGAATGAAGCAAGAATATAAGTTGACTGGCTGATGCAACAACCAACCAGCCAGTTGCAGAGACGAAACATAAGCAGTGACAACTTCAGACTGTCTTTGACATCCTTGGTTCCTAGCCGTCCTTTCACAGCAAATGCTGATGCTCATCTGGGTCATGCACAAACAGCACGCCGGTGAAATAAAAAGTGCAGCACGGAGTCCTAGTTAATGGTGGGAAATGAAAGTTGTCATGGATTCAGGTCATGGTTAGAAGCCACTGGTTCTTGGGCCAGATCCAGCTGAATATTTCTTCCAGAGCTTCAGGTTTTTCCAGTTTGGTTAAATTTTGGAGCTGCTTTTCCTGGAGTCTATTTGTGAATGAAGAACATAGCTCAGAAAGAATCCAGGGACCCAGCTGTGCTCCACGATGCTCCCAACTGGGTGGACACCTTTATCCCCCTCTTGCCAGAGCCCTTGTAGGGAAATTCACAGGGAAAGATCCATTTTCCTTTCTCTTTACACCATAGGAGTGTGAAATGCAAATGGCCCCAGGATGGCTCTCCTTCTTCTTGGGTAAAAGTCTCTGTTATCTTGCCCCATCTTCTCACAATAGAAAACCAGGGACAGAGGAAATTAGGAGGCACTTTATGGTTTAGACCACCCGCAATGGTTAATTCCTAGGAAACTGGCTCGTTCCTTGATTTGCAGGATTTAGGTGGAGTGCCTTTTAGACCGAAGCTCCCGCAGGTGTCAATTTCAGGCACTTCCCAGGGAAGGTTGTCCGTATGTCTCCCGTGCTCAGGAGGCATGATTCAGAAAGTCCACTGCAGGCTCTCCAGACTGCCTCAGACATCGTCAGAAACACATCTGAGTCAATTGTGGAATGACTCAAGGCTTTGAAATATTTAAACCATATGTCTCATGACACTGGATGAAAACGACGCCAGTTTTCCCACTGAGAGGATGTCACCCGAGACTGAGGCTCGGCTCGGCAGTGACTGCACTCCTAGCCTCAGCTGGTCATGCTGCTGTGGGTGGTGAACTGTCAGAGCTCCTGGGCTGCAGGGCTTGGAACAGGGCCATGCATGGCCAGAGACACCGTGTGCCCTAAGGAAGGTGTCAGGGAAACCCAGGGGTCCTCTCTAGGTCAGGACAAGATCTGTCCTCCTAAATGGGACTTGTACAGGAAGGTGAAAAAGAGTGTACTTGCTTCTCTGGAGGAGGCAGGAAACCACCGTTCTATCACCAAAGGATGTCCTTTAGGAGCCTTACTCTATGAAAATCAGCTGGGATCCCCAGGCACTCTTTGAGTGAGAGAAGTACCTGCATTGTAAGAATACTGTCTTGCCTTTTAAGTCCTTCCAAGCTTGTTTCCTTCTTCCTGAAAAATACCCGCACAGCACTTGACTTGGGAAAATGCTAGTTAACCTCAGTGTGGTGGAAAATACAGTGACGTCAGAGGTGCCAGATTCCAGTCTCCGTTCTGCCAGTTCTTAGTAGTGGAGCAATTAATACTGGGCACTTCATTGTTTGAGCCTCACTTCCCCCCCTCTACAGAGGGATGCTAATACCCACTTTATAGGGACGTTTTGAGGATGACATGCGATGATATATGTGTAGCACATGATACGGAATCAAAAGTGTGAGTATTCATGCAAAGAAGGCTATGGATATCTCCTCAACGAACATGGATTCGAAGGCCAAGCCGGACCTTCCCCCACCCCCAGTTAATCTTCAGACCAGTGAAAACTTGAATGAAAATAGAAAATACAGCTCTTGGCCTCCTGTTGATCTGTGTTGCATCTGGGAAAACTACTAAAGCAGGGAGGAGAAGGCTCAGTAAAGCTGGAGAGGTTGTCTCAAGTCTGCAACCGCATGATGCTCCTAGAACTCGTTCCTTCTCATCCTTCTCCAAAAGGTGTTACGGTGGCCTGGGGGCTGCTCAGTTGCTCTTATAGCCTCTCTCAGAAGCAGCTGTCCTGGTGGTGAATCCCGGCCAGTGGATGCCGGTGATTCTGATCCATCTACAGAGGCCCAGGGTGGAAGGTGTGGCTCACAGCAGTATCTGCTCCTCCACCACTGAGGACAGCGGGGGTGACTGGCTAGGAAGGGCACAGATGATCCAAAGGACAGGAATTCTGACCCTGCCTCATTCAGCAGAGCAGGCCTAATCTTGCCCTTACAAACGAGGAATAAAGCAGAGAAATTTGCAGGTAATTGTTCTTCCTGCCCCAGAGCGTGTAAGCAGCAATGCCATAGCTCTGAGGCAGGGAACAGGAGTGCCCATAGGCTGTAGCCCTGAGCCCTGAGCAAATCCAGCCCTGGCTGAATGTTTTATACGAGGTTGGTCTGTGTGGCTGATGAAATGGGAGGAGGGTGGAACAGAGGCCTGAGTGGATCTGGGGGGCTGGGCCCGGAGAGGTTTGGTCTGCCAGTCTATGGGCATAGTTTCTTCTAATAACAGGTTATGTACTAGAGGATGGGACATAGGAGAAAGACCATCACCTGCCTCTCCCAGGAGAGGCTCAGAGGTTCAGCTCAGCGAGGAATCTGCAGCTTGTGCATCCCAGCCAGGGTCAACACCGAGAACTGAGAGGGTTTCCTGGAGTTGGCCTGGTTCAGCTCTGGGCAGGTGGAGGAGTTGGAGCTCTGATCATTGGAGCAGCGATGGTCTTTCACCGATGCCTTTTTCTCTCTTCCCCTGATTCTGCCTTCAATACCTGCACCCCACCTCCCCGTCCTGTCCACCCCGACGCCTGTGAATCAAAGGTCTTTCTCAGAGGCCTACCTTGGGTTTGAAGGCAATGAGCTTCAGGATCATCTCCACGGTGAAAAGGCCAGTGAAGAGCATGTTGAGGATGTTCATGGCGATTTTGAACAGGCAGCTCTGGCCGTAGTGCTGCATCAGGAGAGGGGAGGAGCTGTGAACACGGGGCAGGGAGGTCTCTCCTCCTCCCCACCTTTTGCCCACCCTTCTCAGAGGCCCTTGTCTCAGCAAGACTTTCCTCAAACCCAACTCCAGAGGGCCACCCACCTCTCCGTGGGCAGTCAGGAGGACTCAGGAGAACTCCAAGCTCTTCCCTGCTCTACCATCTCTGAACACATCTGTGTTCATTTCCCCAGTTGGCTGTGATGACTTTATGGAGACTTTCGGCACTCAAAAGAGCTTGGGAACAAGCTCTGCCCCTGAAGACGGGTGGATGCAGAACCCACCTCCACACGCGACGCCTTCCCGGCAACAACGAATGCGTCCAGCTCACTCCCTCCCTTCTCCATCTCCTCCCCTCTCTCCATTGATCAACCCAGGGTGCCATGGATTCTTCCCTAAGGCCCAGAGAGGAGCACATCCTTGACAGGGAATATTCGTCTTTCTCCAGCTGCCTCCCTTGGCGGCCAGGAAGGCGATGCACTGAGCTGCCTGCCGCTCCGTTACGCTTTCCATCCCCATGGCACGCCTCCCTCCTGCAGCACCGTGGCTGTGCTCCCCCTTGGACTGACCTGCATGGCCAGGCAGATGGTGTTGAGCAGGATGAGGACGAACATCAGGTACTCGAAGTAGGTGGAGTTGACCACGTACCACACTTTGTACTGGTGCTGGTTCTTGGGGATGTACCTCCGCAGGGGCCGGGCCTTGAGGGCGTATTCCACACACTGTCGCTGGGAGGGTGGTGGAGGATGGGGAGAGTGGGGTTAGTTACCTGGAGGGTGTGGGGGGAGCTGGCAGAGAAGTGTGGGATGTGAATGAAACCACACACTGTGGGGTGGGGTTCTCCAGAAGTCAGATTGGCTGCTCTGGCTCACTTACAGGTGGGAGATGTTATTTGGAAAATGTCTCGATTCTTCCACGGCCCCCTTAATCAAGCAGAGAGCCCCTTCTTGTCAAATCCCCATATCAAGGTCCTAGGCAGGGACCATACATCTCCTTTCCTCCGCCTGGTGATGCCTTCATGTGCCTCAGCCGGGAGTCGGCATCGCTAAGAATGTGCTTGCTGACCCACTGACAGCTGGGCTTCTCACTGATTACGTCCCATGCTACAGACCTTCCTTGGGTACTTCTCTCCTCGGTTTTTTTTCCTGTCCTAAATCCAGCAGGCTGGAGTGCAGTGGTATGATCTCGGCTCACTGCAACCTCCGTCTCCCAGGCTCAAGCGATTCTCCTGACTCAGCCTCCCAAGTAGCTGTGATTACAGGCACGTGCCACCACGTCCAGCTAATTTTTTGTATTTTTAGTAGAGATGGGGTTTTGCCATGTTGGCCAGGCTGTTCTCAAACTCCTGGCCTCAAGTGATCCACCCACCTTGGCCTCCCAAAGTGCTGGTATTATAGGCATGAGCCACTGAGCCTGGCCAACTAAATCAATCTTTCTTATTTGCCAGTGTCCATAAGATGGAAAAACACAGTTCACTGACAGGGAAGAAGATTCTGGGCTAACTAGATTCTTGGGACTCTGGCAAAGAGCCAGTCCATTTCTCTGCACTTTGCCCAGGCTTCCAGATCAGGAACTGGGGAATCTCCCCGGCATCTTCTGAAACCCTCAGCCCCGCTGTCCAATGCCTGAGCCTTAACGCTTTTACCTCCTCCTATTCTTTCCATCGCTACCATCATTAACCTGATATTAGATCGGGGTCTAATCCTCTCTCATTTCCACTTTCTAACTGGCCTCCCCTCTTTCCTGTCTTCTTTCAATCCAGGGTCCATGCAGCAGCCAGCAGAGTGAGTCTACGCCTGAGATGTAGACTTGAAGACTCACAGGGGATTGGCTGGCCTGGTGAGGGTCACAAGGGGCACACCATGCTGCGTTCCTTCCCGTGGGCACTCCGTATTCACAGACAGGGATGTGCTTCCCCACGGACTCCTCCCAGGGGGAGCCGAGCTGGGGAACAGACCTGAGGCACTACACCCACCTCCCACCCTAACAGCTTCCTGACTCAGCCACGGCACTGCCAGCTCTCCACGGCTACCAGAACCTGTCACGATACTTGGCATCACCATCTCACTCCCACTTAAGCCTCTTTCCTGCCCCCACCTCCCACAGAGTCCTCTGGGTTTTACTTAAGAAACCATATAAGAGTGGTTTCCTGAAGCCATCCTGTTCCCCACCCCAAAGCCCTCACTCCCTCATAGTTCTAGTCTCTCTCCTCCGTATCAATGGTGCCGACCCAACTGGGTCCTTCTAACTTGTTAACTTCTAGATAGGGCATGGGATTTTTTGTTTTTTGACAAAACCTTTCAGAGTATCCTTAAGTAGAAGCTTCATAGATATTTGTTGGCTGAGCACATTTGCCAGATCTGGGGTTTGCGGGAATATGCATTTCTTTTGCACAGGTCCCTCAAAAAGACCGAGAGCCCACTCTGGTTGAGAAGCAGAGACGATCTCAGTATCTGCACGGCCTCTCCCTGATGCAGCTCCTCTGCGGGGTGGGCGCAGGCTGCCATTCCCTCCACAGGCCCCGCTTCCCTCTGCTCCTTCCTAGGAAGCTACCTGGTTCTTGTCCAGCTCACAGTTCTTGTACTCCTGCTCCCCCTGCTCCTGGAAGGTGACGATGACGAAGCCCACGAAGATGTTCATCATGAAGAAGGCGATGATGATGATGTAGATGATGAAGAAGATGGAGATCTCCACGCGGTAATTGTAGATGGGACCCTTGTCTTCGGTGTGGGAGTCGATGGAGCGGTACAGCAGCCTGCAGGAGGAGACAGGTCCCACAGAGGGAACTGGAGAAGCAGGGTCCCCTCTGCAGAAGGATGGCACCACTGCTCCAGGGATCCCAGGGATCAGGGTGCAGGAGACAGCTCTGGGCTGGAGTCCCAGCTCGGCCACTTACTGGCTGTGTGACCTTGGGCAAAGCTCTTAACCTCTCTGAGACTCAGATTCTTCATCTGTAAATTGGAGACAATAATTCCCGACTTTCCTACCTTGCAGGGAAGTTAGAATAATGTATAGGAAGGTGTTTTGCAACTGTGAAGAACTATTTAAATGTAACATGAGTCATGGGCATTGATTTCAAATACTGGAAATACTGGTAAATATTGAGACAGCTTTGCAAACTGGCATGGACTCAGAGGATGTTAGAGGGAATGTAGAATAAATCTCTCCGAGAGCAAATATCCACTTAGATAAAGCACTCACATGACCCATGCTACTCCGATCATCACCAATGGTCTGGTTTTAGACTTAAGCAGTTTACATACATATGCCATTCATTTGAGCCTGGCTGTATGCCCCATGGAGCTTGTTATTCTTCACGGACAGGGATTATCTCTTTGCCTTCCTCCGTAGCCCTGCACAGCACTTGGTTATTCTCTGTCACCTATATTTTACCGCATGATAATGATGACTCTCACCTAAGATCCATGCATTGCTGTTGACTTAGAAACATTTAGAATTTTCTGACTTTCAGATTCTAATTTCACTGGAATACACATTGGGAGAAAAACAGGTGTCTATACAAAGATATAAAGACCTGATGGGAAGGTGCCTGGTAGAGGTGACACAGTGTGCAAGGGCCATGGGCTGCTCTAGGCACAAACGCATTGCCTCAGCAGAGGACGTGGGGCCCAGGCCTCCATCCCTTTCTCACTATCCTCTATAAATATAGGCAAGGCTTTTCCTAAGGAGACTGGGGTCCAGTTAATAAAGATATCTCAGCCATCTTTACCCCAACGAAGGGCACGCTGGGAGTGGTAATTTTGAATTCTATGGTGACCACAGGGCCCGCACCTGGAGAAGCTCTCCCCACACCCAACTCCCAGATGCCATAAGGGTAATGACAGAGACCTCTGACATTGTGGCTCATGCTGAGGTTGGAAAGAGGGCTAAAAAAAGGTCATTTTTGGTGGGAGTTTCTTGACACTTTCTAGAGAAGGAAGAGTCTGTGTTTCAGCAGTGACAGTGGACTGTGAGTTGTTCTAGAAAGATACCTCACTGCTTGGGGAGGACCCAGGTAAACATGACCTCCAGAAGGAGTGCGGGACATGAACAAAACTTGGGTTTGCGCTGGAAAGTCAGTACTGGCCCTCGAAGGTCAGGGTTCATGAGGCCTTGGTTTGCATACTCACTCTGGCCACCCTTCGAAGGTGGAGACGGTGAAGAGGGCCATCATGGCGGCCAGAACATTGTCAAAGTCAAACTTGCTGTTCTCCCAGCTGCGGGGTTGGATGATGGGGTGGTCAACCTCCCCGTCTTTGTACGTGATGTAGTTGCCCCTGAGAAAGGAGAAGCAGTTTACTCTGGGGTCTCCCATCTTCCCTCACGCCTGCCAGTCACCCTGAATGCTGGGTGGGATGGGACTGCCTGGCTTGACCTTCACAGTTCCAGCCATGGGAGGAGCTTCAGTGGGTAGAAACTTCAGGAAGAAAAAATGCTACACATTGTGTCAGCGAGGCCAGATTACACACAGGCAAAAGTCCAGGTGCCACTGCGGTCTTAGAAACTGAGCTGTCCCTCCTTTCTGGTCAAGCCTCCAGCCTCCTGGGGCTGACTGGCCGTGGCCCTGGCTGCCCTCCCACCTCCACTCACTTGCATTCCGCCTCTGTCTGCTTGGAACTGTCTGAACAGGTGTACAGCTTTCCCTGGAAGGCAGAGAACAGAGTATTAGAGATGTTCAGTAATCAATGAGTCAATCCAAAAACAATTAGTGAGCACCTCCATAGCCCAGCATTGTGCCAGGGACAAAAAGCGTAGAATCCGGCCAGGTGCGGTGGCTCACACCTGTAATCCCAGCACTTTGGGAGGCTGAGGTGGGCGGATCACAAGGTCAGGAGATGGAGACCATCCTGTGAATGGTGAAACCCCGTCTCTATTAAAAATACAAAAAATTGGCCGGGCATGGTGGCGGGCGCCTGTAGTCCCAGCTACTCAAGAGGCTGAGGCAGGACAATGGCGTGAACCCGGGAGGAAGAGCTTGCTGTGAGCTGAGATCGCGCCACTGCACTCCAGCCTGGGCGACAAAGTGAGACTTCGTATCAAAACAAAACAAAACAAAACAAAACAAAACAAAAAAACTAAAAGTGCAGAATCCAGATGCGCAGGGCCTGACTCCCATGCACAAAACAGTGGTGAATACAGATGCCAGTGCTGCAAGTAGCCCTGCAATGCAAAAACGGGAGCTCGGGTGCATGGGAGCTGTACTCTCCAGGAAGGTCTCGCCAGGGAGGGAGAAGTGGAGCTGGACTCAGAGGGATGAATTAGATGGGAGTTTACACAGTGGAGGGGTGGCAGGGGAGAATGCTCTAGGTGGGAGAAAAGCAGAACTAAAAGGGTGAGGACAAAAAAGACCAGAATCCAAGGAGGGCACTGGCCTCGTTGTAGCCGAGGGGTGCTGCAGGAAGCAGCGGGAGCTGACTTTGACAGGTGCGGGGCTCTGAAAGCTGGGTGGTGTAGCAGGGACGTGATGCTGTTGGTAATAGGTCACTGCTGCAGGCTTTAAGCAAGTGACTGACACAGAGCTTCCACAGGATGCAAGTCCCTCTCCCTCTCTTTCTAGAAGGAAGGGCAGTGACCTGAAGGGCAGGTGAAGTGGAGAGCGTGAGGGGCCTCTGGCCTGGTGGCCCGATACCTCCTTCTAACGCCTCCCTCCCCTGGTCTGAAGCTGGAGTTGGGCTGCAGGTGGAGGTTACATCCAGGCCAAGTCTGGCCCAGGCCACTGTCTTGTTCGTCCAGTATCTGCCAGCTCCCTTCCCCGGGAATGCTGATGGGAGGGGAGGAAGCAGGACCACAGCGGAGCCCACACTTTACCTTGAAGAGCTGGACCCCGATGCAGGCGAACATGAACTGCAGCAGGGTGGTGACAATCACGATGTTCCCGATGGTCCGGATGGCGACAAACACACACTGAACCACATGCTGCAGTGGGAAGGGAAGGGGAGAGAGACGTGGCTTCAGGAGATGCCCGGAGCCTTTCCAGGAGGTAGCAGGGGCAGCCCGTTTGCCACAAGCGGGAGTCATTGGGCTGAGAGGGGGCAAAGCCATGCTCCGAGAGTCACATGGGAAGTGATAGACCCTAATGGGATGCAAAGGCCCCCACTGGGCTCTCTGTGACTACAAGGACAAAAGCCCTGCTAACCTCCCATCTTACAGTAGAAGGAATATAGGGATGGCGGCACCGCAGGGCCCAGGGTTTCATGGGATCTCCCTTTGGTTCTGCTTAGGGAAGACACTTTGGATGACTGCCTCTGTTACTCTTCTGTTCATTACGGATCCGGGACATGCAGTGGTACCAGTGTCCAGGACCCCACATGGCAGCCACTTGGCCTGACCATCATCTCCTCCTTCCAACCCAACCCTCACCTCTGTGGAGCTCCCACTCCCCAGTGGGCTGGCCGGAGCCTCCCTACCCATGCCCTCAACTTACCTTTAGCCCCTTGGCCCTGTTGATAGCCCTCAGGGGCCTGAGTACTCGCAGGACTCGCAAGATCTTCACGACATTGATTGCACTGGACCTGGGAGAGGGAAACAGGCAGGGTAGTAAGCTCCTCCTGTTTCTGGGGGGAGCAAAAATAATGTGGTAAGGGAGTGTCCTGACAGGTGAATCCCAGGCAAACCTGAGAAAATGTAAAGCTCATCTTGGGGACGTTTGCATTCTGGGACCACTCTCTACTCCTGTCTCCCACCCCGTGAGAGCCTGGAGCTCGCCTATAACCCTGGGGCTTTCCTTTGGGTGAATAAATAATACGCAAAGTGGCTCAACGCAGGTCATTAGCAATGTACTGTGCTACTTGCAGGGGCACCCACAGTGTCACAGAAGAAATCCAGAGCGAGGCCATGGGAATTCAGAGCCCAGCACAGGCACTTGCTAGCCAAGGCACTGAGGACAAATTTCCTCAATTTTCTGAGCTCTAGTTTCTTTATCTGTAAAATGGGTCTGTAATCAGCTCAGAAGGTCTCTGCAAGGGTTATATAAGAGTTCCATGTAAATCACCTAGCCGTGTGCTTGATAAACTGCCTAAATGGTACCTTTTATCATGATGCCTGCTGAAGACATCATTACACTTAAAGGAATGCCGTACTAATGGTGGGATCTCGGGTCTTGTGGCTGGAGGTGATGGGCATGGGGAGGAGATTTCGTAGTGTTTATCTCCAAACACATACCCTAGACAGTTGCCCCTGGCACCTACACCTAAAACCCACCCAGAGCACACTCAGGACTCCAAGGAAGGGTGGGCTTTACTGTTGGGGCTCAGGAAACACCACCCCGAAATGACTGCCTTAGAAGCAGTCTCGGAAGCACAAGTTTTTCTCTGAACTTCTCTTGCCCTCCTGTCTCAGTCCCCTTCTCCTCCGAGGCTAGCCATAGACACTAGAATCCCCCTTCTCCAAGATGGGTCAAGAAGCCAGAACCCAGAATCCCGTTTCCTCAAAGCCAGCCACACAACCTAAAAATATTACTTAAATTTTCCCTCTGCTTTTCTGTATAAAAACTGGCCATAAAAAAATCCTCAGATCTACCACGTGGGAGTGTAGATCCTAAGACTCCTATTGCAGACAGGATCCTGTCGCCAGCCCAGAAGGAAGGAATGCTTCACAGAGAGGCGAAGAACCTAGAGACAGGCCTTGCTGGGTTCCCCACTCAGTCCATTCACGTTAGATCCTACCCTTCTTGTCCAGTCACATTTCTACATGGCTGTCCATACTTTTTTGGAACCAAAGCATAAAAATGGACAATTTTCCCTGTATCTTTGGGTCTGCATTCTGAAGGCTCTGTGTATACACGTGAAATAAATGTGAATGCTTTTTCTCCAATTAACCTTTCTCTTGTCGGTTGATTTTTCAGTGACCCTTCAGAAGGCCCTTTGGCTCCTACACTGCACTACAGGTTCCACACTCCTGGGATGCTGAGGCCAAGCCAGAGCTTCTTGGAGTCTCAGGAAACTGCTTTTCCCCAGTGCGATGGAGACAGCAGGAGACAGGCCCCTGAGCAAGATGCCTGGATGGTTTTTGGAGCTGTCCGTCCTACCCAGGTGGGGCTTACTAACCATACCACCTCGGTGAGCAGCCGTGGAGTACATCCTAACCCTCACGGGCTAACTACCTCAGACAGCCTCTCAAGCTTTTAGAGAGCCTCATACTTGCCTTGGGACCTAAACAATGAATGGCAGGCCAGCAAGTGCTGATTTCATGCTTTGTGTGGTCAGGATGATGTGCTCAAGAAGGGGCTGGCGGAAAGATCCGATTTCTCTGGTGCATAGCTCTTTTATTCCAAGAGATGCAAAGGCCACTCCTGTCTATCACTGTGTCTCCTACAGTCTCTCTGGGAGGGAGTCAGCTTGCACTGAATTACAACGGAAGGGGTTTAAAGGTCAGATGGGAAACACACAGGCTGAAGAGGAAGAATTCCTCGTTCAAGGTTAAATAGTGATTGAGTGGCCACGCTGGGATTCAAATCTAGACTTGTAGGCTCCCAGGCAGAAAATACGGGGTAATATAATTGATGATCACAGACAAGGGTCTCTCCCAAGGCCCCGGTCCCTGCATGATCTCAGCCGACCATGAAAACACGCTTGGGAGGAGAGATCTAGGAACCATGGGACTTAGGCCTTTCTCTACCATAGGTGTGACCTTGAGCAAGTGCCATGATGTCCTGAACCCCAAATTTCCCATCTATACAATGATGATAATAACACTTGCCATGTCTCCCCCATCGCTGTGTGTGTGTGAGGACCATAGAAGAACGTGTATGTGGAAGTGCTTTGAAAGTTAAAGTGTAGGATTCACACTATCAGCTGTTAGAACTTGGTAGAAACTAGTAATCAGATCCTCCACACCTGAACGAGGTCTGCAACCTTGGCTGTACAGGGGAGTCACCTGGAGAGCTCTGAGAACTCACACCCAGACTGCACCCCAGCCCAGTGAAATGAAACACACACACACATACACACACACACACGCACACACACAAGACACAAATATACAGTCACACACACACACACACATGCACATACATCCACATATACATCCACATACACACCCATATAGACACATATGCAGACACAAACCCACAAACACATGCATACAAGCGCATACATACACACATACACACATCCACAAACACACATACACATATACACACACCCCACACATACACACACATGCACACATACACCCCACACTTACACAGACATATATACACATTCACACATACACTCATACATGAGGTGCTTTGGCTGGAGAGAGAGGGGAGAGAAAGGGAAGAGGGTCCAGGTCAGGGGAGGCCATGGCAGTGGCAGACTATGGGTTGCTGAAGGTCAGCCTAGGGCACTGGGGCCGTGGTGGAGGAGGCAGGAAGGTCCTGGGGACAACCGTTTCTTAATAGCTGAGCCTGGCCCCGCCTGTCATGGCAAAACCCAGGTATTTAAACATATTCGCGCCTGATCAACATGCCCCAAGTGTCAGACCACCGAGGACACGGATCCAAGAACTCAAAGCCGCCATGTACAGCTTCGGAGGCCCCACCCCACTCTCATCACACTTCGGTGGCCCTGCAGGCGGGCCCTCCAGGGTTTGGTTGTCCTCTCTGGCACCCCTTGCTAGCAGCATGGCCCGTCGTGGGCTGAGGGGGTCCACTCACTGGATGCCAAAGGAGATGAGGGACACGCTGACCACCAGCAGGTCCAGGATGTTGAAGTAGTTCCGGCAGAAGGAGCCCTTGTGCAGAAAAGCCCCATAAGCAGTCATCTGCAGGGAGGGACAGAGAAACACCAGTGTGAGTGGCCCGAGCCCGAGCCCAGAGACCCCTCACACCACCCCTTCCTCCCACAGCATTCCTTGGGCAAGTCCCAAGCACCATCCACGGGGAACAGGAAGGACAAAGACGGCAATATGGTGCCGAGAAATGAGTTCTGCCACCATGCACACAATCGCCCAAGAATCTCCCAGCCCAGGACTTCTGGGTGGCTCCTTGCACCTGCCAGGCCACGCCAGGCTCTTTAGTCCTACATTCAAAGCCTTTTCACGTGGGCCCCACCATCCCATTCTAATTTCCCGCTGTTCCACATCCCAAGTCCGTGGCTTCGGGCCTGTAGGGTCCTTTCCTGATGCTCTCGGGCTGGGAGCACATGTCCCGACTGCTTCTCTGAATGCTTGAGTCCTTAGGCCAGCTGAGAGCATCGGGCATCTGCAGGGAGTGGGGCGGGGGTGGGGGGGCATGCCCAGGAGGGTGACCAGCCATCCTGGTTTGCCCAGGTTTGCTTTATCACCAGAAATCCTGTATCCCGGGAAACTCCTCAGTCTGAGGCAAACTAGGCCAGCTGGTCACCCTGGTGCCTGGTGAGAAGTTCCAGTGGTGACTCTGGCAATTAGCATACCTCCCCTTCCTGGCCTCAAAGGGTGCTGACGATTGATGCCAACTATTCTAAACTCAATTCTCCTGTCTTGCTTCTAGACTGCATCTGGAGTTTTTTAAGGGCAAAAAACTGTGTGATCAGAGGGGCTATGAGGCTCCGTGGCTAAGAGCACAGGCTCTGAGGCCAGGCGGCCTGGGCTGGAATCCCAGCCCCATGGTATTTTATTTGTGTGGCCTGGAGCAAGAAACTCAACTTCCCTTAGTGCCTCTGTTTCCTCATTGGAAAACGAGGATACGACCCACCCTACAGGGTTGTAAGCATCAAGCGGGTACTTCTGTGTAAAATACTTAGGACCCACCCTGCACGCAGTGAGACCCATAAAAGGCTGAGCTGTCACTACAGCCTGGATTTGTATTCCGGATGCTTCCTGGATGAGGAAAGTTCTGTTCTCTCATCATAAAGTGAGGAAACTATCCCCTGGCTTTGTGAAAGCCCTTTGGAAACTTTTTAAAAGAGAACACACAAGATGATGATGACTGTTACAGGACTTGGCCATTATTACCACCCTCTGAGCCTGGTGTAAAGCTGTGCACTGCAGGCGCTCAACAAATCGCCTTTATAGCCTTTCTCATTTTGCCGACTTGCATAAGGGTCCGTGGTTATCCAGGATAAGGGCGGTGACAGGCAGCAGACAGGAAGCATCGGCCAAAGGGAAAAATGTGGAACTGACGGTGGAGAAGGGGAGCGAGGCTCCCTGGTCATCTGGGGCCCAGTTAATCTCTTTGGAATCAGAGCGTGCCCAGGGCAGAGTGTCCGCAGAGCCATTCAAAAGCAAACACAGGGGGAAATGGGCAAAAATAGCTCTTGCAACCTAATTCTTTCCATTTATCTCTTGCAGCAGGGGGTCCCACAGGACTCAGGCACCTGTGCTGGGCAATGATTTTTAGAAGTGGGTAGATTATATAAAAGATGCAAGGGAGTATAGTTCCAGAAGGCCCACCGTCTGGAAGGCTCGCCTCTTCACCTCTCAGTGAAGACCTGGGACCCCCAGAGACTGGACTCAGGAGGCTCCCATAGTTCACATTAACTGAAGAGCCCTCTGTGCCTGCAGAAAGCCCAGTACTTCCCCAGCCACCTCGCTTTTAGTGTTAGGAAGGCACCGGGTCCAATTTCTTCTTGCTCCGGGCTTGGATCTTCCGAGGCTACTACTGAACTCTGACAGAACCCTCTGTGCTCGGCGGAAAGCATTCCTCAGGGGGTGGACTAACGAGGCTCAGAGTGCCGACTCTGTCCTCTGGTTTTGGGCTCCTGTTTCGTCTGGGGACCCTCAAATGAGACCAACACTTGAGCAAGTGCATGTGTGTGCATATGGGGGCGGTGGGAGTGTGCACCCAGGGCCAGAGGAAGAGTGGCTGTATAAGAAAGGGCAAACGGACGTGGGGAAAACAGAGCATTCACTTGAGAGTCATCTGTGCCATTCAGGGCATCAGGAAAAGCCAGGCTCAGGTACCCAGTGCGAATTGTCCCTCTTTGACCCTGTTTTTCCGATTGCCAGCCACCTGGGTCCTGCTTGCCTAATTCTACACCATTACTTGGGAAGCGGCCCTTGCTGGGGTGCTTCTATCCTGAGGAAGGAAAGGAATGGGACGTGGCTCGCTGGCTCTGCCTGGAAGGGTAGGAAAGCTCTCTGTTCAACCATGGGCCATCCCTGCCTCTCCAGGCAGCTCTCCTAGTTAGGAAACCTGTCTTTTTAATGTGATTTCTACTCATGGGTCCTGATTCTACCTTCTTCCTCTTCTATGTGACAGTCCCTTATATTACTCAGCAACTGTTGTGGGCCTACAAGCCTTTCCTTTTTAAGGCCAAACATCTCCAGGCCCCTCCACTGTTCCTTGTGCTAAATGTCCCCCTTGGACAGCCACGGTCATCTGTGCCACGACATGACACTGGGCCTTAGGCCAGGAAGAGGGACCCAGTGGGAAGGAGGTACAGGGAAGTGTTCCGGCATTGGGGTGTCTATCGAGAAGCATGCTGAGCACAGAAGAGAGTAGAAGAGGGAGGGGATGGAGGGGAGGGAAGGACCTTGCCATGACAATGGTTGCAAAGAGACCTTTCACTTTGGCTTGTATGGCAATCCCGAAGGAGAAATAGCACCATTGAAATCCACAAGGGCAGCTCTGGAGAAGGGCACTGAGAGTTGGGCCTCAGAGCTTCTCTTGTCCTAGGAAAGACCTCTGGTGTCTGTGTGCCTCCCTGCATCTGAAGTCCAGGAATCAAAGCAGCTCACCATGGAAAAGAGGTTTTGCCGCAGCACACCTTAGTGCAGCCACACAACTTTCGGTTCCCTCTCCCGACCTCCAGGAGCCAGAGCCTGGTCAGATCTACTCTCCATGAGCAGAAAAGAAAAATCTGAGCCACATACTTGGCTAGCGGGAACCAGGGATGGAAACTGGGGACACCTGAGTATCCTGGGGACAAGGACACAGGGGAAGGCACACAAAAACTGCCCCATTCAATTTGTATTTGGATGTGACTGAACTGTCATGTCCATCAACAAGCTGGGCCATGATGAGGGAGTCTCATCAGGGAAGGAAAGGTCTGCAGCTGGCAGTGGCATCGGTCAGGTGTGGACTTCAGCTTGCACTGGCCACAGCGATAGGATGACAAGGGATTCTGGACTCCTTGGGAGGGGGAGTCCCAGCCTAGTCTCCCAGGAAGAAGCTAAAGCTGAAGCATGGACTTCAGAGCCTTAGTCCTTCTGTTTGGGGAAAGGGTAGAATCTACCCCCTTGCTCAGAGAGGAGCACACGTTCCCTGAGGCCATGGAACTCACACCTTGACTCTCAGATGAACTGGCTTGGCCATGCATTGGTTTAGAGACTCAGAAATATACCGGAAAAATGGAGGCACACTCTCTCTCATCCCAGTGTTGCTCTGTGGTGGGCTCTGCCTGTTCTGAGGGTAGCAATGTTGTAGCAGTTCCCTTAGCAGAACTGAGCTGGGCCAGCAGCAGGCGAGGGCTAGGGGCTGGGGGCTGGGTGCTCAGGTTCCTTGCAGCACCTGCTCTCACCCCGCTGTACTCAGCTCTCCAGCACAGTCCTCCCTCCCCCACGCTCAGGGCAAGGGGCACTGTGACAAAGCTTTGCAGCAGGTGACTGAGGGGTTGACAGTAGTCTATAGCTACCTGCTGAAAGCCCTCAGCTCGGAGACCAGCTCCACATCTCACAGCAGGCCTGTGATCACTGTTATGTGCCCCTAACCCCAGCTTAGACCCAATGTCTGCTGCAAGTACAGATGACGGTGCTAAGGACGGGCATCCAAAGACAGCAGCCGAAGTGATTCTTTCACGTCCCAGGAGGTTTCCCACTTTCAGAGTGTATGGAGCAGGGGGAGGGAAGGAGAGTCCTACGTGGGCTCAGGTATCAATTACCCAGAGCTGGTGCGTGTGGGCATGTATGTCTGGCGCTGCTGACGGCTGCAGCCCAAACCAGTGAAATGGCAGCCCTGATGTTGGCACAGCCAACACGTGTCCCTTCCAGGGCACGGACTGCTTAGGGGTGGCTGGAGGGAGGGGCTGCAGTGGGGTAGGCTGCTCCTGGCTTCTGAGTCTGGGCAAAGTGCATCACACAAAGTGAGGGGCACTCATTTTTCCAATTTCAGGCTTGGGAGTAAAAAAAAGAGAGAGTGAAAGAAACAGAAGAGAGAAAAGAGCCAGCCAGACAGAGCAGAGACACACAAAGAAAGCGACAGAGGATGCATTGCCCAGGTTGCATTACCTTAAGGATAATTTCTAATGTAAAGATACTAGTGAAGACATAGTCTGCATTGCCTAGGATCTGAAAAATAAGCATAATTGGATTAGTGGCTCTGAGAGTGAACCCGACACCAACAGGAAGGAGCATGTGTGTTAGCGACAGACAGCGGCAGAGACCTGGTGCTGGCACAAGGGGGACAGGAGGAGCAGAGGGGGATGGGGGCTTTACCTTCAGAGCAATTTCAATGGTGAAAATGGTGGTAAAAACAATATCAAAATAAAACAGAATCTGCAAAACAAAAAGGAACAGGGTGAGGATGGGATGGGGAAGGGAGAAAAGCAGGATGGGAAGAGAGGTCAGTGGATGTTCACCAGAAAAGGGGCCACACTTCAAAATGAGATGCATGGCACTTGAGCCTTTGCACAGGGACACAGATGGAAAGGGGGGGCGAGCAGCACGCACACAGCGATCCTGAGGTGGGGCTAGCCTCAGGCAGCACAGCGGCTTCCCTTGAAGCCCCCAGATAAGTGAGGTGAGCTTCCAGGGCTGGCCTCAGCTGGTACTGGATCTGAGCAGCATCTGGCTGGATGCTTTTCCCATTAATCCAATTTACTTACAAACCCAAATCGGACCACTGAGATGCTTGTCAAAAGGACAGAGAATGGGGTTTGTCTTTTTGCAGGGAGATTAAAAATGCTTCGCTCTTGTTGGTGGGACTGAGCTGGCGAGCTTCCTGTGATGGTAGAAATCTACTCCTGGGTTATGTCCTTTGGGGCAAGGGAGGTGCATCCTCCAGGTGAGGTCTGCACAGGCTGAGGACCGGCTGCAGGACTGCATACTTATTCTATTTCAGGTGATGGATCAGGGGTGGGGCCAACACCTGCTAACCTCACCAAGATAGCCCGGGACCAAGCAGGCCCCAGGAGTGCAGAGTAGTTTGGCATGGGTATGGCTTTAGATCAGTGGGTTGTCTTCATGCCCACTTGGTTGGACTTGACAAAGTTTTGAGGTTTTGAAATACAGCAATTCTTAAACTGGCCTTTAACGTTGTTCAACAGAGCCTTGGGTGGGTCCTCACATTTGGTGTACTCTACTGAAGGTACCAAGACTCTCTTTTAGGTAAGGTTAGCCTCATCATTGGCACCTATTTGCCAATGCTCCCCTTCTGGTCAGAGTATGCTGGGAGCAAGGGAGGGCATGTAGTCAGTGGCCACATTTTACCAAGTTTGCAGGGAACTAGAGCTTCCTGGGGAACATCCACAGGCAATGGAAGTCCTACCCTTTGCCAATGATCAAGCCAGCCTGAGCATTTGGGTACATGCTCTCTTACTTGTTTGTGGTCCTAGGGTGGTTTTCTATCAAAGCCCTACTCTCTTAATGAAATGTCAGTTGTGGATCTGATTATGACATCTAGAATTGGGCTCCGGATTGAACAATGATGTCAGCAACAGAAGCTGTGGGCCCGGCACAGCCCCAGAGGGAAGGAGTGCAGAGGACACAGGCAATGCATACATGGTTCCTGAAGGAGGTGTGCTGGACCGGGTCCTCAGCAGCCAGGGAAATGCTGCTGAGCAGAATGAAGAAGAGGATCAGGTTGGTGAAGATCGTGTCGTTGACAATGCGGTGGCACTGCAGGCGAAACCTATATGGGAGGGGGGACAGGAGGAGAGACAAGTCAAGGCAGATAAGGGGAAGCAGCAGTCGGCTCTTGGGAGCCTGTCCCCTCAGCTCTTCCCAGCAGCTGGTAACTGGTGCTTGTTGGCTTCAAGTGACCTCTTCATTTTGAAGTCTTACTGCCGCTTGGTAATGACAACCCCTCACCGCCATGGTGCAGATATCACCTTTGATATTTTAGAAGGTTACATCTGAGACCTTTGAGAATCTCTGAATTCCCAAATCCTGCTCTGACATTCATAACTGGCTTTTGTTTGGGGACTTATTTTCCCTATCATTGAAAAGAAATCACTTTATGAGATCTGCTCTATGCTAATGCACAGGGAACAATAGGACTGCCCGGAGCTGGGTATGCTGAGGAGCCGGCCAAGCTGGCTTTCTGTAGGTGATCTGCTCCTGTGTAAGAGCTTTACATGTGCAATTCACTTCCATGCCCCAGCACAATTACCCAACTGAGCTTCTAGGCACTCAGTGATAGTACCAAAAATGCTAGGTTCCTAAATGTGAAAGTGTCTTGTACACCATCTCATCCTGACAACAATGTAGGAAGGAAGGGATGGGTGTCATCATCTTCATTTCACAGGTAAGAACACTGAAACCCAAGTAGGAGAAGCTTGCCCAGAAACATAGCCTTAGTGTTGGGGAGCCAGGGCTTCAACCCAGGCCTTCAGACTTCTGCTCCTGGCATTATGGTTGACTAAATGCTCTGAGAAGCCCTCCTGCTGCAGAAGCACCAAACCCTCGAAGGGCCAAGCTCTCTGAGACAATTCTGGTTTATGAGAGTTAGGAGATGGCTGTAAGAATCATCTGCTTCAAACTAACAACCCCTCCTGCCAACCTCCACTGAGCTGAGGCTATGTATGGAGAGAGAGCCAGCCAGGAAGGCAGAATTGCTTGAGGATGGAAGCCAATAACAGCAGTGCTGTCAAGAAATTGCAGGTTAAGCCAGTCTTGACATGGGGCAGGAAAGCCTGAGCCAACACCTCCAAGGGGCATCTGGAAGAAAGCCTCCCCAGACCTACTTTAGTCCTCAGGACTCTCACAAATGAAGAAGAAGTGTTGGGGTCACAATCAAAGATCATCGGATGCACCAAAGGACAAGCCACTAAGATGGGAAATCTGAAGAAACACCAGATAAGTGATTTAGATTCCAAAGACTGGGGGTATTGGAAATATTAGATATAGACTATAAAACAACTATATTTGAAATATTTAATGAAATAAAGGACTAAATCACAAAGATGAGGCATCAATAGAAACTACTAGATTTAGAGTGATGAATCTGGAAAATCAAGCAACAAATGGAACCAACTAAAACAAAAACATATAATGGTCAAGATAAAAAATTGGTTTAGACAGTAATATAGATTAAGTTGAAAATAGAATTAAGAAACTGGAAGATACAGCTGAAGAAATCTCCCAGAATACAGAAAGACAAGGAGATGAAAGATATGTAAGGCCCTCTAAGAAATAGGGAGAACAGAATGAAAAAGTCTAACAGATGTCCAATTGGAGTGTCAAAAGGAAGAAACATAGAATTAAAAAGAAGTAAGATTTAAACATTATGGCTATACATTTTCATTAAATAAAAATCTAAATCCATAGGCTTAGGAAGCAGAATGTATTCTAAGCAAGATAAATGGAAAGAAATCCACACCTTGACACATGGTAGTAAATCTGTACAACCACAAAGGCAACAGAATATGTTAAAAGCAGCTACAAATAAAGGTTAGGTTACTCACAAAGAACTCATAGTTGGAATGACACCTGA
The DNA here is from genome assembly GCF_037993035.2 of Macaca fascicularis. NCBI lineage: Eukaryota > Metazoa > Chordata > Mammalia > Primates > Cercopithecidae > Macaca > Macaca fascicularis. The sequence continues at coordinate 3,454,867 of NC_088385.1, read as the reverse complement.
CTTTACAGTGGAATAACACCTTTCTTGTGCTGCAGGACAAAAACTGTCTAAAATAGTGTTCACAGCAAAACTATCTTTCAAGAGCAAGAAGTGAAAACAGTTATAGGTAAGCAGAGGCCAAGTGAATTTGCCATTATGGAACTAAAGGAGCTTCTAAAGAATGTACTTTAGTAGGAAAGAAAATGTTAGCTAAAGGATGGACGGAAATGAATAAAAAAATGGTGAACAAATAAAATGGTAAGGTGTACATATATCCAAACACACACTATCTATATGATAATAAGACTCACTAACTTGTTGGGTTAAAAATAAAAGTTGGACTAAGTTACTAATGACAATTCCATGTAAGTAAGGAGCAGATGAGTGAGTTAAAATAGTCTAAGGTCAATCTATTATACAGGAGGAGATTCTTGATATTGTTTAACATCACATTTTGTTAAGTTAAATAGAATTAGTAAATTATCAAGGGTAATCACCCAAAGAATAGAAATAGAGTTTAAACATTTCAAAAAGTGGAGAGAAAAGGCCGGGCGCGGTGGCTCACGCCTGTAATCCCAGCACTCTGGGAGGCCGAGGCGGGCAGATCACAAGGTCAGGAGATCGAGACCATCCTGACTAACACAGTAAAACCCCATCTCTACTAAAAATACAAAAAATTAGCTGGGCACTGTGGCGGGCGCCGGTAGTCCCAGCTACTTGGGAGGCTGAGGCAGGAGAATGGCTTGAACCCGGGAGGCGGAGCTTGCAGTGAGCCGAGATTATGCCACCGCACTCCAGGCTGGGCGGCAGAGCGAGACTCTGTCTCCAAAAAAAAAAAAAAAAAAAACCAAAAAGTGCAGAGAAAAATAAAACACAAGCCTTCTGATTCAAAATCCAGGACTGTTTCCTAAATCAGTGTCTGTTTATACAATTTGCAGGGAGCTGGGAGAGCCTCAGGCTCCATCCGGAGGTTCAGGTAAAACACAGGAAACGGCCAGGCTGGTACGAGGGAGAGCAGGAGCCCACCTTCCCCACCATCGCTGCACACCTGTTGTTAGAGCTGAAGACGAAAAACGCACTGGCTTCTGGCATGGGCACTGCCTTTTCCTTAAGGTGAAGCTCAGAGAGTGGGCGTGGGCGAGGGCCGACAGGCATCTCTGGCTCCTCCTCATCCTCTTCTCCTGTAAGAAGAACAGCACCATTCTAAATAACTCCAGCACTCCCACTTATTTTACCACTTTCAGAGACCTTCCTACTGGCAGACATGATTATGGCTCTGAAAATGTAGGGTACCAACCAAGACAGACATTCTGCCATCTCCCTGTGGGTGCTGCTGCAGCTCATCTCTGTTGGAGAAGACGTAGCTGGCAGTGCACAATAAGGGGGACTGTAAGTAGGGTGACCGACTTGTCCTGGTTTTAAAACTAAAATTCCCACATCCCAGGAAACCCCCTAGTTCTGGGCAAACTGGGGTGGTTAGTCATCCTAGTTGTAAGGTATGAGAAAAGGTGACCAGGTAGGACAGGGCACTGCCAGGTGTTACTCATCTATCTAGGCTGCAGGTTGGGGAAAAGATATGGCTTAGTTGGCTTGTGGAATCCCTTGCAAATAACCCCACCCTTGGAAGTTCCAGGAATTAAAAACCAACACTTTCCCAATTTCTGAAACAAAACAAAACGACGACGACAACAAAATCATGTGCTGTCGAGATAACAGGGCAATGCTACTGACCACAACAGGCCCTTCATGCAAAGGTTTAGACACTGACACCAACTAAAGAAGCGCCTTTGTTCTCCCTGCCAGTGGCCACATTTACTGTGGAAGAAAGTCAGGCAACTTATTTCTGCGCTTGCAAGCACAATGCTCATGGGGGGAAGCACTGCATATCCTGTGCTGGTCAAATGTGTTGAAGATGCTCAGAAGGGGAAAGTAACAACATGGGAGTGAAGAGCAGACTCTCCAGCCAGTCGCCTGGATCAGAATCCTGGCTCTGTTTTTCTAGCTGTGGGCTTTTTACTGAGTCTCTCTGTGCCTCAGTTTCTCCATCTAAGGTGGAATAATAATAACAGTACATCTATACCTCAGAATGGTGCCAGGCACATAGCAGCCGCTATGGGACAGACTCGAAGCCTGTAAATTAGTGTTCAACATCTTTCTCAGTCAGATCCTTACCACCTTTTATTCCCTAACAAACTGTCCACTCACATGAAACTATTTTCTGAACACTTCACTACAGTGCGTTGAACAGTTTCCCTGCAAACTCATGCCTACCTAGAACTTCGCAATGTGACCTTATTTGGAAATATGGCCTTTGCAGATGTAATTGGTTATGATGAAGTTATTCTGGGCTAGGATGGGCCCTAAATCTAACTACTGTTCTCCTCATAAAGACAGGCACAGAGACACAAAAACACACTTAGGGAAGAAGGCCATGTAAAGACAGAGGCAGAGACTGGAGGGATGCATCTACAAGCCAAGGACTGCCGGCAACCACAAGAAGTTAGGAGAGGTAAGTGAGGATTATTCCCAAGAGCCTTTCAGAAGGTGCTTGACCCTGCAGACCCCTTGATTTTGGACTTCCAGCCTCTAGAACCATAAAAGGATGCATTGTGCTGTTTAAGCTGCCCAGCGCGTGGTCACTGGTTATGGTAGCCCTAGTGAGCTGACAAGTTCACTGTGTGCTCCGTCGTTCCTCATGCTCTCTCTCTCTCTGTTTGAGCTGTTCTTCATCTCCCTCTCTGCAGAGCACACAAGGACCCCCAATCCAGATAGCATCCTCCATCCGGCTTTCCTCAGTACTCGTGCTCCAGGGAATGACCTTTCCACAAATCCCAGCAGAACCTCTGCCTCCAGTGCCTTGATGACTGATTTTAAATGTCTGTCCCTTCTCTCTGTGTGCTGAAAACCCTGGAAAGAAAAGCTATGCCTGGCACTAGAAGCCCTTATTTCTTGATGATGATTGAACTTCCACACCCTTCAGAAGGAAGGGGACTCTATAAGACGAAGGTGAAGGGGATACTAGTCTGGCTGGAGAAAGATAGTTATGGGACGCTTGTCTCATGGATGCAGCCGGGCCTCCGCATGTTCTCCCTCTTCTGGTTCAAACAAAGCCAGGTATTGCAAAGAAAAAATGCCTGGCACAGAAAGCAATTCTTTATCAAGCAAAAAGCATTCAAGCATTTAGGGACTCAAGGCTTTTTTGGAGGACCAGTACCATACAGGCATCAATCAGATTCTTTCCCTAGGGTAATTAGAGCTGACCAGCAAGACAATTGATATTTTTTCAGCAGAAGAGAGGTCCAAGATGAAAAACTGTCTACAGGCCAAGAGTTGGAGTTCTTGTGACACCCTACCCTTGGTATGTAAAAGAAAAGTCTTCTAATTAAAGTCGAATAAGTAAAACCAGAGTTGGCCTAAATCATGATATTTCAAGTGAAATTTAACTGAGAAGGATCTTAAATTCCTGCCTAGGTGTTTGTATTCTTTTCAGTTTTGCTCGAAATGACCCAACACTTTCTTCTCCATGGTAATTTGATAACAGGTAATTCTGTGCTTATTTTAATCATTTATGTTTACAGAAACCCCTATTTACTATAGCTTTGTGCCATTCGAAGCTCCTAATGGAAAATGGTGTAGGCTCTTCCATCTGTACGAGCTCCCTCCCTGTTTATGAAGCTCCATGCTGAGCTGCATTCCTGGGGAGAAGCAAGTTAGCTGGTCCATTCAGTCACAGAGCAGCTGAACATCAGGCACAGTGCTTAACGGGAAACGATTTCTCAAGGACAAACTCCGATTTGTAAAGGAACACAACTTCAACAGCATGCGATGCTTAGCAGGTACTATGGATGTGGAGGGAGGCTGAGAGATCAGGAAAAGTCAGGCAAAGCTCATTTTGGTGTTGGCAACTGAACCATCTAGTCTTCTACTCCCAAATGCCAGTGGAATACATTAGGGATCTTTTTTTTCTCATTTTTGTTCTTGGAGGATTGGAAAAAGCACGGGAAGTGAGGTGCTGCTGCACTCTGGAGTTGCTGCTGCATTTTGGACGGCAGGTCAGAGGATTCCAAAGTAAAACCAGGGTAGCACTCGAAGCCCCGCCCTTGGTCCTTGGCAGCCCTTGCCCCTCTCCATTTGATGCTCATTTTCACTTCTGTGATTTTGCTCTTGGCCACATAAAGTAAAGACATTTGTAAGATCTGGTGCCTAGAGAGTATTAAGCCCAAGGCTGAGAACACAAAGCCATAGTTCTTGTCCTCAAGGAGCTTAGTTTCTAGCAGGGCATAAGAGTCTGCTACCAGCTGAAGGGAGTGCCTGGTTGGTAAGGGCCAGACACCCAGGGCAGTGCCTTGGGGCACAAGGAGCACAGGTGGTGGATATAGTTTCTGCATTGGGGATCTTCTCTTCACTGGCTCAATTAGAAAACCTCAGAGTCACCCTACGTTCCTCTTTGTCTCTCTCCAACATCTAAGCTATGAGTGAATCCAGCTGGTTCTACCTGCAAAATGTACCCCAAGTCTGACCACTTCTCTGCATCTCCAGCACCATCCCCTGCCCAAGCTGCCATCTTCTCTGCCTGGATACTGCACAAGCATCCTCCCTGCCCCAGTTCTGCTCTTGACCGCCACTGCTCTTTATCCACACAGCACCCAGAGGGAATCTCTGAAAGGGTGTGTCAGACATCAGGTCAGGGCCTCTTCTGCTCAGACGTTCTGGCAGCCCTCCAGGGCACTGGATCAGACCCGGTCTCCTGTGTGGCCCTGCACCTTTTGCCCTGCCCTCCTGCCCTGCCCCAGCCTCCTGCTCAGGGCACTATCCCTTGGTTCTCTCTGCTTCAGGGACACTGGCCCTCTTTGGAGTCTCCATAGCCAGTGCATCCCCCGTAAGAGATTCTGCACTCAGGCTCTCCACCTGGAGCGCCCTTCACTCTGATTCCGTGTCTAGTTCCTTTGAATCATTCAGGCTCCAGTCAAACGCTGTGTCCTCAGAGAAGCCTTTGCTGACCACACAGTCAAAGCAGCCTGACCCCTGAGTATCCCCTAACACAATCGTTGATTTCACTATCTTCACATCATGTGATGTCACCTTTTCGGTTGGTTTGCCTGCTGCCTGTCTCCCCACTGATATGTCAGCTCCAGGAGGGTGGGGGTCTTCCCTGTTTGCCCACCACAGGGACCCCCATGTCCCTGGGACCTAGCACAGTGCCTGGCACACAAGTAAGTGCTTCATGGGTAGTTCATGAATATCTACAAGGTTCCTCCCAACTCTTAGCATCTCTGATGATTGTACGATGCTGAAAAAACTCCTTCAGCCTCTCCAACTCCCCGATTCAAAGCTCAGTCAAGACCACCCTTCTGCATGAAGCCCCCAGACTCCACGACCTCATGGCTCTCCTGGACCTTGAACCCCTTGCAACAACGAAAGGCTCCCCCAGCACAGGCGCTGCTGACTACTCAGTGTCTGGTGGCACTCCTTTTTCAAATGTGTACCTGTTAACTTTAAGTCCTTAGTGGCTCTTGCAAACATCTACACGCTCACTCAAACAAATTAATAAATTAAACAAAGGTAGAATTAACTTCCACTCATCTGGGCACAATGATTTTCTTTCCAGTGAGTTGGGGTTTTTCTCTATAATTAGGGTATACCGATCTGGGAGGCTGAAACTGGCTGGCGAGCTTTTCAGATGAAACAGAGGGAAGGATTCTAGGGCTGTGGCTGGCCTCGATGGCCCCTTGTTGAATTAGAAACAGGCCCCTCCTCTGAGTATTCATGGTCATGTGAGGGCAACTGAAGCTGCAGCCAGCAGAGTGTACTCCGGAGTCCAGCTCCCACTTGGCCACTCTGATACATCGCTTTGGGTGCAATCTGGACAGCCCAGGAGGGAGGGAGAGGGCAGGGGGCGAGCCTAGGAGACAGGGCAAGAGAGAGACAGGGAGGCAGCAGAAGAGCATGGCAGTGTGCTCCCTGGCAGTGGCCCTTTCTCCCTAGTGGCCCGGCTGAAGGCAGAGCAGGAGGAACGCTCACCAGTGCTGCCTGCTAAGGGGTACCTGCACGAACCAGGCATGGCAGGGGTCAGCGGCCTGGAAGGGGCAGCGGTTGGGAGCACAATGGTAGATCAGGCTCTTCGCCATTCATGGTTCGGGAGAAGAGAAGCAGGAGGGAACCAGAGATTGACCAGAACAGAGACAACAGGCCACGTGATCTTCGGAGGAGTCTCTGGGAACTTCTGCTGCACCTGGCACTAAAGGATCCAGGAGCTGACTGGGCAGGCAGGGAAGGGAGGAAATGGGAAGGCGGGAGGAGCTGCGAAGGACAGGCTGACTTAGCCTTTAGGGGCAGGGCGATGTGTGGGGCCACCAGCTTTAAGAGCACACTGCCCTTTGGACCTCCTGGATGAGGACCTGGAGACCTGGGATAGTGTGCAAATGGGCATGCTTGGGGCTGGCTTCAAAGGCCGGAGTGGTGGCTGGTATGTTTGGCGGGGCAGTCAGGGTATGGACCAGAGGTTTCAACACAAAAGTAAAGAGACACATGTAACTAGCAGAAATGACGGGGAGCGGGACACACGCTCAAAAATCTCAAGAATCCTGAGGCCTCAGCGGAGGGGAGGAAGAGCTTTTCAGCTGGAAAGCGTAAGCATCCCCCGGTCCTCAGAGCCACCGGGTAGCTACGTTAGAGGCACTTCTAGGACGGTCAATGTGGTGACAAAATCCTTATTAGCCCTTTTTTTTTTTTTTTTTTTTTTTTTTTTAACATTCTTCTCTTTGATTTCATTAGAGCGACAGAGAAAAGCCAAGAGTACAGTATTTAGAATAATAGAATTTGAGATTTTTGTTGAAGATGCAAGAGGTGTATCTGCCATACAGGCCTGGCTGCAGCTGGGTGCCTGTGTGAAAAGACCCTCATACCAGATCTGCCTTGTGGTGTGTGCAGGGAGGCCCATCCTGGAGGCTGGCCCCATGGGAGGGTTTTTCTCAGGGCCCTAAGGAATTTGTTTTATTACTGTCTTTCATTTTAAACCTTAAAGATTTACGCAAGAGTAGAGTCTTGCATACTAAACCTCATATATAAAACCAGCTTCAACAACTTTGGACATTTTGCTGATCTTGTTCCATTTATCTTCTCTGTCCCATTTTTTTGTTGTTGGAATATTTTAAAAGCAAAGCAACTCGTAAACATTTTAGACTCTGGCTATAAACACGGCAGCAGTTTGAAAACAGAACTACAAAATATTATACCAACAAGATTAACAAAACTACTTTAAATCATTTAGTTCCAAGTCCATATTCAATTTCCCCCAATTACCTCTAAAATGTCATTTTAAAGTGTATTTGTTGCTTCAGGATCAAGACAAGATCCTCCCATTGCATTTGTTCAATAATTCTAGTACGTCGTTGAAATTCCCTAACAGTTTCACCCTAGAAGGGTTTTTAAGAACTTCAAAGGCTATTTAATGCCCTGCACATGAAAACACCCTTCCTGTTCTTTCTATCCAAGCTCCAGGAAACCACATCCTATTCCCTTGCAGGAGGAGGGGAGTGAGGATGGTGTGACCACAGGGAGTCTGGTTCCCAAGGACAACAGAAGATGCCTGTGAGTGTTCTAAGCAGAGAACCAGCGGAGGGAAAGCAAAAGGGGAAACCGAGCTTTGCTCATAAATGTAGGAGGTTCTCAGCCACCTAACTTGGTGAACAACCCAAATATAGCCTAACCTACAGGAACAAGGAAATGTCAGTAGAATCAACAGTCCCTTGACACATGTTATTAACTTCAAGCTTGAAACTGGCGATGGTATCTGCAATTCTAGGTCAGAGGAAGGTAAGCCAAGGCCTTGGACAGGACATGGGATTTCAGGAAGCTGGGAAGTGAAGCCTGGAGGGAAGACCACTGACCTCTGACAGTAAAGCCCTTGAGAAGCAGATTGCCTGCCAATTTATGTATCAGATAGAAGCACAGGAAGATGGAGTCAGTAAGAGCGCCTTTTATAATGAGACCTGAAATCATTTTCTAAAGCAACAAGTGGGACATCTGTGGTGGCAGCTGTCCCTGCACTCGGCACTGCCTCCTGAGTAGGGGCAAGGCAGATTTGGGATTTACTATTAATATTAAGTGAGCATAATGTTGCAACATATGCCATACTAATACATTATATAAATTAATAATGATTTTACAACATGTAATGTAACAAAAATTTAAATGTACACAGAATCCAGCTTGGAAAGGACACAAAAGCACTGCTCAAATGTGATTTCATTATGAGGAAAGCAGAAACAAAGCTGTCTCCCAGATGCTGACTGATGATGCTTAAATATAGAGACGGAAGACACTCAGCAGTGCAAGGTACTTATGGAGGGACACCGGAACCATGGTCCCTAATACACGGCCACTCCCACGTGGCTTTAGGATTTAAATCTCTGCCCCCAGTCTCCCAATCCCAGGTTAGGCAGTGGGACTGGTACCTGTAGTCTCTGGGTTGGGGTAGGGGCTCTTATCCTCATTTTCATTGGGCTGGAGGTCATCCATGTTGATCTAGACAGTCACAGGGGAGAAGGAGGAAGAATTCAGTTAGACATGTCCACAAGTTACGAGGCTTGCAGTAGCCTTGAAGTTGCATTTTAGTCAGTGACTTCGCTCGAAAATAGGTCCTTGTCACTTTGCATATCCCCTTCAAGACATCAGCAGATGGCTGGGATCCAGCCAATCTGCCTTCTCTTCCTCCTCCCAGCTCTCCTGTTCATCCCCACTGGCTTTCTTTCCACTGGGTGTCCTTCTTTCTCTCCTATTCTCCATGGGGTCTGGCCGGGGAAGGCTCTGGCCCTCCCTCCCCAGCACCAGCCTCACAGCTCCAGGAAGGAGACAGCTCCTCACCTTGGTGGTGGGTGGAGACTCTCCGTCAGCCGTGATGGATTTCAGCTCAATCTTCTCCTCCTTGGATTCCTCCACTGCCGGCTTCTCCACCATCTCTTGTTTCTTCTCTGGGCTGGCAGTCCTGGCCAGTCAGCAGCAGAAAAAATAAATGGCTGTTTACTGGAGTGATAGGGAACAGTGTAGGAGGGTACCGCCCTGTGGCCTTTTGGGGCCAGTGGGGGCTCCCTGGGTCTGAATCCATCTTCCTTTTTCCAGGGCACTTCTCGTGTACAGATCAGTCACAAGCGCTACGGGGCTGAGCCACACCTGCTCTGCCTGACACGCAATTGGCCTCTTGCAGCTCCAGAGATGCCTGGGCCGCCAGAGCAGAAAAGGATGGTGTATCTCCTCTAGGATTGGCTCCTGGAGGAGCTCTGCTCAGTGCCTGACAGCTGTGTGGCCTGGAACTGTCCCGTCTAGACAATGATAGGATACAACACAGGGCCCCGTCTTGTCTTCCTAACACTGGAGATGAATCATAAAGTAGTGAGGAGGACTCCCTCCATAAGCTGGAGTTGGGTTTCCCAACTGAGTGGTTGCCTTTCTCTCTCCCCACCCTACACTCCCGCCACCTATCACAGCTTCTCAAAAGATAATCCCAACAGGTGGAGAATATGACACCATTGTAGAGACTATTATAATTCACGATGGTCCCTACTAGAGCGATGCTTAGGAATTAGGAGAAAGGCCCAACTTAGGGAGCCCCAAACCCAGAGTCCTCCTAGGAGGGACAGCCAACACAGACTGGCAGTCAAGCCTCTCTCTGCCACCAGTGGGATGACATTCCAGAATGGGAGTCCTGGAGCCCCGGGCCTGGGCAAGCTTAGAGGGTTACCTGGCCAGCTTCTTTCTCTCCTTCTCCTCTTCCTCCTCCTTTTGGGCAGATGTGAGGCTCTCAGCGTCAGCCAGGTTGTCCACAGCAATGGCCAAGAACACATTCAGTAGGATATCTGTTTGTGTCCATTCTTAAAGAAAATGACCCTTGGCTTGGGGTTTTGGTGGGCACAGGGGGCAGAGGGGTGTAGGACGTGCAAGGCAGAGCTCCTCAGCAGAGAGAGCTTGACAGTGAGTCACTCTGAGGGAATCAGACCCCAACAGTGTTACTCCCCTCCCCTTGCTCCCCATCACCCTCCTAGCTACCTGGAGCTATCTAGAGGGATGAGAACAGGCTAGCCTGCACACTGGAGCAGGCGGGAGTGAGGCAGCAAGCCCTGCCTTGCACTTTAATTGCTGGGTTTCATGATTGGTTTCCCCGCTGAGATGACTGGCTGTAATTGACATTATAAACAGCATTGTCTCTAGCAGGATGCAGAATGCTCTTAAGAGCGGTTTATTATAACTAGGCACTGAGGGGGTGGCTTGGCATCTCTGCCAACTCTTAATGTGAGCCTGCACACACGAAGACCCTTGGAGGGTCCGGCTGGAGCCAGCCAAGGCTCGGGGGTTCCCAATGGAGACAGTTCTTTGCCCTTTCTCCCCACCCCACTCCACCAACAGAAACGCTGTGGGTCAGAGAAGTGCAGAATCAAAGAAAGCATAGCTGGAAGGGCGCTTTCAGTTTGTGAAGTCTGACCCCCAGCCCCAGGCACCCAGACATTCCTATCATTTCACACACAGGGAAGCCGCAACCCAGGCAGGGGAAGAGGGGCTTGTCCAGGAAGGCGTCTGAATGTGGTAGGGGCTTTGCATGCATGATCCCATTAAAACTCCCCACGACCCTTTACATAGTAGGTTCTACGATTCCATGGCCACATTTTACAGACACTGAGGTAGAGGAGAGGGGTCACCCAGCTGGGAAAAGAGGAAACCTTGTCTGCTGGCTTCCATGACTGTGTTCTCTGCACTGCCTTAACTGGGACTTGGCCCGGTGCTGTTCCCATGTTACCCCTGACTCTGGACGTGACTCTCTCGGGGTGGTGAGCTGGGGAAGAGAAGCAGCACCTGTGGTTTGTGACCCTGGAAACCCCACCCACGAGCCAGGATCAGGAAGGAGCTTTTAGGGCTGTGTGAAGTCTGGGCAGCTCTGCCTGTGACTCCAGTCCTGGAGAGCAGCATCAGAGGGAGGGGTGCTGACCAAAAAGCAGGAGGGGAGCTGAAGGTCACTTGAAGGACAACGGCTCACCCTCCCTTGCGGAGCGCCCCGCCTCTGCGCGGACGCAGCGGCCCCAGGGCAGCCGGCCCGTGTCCCTACCGCAGCCCGTGTGAGAGGCTGCGCAGCGCACGCCGCAACGCCAGGGGGCGTCGCTCACCTACAGGACGCCGAGCGCACGCCCGGAAGGGTTCCGGAAGGTGAACCTCACCTATGGCAAAGCTGCACGTTTCCACCCAGACCCACCTCCGCCGCCATGGGGTTCTAGGCTGGGTGGTGTGAGCCCGAGCGGGACCGCCCGGACCTGCGGGGACGTGCCCGCTTGGCACTGTGCTGCAGGCTGGGGGCTGGGGGCCGCAGGGGTGGGGGGGGCAGCAGCAAAGGATACAGTTTCCACAGATGAAGAGGATGATGAAGTAAATACAGACTAACATCCCTGGAAAAGAGGGGCCGCCATAAGCCATGATCCCATCATACATCACCGAATTCCAGTCCTCCCCGGTCAGGATCTGAATGACACATTCCCACCAATAAGGGACACAGCGTTAGACCAACAGCAAACCCGAAACCACCCTGCCCTGCCCCACTACGTCAACAGAATTGTCCAAAATTTCCTTTCACTCCTCTCCCTCCTCCTGGCCCCCGATCCTCCTCCCCAGGGGGCTCTGAGCTATTCCACTGTCCTTACACAAAAGGCCTGGCCACTGGCATAATAGGATTTGAAGGGTGACTAAAAGGGCTTTTTGGCCCAAAGATCTCTGACTTTCTCCACACATGCTTGAGCTGACCATCAGCTATTCCTGGGGGGTAAGGCATCAGGGCCCTTGTGCAGTTGTGTGTTTGCTGAGACAGCCACACGCTACACCAGCTTTCCCCAAACATTAATCACTTGAAGATTTTCATAGCATCTACATGTGATTCATTTTTACCTCCATCTACTTTTAAACTTAAATAGATGCCACTCTGAGTTTGCCCTAAGCCAAAATATCTGCGAAATCACAAATTTGATGGGCCAGTAATATTTTTTTCCTGGGACAAGCATGGTGGGTAGGAAAGCCAGGGTTTCGTCACCCTCTCCCCCCGCTCAGTAAGAGCAGTCTGCTTTTCTTTGTTTATGTTTTGGGCTTTCATGGAGAATTTGAGTAAAGGATTCCATGGATAAGAAGGCTTTCTTTTTTTTTTCTTTTCTTTTCTTTTTTTTTTTTTTGAGACAGAGTCTTGCTCTGTTGCCTAGGCTAGAGTGTGCAGTGGGGGCGGGATCTCAGCTCACTGCAACCTCCGCCTCCTGGGTTCAAGAGATTCCCCTGATAAGGCATTTTTAAACCACTTAGATTGTTTCCCCTAATGGTCCACCCACTAGTGGAATTCCACAGCAGATGGGGACAGGGGAAACTATAGAAAAAACTCAAGACTCTCGCAGGCATGGGCTCTCCAGGGCTGATCTAGGCTGGCTGTGGCTGCCTGGTGAAAGGGTGTAGCTTTCCACACTCCCCCCACCACCCCGCCACTCAACCACCCCGAGTCCGAATCCCAGCAGAGAAGAGTCCGTACCTGAAACACAGTGAGGAGGGACTGGGGGAAGTTATCAAATGTGCTCCTCCGGGTCTGCATCTCATCAAAGTTGAACTTTCCTCCAAAGAGCTGCATCCCCAGGAGGGAGAAGATGATGATGAAGAGGAATAGGAGAAGGAGCAGGGAGGCGATGGAGCGCACAGAGTTCAGCAAGGATGCCACCAGGTTGCTCAAGGAGTTCCAGTACCTGAGAGCCAACAGGAAGGAGGTCAGCACCCTGCCCCTTGCTGTCCTCCCCATTGTGCCTCATTCTCACAACTACACACTGCAGGTTCTCAGAGGAGCTGCCACTCTATGCTCTTTTTTTTTTCCCTGTCTGTGGGGAGGGGTGTTGGTGGTGGTGTGAGTTGCCACCCTGGAGGGAGTTAATTCGAGGTGCCAGGATGACTAATCTGTTGGGGAAGAGACGGGGGCAGTGGTCAGAAGCCTGTGACCTAGCTCTGCCGGTTACCTGCTACATGTGCCTCTGGCAAGACATTTCACTTCCCTGCCTTCTGCACCCCCATCTGAAAAAATGGAGACAGCTGTAGCCCTTGCCTCATTAGGCTATTGGCAGAATTGTGTGACACGATCCACCTTTCCCCAAAGAGCCCCCTGGAGAGTGCTTGGCACACAGTTGATAAAGGTTGGTAATTATTGTTGTCGTTGTTGGTCTCTAAACAGAAAAAAAGCTTTATTATTATTATTTTTTATTTTTATTTTTCCCCATGAATGCCTGTCTGAGCTCAGCCTAGGCAGCAGCTTTCTAGCAGAGGCAAGAATTAGGTCACCCAAGGGTAAGAGAGAGTTCATGGCTCGGTGAAGTTTCCCAAGTTGACCGTGTCCTAAGAATTGTTTTTTCAAGGGCCTTTGCTCTTGAGACTCTGATTCATTAGCTGTAGTTTGGGGCCCAGATATCTTTGTTTTTAACAAGCGTCCTACAGGATTCTGATCAGCAGGTGAGTTTGGGAAATCCTAGATTGTAGCAAACCTGTCACGCCCACTGGGGCAGCTCAAAGCACGAGTCCTCTGAGTGGGCAGGAGCTCGGTCCTGAGTGGACATGGGCTTTCAGTGGGATCCCTGGGGAGGAAGTCCCCACTCCTCACAGTCCTGGGGCCTCTCTCCACTATAAATACAGAGATCCTGGCAAAATCCCTTTCTCATGAAAAAGCGGGAGGGGAAACCTACTAATGACTGCCGGATGCTGGGTGGGCGCCTGGGTGAGGGTCCGCTCAGGATCAGGAAGTGCACCGTAGCAAAAGGACACGGCCCCGAAGGGAGCAAGGGCAAGAACAGGACAATCTCATTTCCCTCTGGCCCCCTCTGGCCCACCTGCCTCCTAGGTCACTACCTTGAGAGATTCCCAGCTCATCACCAATCCAGACAGTGGATTGCTTTTGCTGCTTCTGTGAGTGACATGCAAGCCACTCCCACTGCAGCCACAGCCTGGGCTCATCTCTGCAGAGAATGGTTCCACACCAAGGGACAGAAGCAGAGGGGTCATAGTTTGGATGGCAACATGAACTTTTCACCCACCTGCAGCCTCGAGGGCACCTTTGGCCTCCACAAATCCAGCTTTTCCTCACTTCTATTTTGCCTGCCAGCCATACCCCCTCTGTTGCAGAACATTAATATACGTTTATTTGTATCTGTTCTATACAGTCTTTTTTTTTTCTTTTTTTTTTTTTTTTTTGAGACGGAGTCTCGCTCTGTCGCCCAGGCTGGAGTGCAGTGGCACAATCTCAGCTCACTGCAAGCTCCGCTCCACCTCCCGGGTTCACGCCATTCTCCTGCCTCAGCTTCCCAAGTAGCTGGGACTACAGGCGCCCGCCACCACGCCCGGCTAATTTTTTGTAATTTTAGTAGAGACGGGGTTTCACCATGTTAGCCAGGATGGTCTCGAACTCCTGACCTCATGATCCACCCGCCTCGGCCTCCCAAAGTGCTGGGATTACAGACGTGAGCCACCGCGCCCGGCCTATACAGTCTTATCTCACCAAAATAGGCTCTAAATTTTAGACGGCAGAAGATGGCAGGGTTTTTTCTCCCTCCATCTTCCCCATCTCTGTCCTTAAATAAATTCTGTACAACCCACTATGTGTGATGGACTGCCTGGAGCCCCTGCAGGCTAGAGGCTGTAGTGATCTGCTTAAAGAAAAAAGTAAGAGAACCTCTCTGGGGGTAGGACACCCTCCCCTCTTACAGCTAAAGCAGTTTTCCCAAGCCTGCCTGGTGATCAACACCAGTAGAGGTGGGCTGGGCACGGTGGTGGCTCATGCCTGTAACCCCCTTTGGGAGGATTGTCACTTTAGGAGGTCAAGGCAGGAGGACTGCTTGAGGCCAGGAGTTCGAGACCATCTTGGGCAGCACTGTGAGACCTCATCTTTAACAAATTTTAAAAAATTAGTTGGGTGTGGTGGCGCATGCCTGTAGTCCCGCCCACTGGGGAGACTGAGATGGGAGGATCACTTGAGCCCAGGAGTTCGAGGCTGCAGTGAGCTATGATTGCACCACTGCCCTTCATCCTGGGTGACAGAGACCCTGTCCTAAAATATTAATTAATTAATTAATAATAATAGAACAACAACAACAACAAAAATACCAGTGGGGTGTGTTAGCATTTCCTACATCCTGATTCCAGGTCCCTCCCTTGCACTGTGAAACCCTAATCTCTGACTCTGGGGCTGGGGTAATCCTCACGCAGCCAGTTCAACACTTGCCAATACACTGGGAGTTGGGAACCAGCAACTTTAAGCATATTTATAACAAGAATTTCCAGCTGTATCCGAGGGAAGAGTGTCTGCATGTGTGCTGAAGTCACAAATCCTCTAGAGATCCTTGGTGCGCTCAACCGTCATGGAAGATTCTGGAAAACCCTTAATGGCCATGGAAGGTTGATGCCTTCATTTTCATGAAGTAAAGAGGCATGTGGGAAATAACTCCAACTGGGATTATACCTGAGACTCAGGTATGTCTGACAGCCATGGGGACCAACGAGAGCTTGACAAACAGGTCATGGCTGCAGAGGGAGAGGGCCAGGTGCCATCAGCAAGAAAGTCTGGGGGAGGCCCCAGATGAAGGGCAGCTGTGGGGGCGGGGCCCTCCTGACCTGGGAGCCCCTTGGAATGCCTGGGGCTCCAGGGAGGAGGCAGCTGTGGGCCAGGAACAGATCCAGTCTCTAAGAGGGGAGAACGCTCCTGGGAAGGCGGAGATGGAGCATGGAAACTGGCAGGGATCTCCCAGAGCGACGGCCAAAGGCAAGGACGCGCGTGTGGACACAGAGCTGGGTCTGGAGGAGCACCCTCCGCCCACTCTCCCTGCTGCCCCTGCCTCCCTCAACCCCTGGGGTGTCTGGGAAAGTCTGAGCTGCACAACACTGGGGTTCGTGCTCTGACGGAGCTCCTGCTTCCCACCTATCACCTTTCCCATCTCCAGGAAACGAGAACCATAGCTTTTGGCTCAAAGCAAAGTCCTTGGAGTCATCTTCCTGACTCTCTCACACTCTGCATCAGCAAATCCTTCTGCGCCATCTTCAAAATGAGTCCTGACTTTGGCCACTTCCCACCGCCTCCTCATCCTCACTGCCTGGACCCCCGCTCCGGGCAGCTGCTCTCCAGGCTGCAGCAGCAGCAGGTGTTGCTATGAGGTGAGACCCACGAAGCCTCAGTCTTGCTTCAATCACCTCCCCTTCTCCTCTGGGTCAAAGCCAGGGTTCTCCCAAAGGCCTGGGAGATTCTGGCCCCAGAGCCTCAGCGACCAGCCAGCTGCACTCCCCTCCCTCGGGCCCCCTCACTCTTTCTCCAGCTCCCACACACGCTCCTGCCTGGCCAAGGCCAAGGCCATGCTGCTGTCCGTCTTCAGCAGACGTCAGTGGGGCTCACCCCTTCAGCTCCTTCAGACCTCACATCTCCCCTGGCCACCGCTCTATCCCTCATCACTCTCAAAGAATAATTACTTCTTTGCTTATTGTCTATTTGCCCTCGCCAGAATGTGAGGCCCTGGGAGAGGGAACCCATCTGTTACATTTATATCCTTAGAGCTTAGAACAGTGCCTGGCCCAAAGTAGGTGATGAGCAAACATTTTGTTCAGTGAATGAATGAAGCTTACTGTTCGTATGACACATCGGTACTTCCTGGAGGGAAAGGCAAGGGGCCATGGAGTTGCATGGTTGCTTCTGTGCACGTGTGTTTGTGTGCGTGTGCACTTAAGTTGAACACACTTTGCCAGTGAGAAGTAGCTGCCTGCCCCTGCTTGCATAGCCTTCCTATTCCCACAGCTTCCTTACATCCATGGGGAGGGATTTTCTGAGATTCCTGACTGTTCCATTGCTAGACCATGCATCAGACTAATATGTATCAATTTGTCCTACAGAAAACAGAGTTTCTGTGGCTTGAGCAACCCCTGGGGTAGGATTTCCAGATCACTGTGAAGGTGTGTCACCTCTGGGGAAGAACTCACATTCTCAAATTCACTGGTCCCAGTTTTGAGGGCATAGATCAGTCTCCGTTTAAAAGATGAATTGGCACCAGCCTACTGTCTACATGAAAAACACCTGGGGTGAAAGATATGTCCTGGGGATCAGTAACATAGTGAAAACATGGCTCAGACAGACAGACAGACAGAGACATGGTTGTTTCTGCTGTTTGTCTTCAGCCTACTGTTGCTTCCCATTCAACAGGGAGAAAGATGGGGTTGGGCCCGAGGCAGGCCTGCCACCTGTCCTTTCCTTTCCTTTGCAGCAGGATAAAGAGGGCAGGCTGCTGCCCGGGGCCTGGCATCATGAGGGGTGCTCAGCTTGCTGAGCAGAAGGCTTCCATTCCTAATGTGCAAATTATCAGGGATGTGTTATGTGCTCATCTAGAAGATGAGACAAAGGAATTGCTGAAATGACGACATGGCAAAGAATGCTGATAGAGTTCAGAGGAGAAAGGCTGAATTCCGGAGCCTGGCAGGTCTTGGCTGGTAGCAGGTTGAGGGTGGGGGCTCACTATCACTGACATGGATGAGATTTGAAGGTGTCCAGGTGGCAGCCTTTGAGGTGGGCAGGGTGACATGAAACACCACTTAAATAAAGCAGCTGGCAGTCCTGCAGGTCCTCACACTCCCTCCTCTTAATGTGGTCTGATGGCTCACACAGCTATGGCCTGAAGATTGGATGATGGCCTCCTATCCTAGAATCACCCTCTTTTTTTAGGAAGATTCACTGGTGGTAAACTAGAGGGGTTAATGGCACACTCACAATCAACTGAAGCTTTTTTCCTCATTGGTCAAAAATATGAAATACACACGCTCATACACCAAAAAGGCAAGAGCTTTGGAGAGAAGCAAGCAGCAGCAGAGCAAAGCGCTTCATGTCTGTTGGCCACAGACCTCATGGAGAAGTGGAAAACTGAAGCACTGTCTCATCAGAGTAGTGCACACACATGCCCACAGATGCCCAAGCTCACATTCAGTGCTGTGGGCTCTACAGCACCCGGTGCAGGTGTCCGGCTCTAGATCACCCCCGAGACACTCCGCCTGCGTCGCCATCCTTGGCATCAACTTTCCCTTCCCATTCTCTGACTGCTGGAATCATTCTCGCCAAACTGTGCGTCCTTGCTCACCCCATCCCCCATCCGACCCACTCGGCTCACTGTTTTATCCTTAAAGTACAGCACATCTGAGGGCTTTTCATCACATCAAGTTCTCTGCCACCTAAATTCTCTCCTTCCCTCTACCTTCCTACTCCCAGCCTCCCTTTAAGCCCTCTCACTTGCTGACCGCCATGTCACTTCTGCTACCTCTTCCCTCTGCCTCTCTTGATTTAAGTTACCACCATCTGTTCAGAAACCCTTTTATCTCCATTTGTTTCCCCTTCTCTAGATCTGTCTCTGGGTTTGGGGCTCTGTGGAATTCTTCCTCCTCTTCTATAATATAAAGAGACCTGAGCCTTCCTTGAACTGGGACTTTCATCTCGTGAACCTTTTGCTTCAAAGAACTCAGGGCCAGCTCCTTTACCTTTATTCTAGGTACAGAGCAGAGCATGGAGCTTGCCATAAATAAGAGATCTTCAAAATAACAGTAGCCACCACTTTCAGATGCTCTGCAAATGTTCCACCCTGTTCTCTCTGTGTTCCAGAGAAGGTCATAACTGACTTTGATACCTGCCCAAAATGCTCTCATCCTGAAGGCTAAAAAAAAATTCTTGGTTTCGGTGGCAAGTGATCTATTGTTAAAAGAGTATTTATAAAGCAATCTCCTGTGGTGAATCTGTGTGGCTGGGGCTTCATGGGAGGCAATGGAGTGAGGAGGAGTGAGAGTCAGCTGAGGCCACCTGGGGAAGCAGGTAGCATCCATCCAGCGAGTGAGCACAGGAGTGGGTGTCCTCAGAGCAGAGCTTCCGTCAAGTTGAGCCCTGGCCCCTTAAGACACAATAGAACTGGGAGGGATTAGTATGCTCAGAGGTGGAACTGTATATGCTGGGCTAGGCCTGGAGGAATCAAACAGAATTCTAGAGTATTTTGGTCTGGGATAGCCTGGGCCTCATCTACCAGCTCAGTTTCTACTGGTACCTGCCCCAGCTCCCGTCCCTTCTAGCAGGCTGGGAAGACCATTTTGTGGTTTCACTTTTGAGGCAAGGGCTGACTTGGTTAACAAGTTCAAAGGTCTTGTCTTCCCTGTTTGCAGCAGATGTCTTGGTCACATTGAGAACGGAACCTGCATGGGGAGTGTAATCTGGTCAAGAGGGCAAGGTGGTCTGGCCTGGACCTGGGGATGGCCTTAGCAGTGTGCTTCTCTGAGCTTCTGGGCCACAGGGCCCTAGTCACCCAGTGTCACCTAGTTGGTCCCTCCAACCACAATTGTGTCAGGGCTAGGGAGTCATCCTCACCTGCATCTTCTTAATCTTTCTCCTAGTAGGTGACACCAGTCCATTTCCATTCCAGAGGAGAACCACCCATTGTGTTGACAGCCACACTGCAGGCTCTGGAGTCTGAGCTGCTTTTGCCATAGACTCCTGCCAGGGACCTGGGCCTCTGCCAAACAGACCTCCTTAATAATGGCCCTCAATGAGCTCAGAGGCTCCAGGGGGCCTGAGAAGAGTGGGGGCTAGAAGGTGATGGGAGAGCTGGGAAGGTGTGGGCTGGATCTGCTGCTCGAGGCCAGATGCTGGTGGGGACACGAAGACATTTCGAGCCTGGGGGATGTGCTAACGGCTCTCACCCGGAGCTCCGTGGGGCCCATATGTGGCCAAGATTCGGGAGCCAATCCATCTGTGCTGAATCAGCCCCAGCTCCCACTGCAAGGCCTGGGAAGGGAGCTTCAGGGGAGGAGCAGCAGGAGAAACAAAGAGGGATTGAAGGTGTGAGAGGGAAAACAGCAAGTGCTAGAGGGGCCTCACTGCACGTGAAAACCAAGTGTGTCAAAAATGAGATGCGATTAGTAAGCTGGTATCACGTCCGATTGAATCTGTCTGAAGCCCTTCTCCCACCCCTCAGAATATGTCAGACTGGGCTGACAAAGAGTAGACAAACTGGATATTGAATCTGGGCAGCACTGAGAGCCACAGGTGGAAGAACCCAATCCATTATGAGGCTGGAAGGCCCACCGTACTGGGGCATTTACTCAAAGAAGACAAAGATTCTGGCCATGTGTATGCCCCACTGTTCTCAATGGGCAGGAATCTCATCTTCCTCAATCTTTTCTATTAAGTAATTTTCTTATAGTCTAGTACAGTCTTCCTGGCCTTTTTTTTTTTTTGTCTTGAAACAATAAGATGAATGATACGCATACGTGTAGCGTACTCCTTAAGGTGTTCTCAGGTTTTGACAAAACACAAAAAATATATGTAAAGAATTCATTTCCCTCATAATGACGTATCAAAGACATCTGCTCCCTTCAGGCATCATGGATGAGTAGTAAGTCCACCCACTCATAGAAGCATTTTGTAATGCAAGTGACCGAGTGATGCTATTGTGTTACAAGGACAATATTAATTTTTTTTTTTTTTTTGAGGTGGAGCCTTGCTCTGTCGCCCAGGCTGGAGTGCAGTGGCCGGATCTCAGCTCACTGCAAGCTCCGCCTCCCGGGTTCACACCATTCTCCTGCCTCAGCCTCCCGAGTAGCTGGGACTACAGGCGCCGCCACCTCGCCCGGCTAATTTTTTTGTATTTTTTAGTAGAGACGGGGTTTCACCGTGTTAGCCAGGATGGCCTCGATCTCCTGACCTCGTGATCCACCCGTCTCGGCCTCCCAAAGTGCTGGGATTACAGGCTTGAGCCACCGCGCCCGGCAATTGTTTTATTTTTTAAAGAAACTATTCACGAACTTTGGAATTTCAGCTCTCAGTAATAAATTACTTACTATACACCGTCCAGCTGCTCTGGATGTACCAGTGTGTCATGACCTCAGGGTGGAGAACCACTGATTGAGATCCCTGTTCCCGACTCTTGGGCAACGGGCCCTGGGTGAGGGAAGAGCAGCCTGGAATTCTAGAATTCTAGAAAGGGAGCCATGAATCCATGTGTCCACCAAGCATTATACTACTCTGAATAAACAGCCTGTCTTGCATTGACATTACCGCTTTTCAAACATACACAGATGTGTAGGAATTTAAATTTAAAAGCTTTACTGAATTCATAGTAGCTCTTACCTTGATGTGTTTTCTCAGTCAAAAACTATCAAAAGTACCATCTTGACAGAATTAGAGACCACAGTATGGAGAAGACAGTGGAGATGTAAGAATCAAGTTTTTTGGCTGGGCAAGGTGGTCAGCCAAGTGGGAGGCTCTCTTAAGACCAGGAGTTTCAGACTAGCCTGGGCAATATAGTGAGACCCCATCTGTACAAAAAATAAAAATATCAGCCAGACATGGCACTTATAGTGCCAAGTTACTTGGGAGGCTGAGGCAAGGGGGTAGTATTACTTGAGCCCAGGAGTTTGAGGCTACAGTGAGCTATGATTATGCTACCACACTCCAGCCTAGGTGACAGAGTGAGATCCTGCCTTGACAAAAGAAGAGGGAAGAGAAGAAGAAAAGGAATAAGAAGAAGGAGGAGGAGGAGGAGGAGAGGAGGAGGAGGAGAGGAGGAGGAGGAGGAAGAGGAACAGGAGGAAGAGGAACAGGAGGGGAAGGAGGAGGAGGAGAAGGAGGAGGATGAGGAGAAGGAGGAGGAGAGGAAGAGGAGGAGGAAGAGGAGGAGGAGGAAGAGGAGGAGGAGGTGGAGAGAAGGAGGAGGAGGAGAAGGAGGAGGAGGAAAAGGAGGAAGAGGAGGAGAAGGAGGAAGAGGAGGAGGAGGAAGAGGAGGAGGAGGTGGAGAGAAGGAGGAGGAGGAGGAAAAGGAGGAAGAGGAGGAGGAAGAGGAGGAGAAGGAGGAAGAGGAGGAGGAAGAGGAGGAGGAGGAAGAGGAGGAGGAGAAGAGGAGGAGGAGGAAGAGGAGGAGGAGGAGGAAGACGAGGAGGAGGAGGAAGATGAGGAGGAAGAGGAGGAGGAGGAGGAAGAGGAGGAGGAGGAGGACGAGAAGGAGGAGAGAAGGAGGAGGAGGACGAAGAGGACAGGAGGAGGAGAGGAGGAGGAGGAAGAGGAGAAGGAGGAGGAGGATAAGGAGGAGTAGGAGGAGGAGAGGAGGAGGAAGAGGAAGAGGAGGAAACGAGGAAGAGGAGGAAAGGAGGAAGAGGAGAAGGAGGAGGAGGATAAGGAGGAGTAGGAGGAGGAGAGGAGGAGGAAGAGGAAGAGGAGGAGGAAGAAGAGGAAGCAGAGGAGAAGGAGGAGGAAAGGAGGAAGAGGAGGAGGAGGAGGAGCAGGAGGACGAGGAAGAGGAGGAGAAGGAGGAAGAGGAGGAGGAGGAATAAAGTTTTCCAAATGCACATGAAGGGCAGTATTTTAGGAGAAGAAAGCAGACCAAGAGCAGCAGTAGGAAATTAGGCCAGTGGTTCTTCAATTGAGGTCGGTCATTGGACCACCAGCATGGAACTCTCTGGGAGTTGCTGGCCAAAATCTCTAGAGATGAGCTCCTTAATGAGCTCCTTCATGGGTTCAGCTAGGTTTAAGAATTGCAATCACTGGTTCAGACTACATTGTAAAAATAAAAAAAAAAAAGAAGACATTTCTTCTACATATGAGTAGCAGCCAGACGTTGCAAAGTATTTTCCAAGATATTTTAAAAGAAGAAGAACACATGCACTTGTCTGATGGCAGGACCATGCACAGATGACTCATTTCAAGGTTCAGCTGAAGGGACCACAATGTCTACTCCCAGCCCATATTTTAGGCATTTTTCTTGGTCACTGTCACCCAGTCCCAAGGCTGGGGCTGGAGACAGGCTTATGGGATTTCCCAACCTCATTAGTCTCTTTGTTGCTTTCCGAAAACCCCCAGAGGCTTTGGAGACTTGAAAATAGGAAGATGACGGCCTTTGCCAAAGTCACTTTCAATTAGACAAGGATTTTTTTTCTGTTTATAGACTTCATAGAGATCTGATAATACTACTACTCTTTCTTGTGGAGGGACTACAGGAAGCTGTCTGATTAAGATAGACTTTGAAAAATGGTTTCTTGGCAATATCTTCAGATTAGAAATAAATTGGTGATTAAAAATAGAATGAATGTTAAATCTTTTCAAGATGTCATAACAATATATAGCAGCAAGATTTCTTTTCTATAGAAATATATATATATATATATATATATATAACCCAAAACAGGGACTTTTGAGAATTATTTAAGAGGCATTGAAAACTCCAAGTTAAAAATAGCTTTTACCAGACCCCAGGAGGAGCAAGTAGAATCGGCAATTATCTAACAAGAACCAGGGCATAAAGATCCTTTAAGTCCTGTCTCAGGGAACTAGATAAGACAGGTCAGCTCTCAGCTCTGCGGTGCACAGCAGTGGTTAGGAGCACAGCACCTCAAGTCAGACCCACAGACCTGCCTTGCCTTTTAATCCCAGTGTTACCTCTGAGCAGTTTTGTGACCTTGGGCAACTGACAACTCTCTAAGCCTCAGTTTTCTCATCTGCAAAATGGGAATAAGAATAGTAGCAGCCTGCCCTCATCCTCAAGTAGGTAGTTGGGAGGATGACTCAAGCTAACATTCGCAGGCCTCTGGCTCACCCTGTCTGGCACAGAGTAAGCACTGGTGCATGGTAATCACTGCTGTTATAAGGATTTCTATCACTTTTACTGTAAACCAAGGACTTTCTGTAATGCCAACATATTCAGGACACTTAGGAAGAGCTCTCTTTCGATGGGGTCAGACAGGGAAAGAAGGCTGTTGCTTAGGAGCATTAAACTTCTGGATTTTAATCGTGCGTATCCGTTAAGTCCCTCATCTGAGATTCAACCTTCTCCAGGAGCTATCTCCTGCTCCCAATTTCTCACAGCAGGTAATTCCGGCACCCACCACACTTTGCCAGCTCATTATATTCTGTCTTAGATTTTCCTTTAATCTCTTCATGTGCACAAACTCCATCTCCCCAACCAGACTATAGGTTTAGTTCATGCCATACACCTTATTTTTTGATTTTTTCCATCTCTCTGAGCTCAATACACAGTATATACATGGTGGGTAAATAAGTAAGAATAAGAGTATGTGAATATGTAGGTCACTATTAGCTCTCTTCTCCTTCTTCCTTCTAATAATAGCAGTCATAATATTAGATTAATAATAAAAGCTTCTGCATATTGAGTCCTTTCTGTGCACTAAATGAAACACTTTAAATGCCGACCTCCCTGGACCGTCTACAACACCATGTGACCATGCTCTGGGTGTCTGCCAAGAGAATTGTGATGAGAAGAGTAATACCTAGGGACATTTTCCAGCCTCACTTAGCCAAGTTCAGAAACATGGTCTGAGCGATCAGCTCCAGATCCTGAGAAGACATCAACCTCCATCCCTTTTCACCCATCACAATCCAGCTGATGGTTTTAGAGCTCCTGTTATCAAAGCTTCCCCAAAGCAGAGATTTTGGGAGCTCCCAAAGCAGAATTTTAAGGACAAGGGATTTGTACCTTTGAGGGGCACAGGCTGAAAATTCCTTCCAACTGTTTCCTGTCTGTCTTCTAAGGTTGACCATAATGCACATTAAGAAATGTATATTATACTGCAAGTCAAGTCTGTATTTCAACTTTTTTTTTTTTTGAGACAGAGTCTCGCTCTGTTGCCCAGGCTGGGGTGCAGTGGCATGATCTTGGCTCACTGCAAGCTCTGCCTCGCGGGTTCACGCCATTCTCCTGCCTCAGCCTCCCGAGTAGCTGGGACTACAGGCACCCGCCACCACGCCCGGCTAGTTTTTTTTGTATTTTCTTTTTAGTAGAGACAGGGTTTCATGGTGTTGGCCAGGATGGTCTCGATCTCCTGACCTCGTGATCCGCCCACCTTGGCCTCCCAAAGTGCTGGGATTACAGCCGTGAGCCACCACGCCCGGCCGACCCTCTGGTGTTTTTCTATTCTATTTCATTCTTTCTTTAAAAATGATGCTTGAGAGAATGTGAAGAAATTGGAACCCTTATACATTGCTGATGGAAATGTAAGATGCTTTAGTGTCTTTGGAAAACAGTTTGACAGTTCCTCAAAATCTTAAACATATTGTTACCAAATAATCTAGAAATTCCACTCCGAAGTATGTATCCAAGAAAAACAAAAGCGTACATCTATAGAAAGACTTGAACATGAATGTTCATAGCAGCATGATTCATAGGAGCCAAAACATAGTAATAACCAAATGTCCATCACTGACAAATGAATAACCGAAATGTAGTATATCCATCAATGGAGTATTATTCACCATAAAAGGAAACAAAGTACTGATCTATGCTACAACATGTATGGCCCTTGAAAACGTTATGCTAAGTCAAAGAGGCCATAACAAAAACACATATTACAAGATTTCACTCATATGAATGGTCCAAAATAGGCAACTCTATAGGGACATAAAGTGAATTTGGTTCTGGGAGGGAAGATGGGGGGAATGTGGAGTGGGTATGGAGTTTCTTTCTGGGGTGATGAAAATATTCTACAACTAGAACCTGGTGATGGTTGCATAACTGCTAATATAAAAAACAATTAAATTACACATTTAAGGGGTAAATATATGGGGTATGAATTATATTTCAGTAGAGCTGTTTTAAAATGATGGTTGTGATCCAATAAATTGATTCCACCACTCCCAGTGGTCACAAGTCAGGTGAAAACCATTGTCCTAGAGAATGGTGCCCCTCGGCCCTGTCCTCATCATGAGAGTCACTGCCTGGCCTAGACAGTGAGGGAGATGGCCCGCTGTGGGTAGGTGCTGGACTGATATATGGAGGGGTGGCCATGTGGACAGAGGGTGAACGCCATCTGCAGTGCAGTGTCCACAGCCCTTTACAGTGGCTGGATCTTGATCACGTTTTCAGCAGAACTTGTCCTGCTAGAAGACTACATTTCTCAGCCTCCCTAATAGCTCAGGTGCCCAAGAACAGAAGCCCTTGCTGAAATTTCTGGAAGATTTCTTCCAATTTGTTTCATTGTGTTAAAATAGACATAACATAAAATTTACCATCTTAACCTTTTTTTTTTTTTTTTTTTTACTGTAGAATTCAGTAGTGCTAAATACATTCACACGCTTGTGAAACCACCACCACCCTCTACCTCCAGAACCCTTCTCACCTTGCAGAACCGAAGCTCTGCACCCATTAAACACTGACTCCCCACTGCTCCCTCCCGGCAGCCCTGGGCGCCCACCACTCTGCTTTCTGTCTCTATGAATCTGACTACTCTAAGAGCTGCGTATAAATGGAATCATACAGTATTTGTCTTTCTGTGACTGGCTTATTTCACTTAGCATAATGTCCTTAAGTTTCATCTACTTTGTAGCATGTGTCAGGATTTCCTTCCTTTTTAAGACTGAATAATATTGCACTGTATGTACAGACCACATTTTAAAAATACATTCATCTGTCTAAGGCAGTTGGGTGTGCAAATATCTCTTTGAGATCCTATTTCAATTATTTTGGGCATATACCCAGAAATGGAATTGATGGATGAGAGGGTAATTCTATCGTTAATGTTTCTAGGAACTATCATACCATTCCCCACAGTGGCTGCATTTTACACTCCCACCGACAGTGCACAAGGGCTCCAGTTTCTCCATGTCATTGCCAACCCTCAGGATTTTCAGGGTTTTCGACAGCAGCAGTCTTAATGGGTGTGTCTGGGAGTGACTTCTGGGAGTGGAGAGGCTGACTTGGCCAGGGTGGTCAGCCCTTCTGCTCCTTTCTACTCTTCCCACCTCCAATTTGAATGTGATGGCTCAGTCTCCAGAAGCCAACCTATGACCCTGGAGAGGAATCAGCACCAAGGCTGGTGAAGCACAGGAGAAGAGACTGAGTCCCTGACCCTTTTCCGGAAGCCGCCTCAGCTAGCTGCCTCTGGACTTTCTTTCTGTGGCTGAGTAAGTCCCTAGCTTGCTTACACTACTGAGTTGAGTCTCTGGTATTAGCAGCCAGAGGAATTTCCAAATGATGTGCCATCTAAATGAGCACAAACTCCCCCCATTGCATGTGAACTTCAGAGACACCCTTTGAGGAAGAACAGCCCTGCTCCCACCCAGGCCTTGCCACCTCCCTTGCCCTCTGGAAGAACTTCTCCCTGAGTCCCCTCTCCAAAGTGAGAGGAGATGCCCGGTACCTCGTGATCTTGAATATCCTCAGCAACCGGACGCATCGGAGCACGGAGATGCCCAGTGGGGACATGATCTTGGTCTCTACCAGGATGGTCTCCAGGATGCCGCCACACACGACGAAGCAGTCAAAGCGGTTGAAGAGGGACACGAAGTAGGCCTGCAGGCCCAGGCTGTACATCTTCAGGAGCATCTCTGCCGTGAACAGCGCCAGCAGGGCCTTGTTCGCCGTGTCTGGCGGGCCCAGGAGAGGGATGAGATCCGAGCAGGGCCAGAGGAGGGCAGAGAGGGAGGCAGGGAAAGGAAATATAGTAATTATCTCCACTGGAAAAAAGATGCCCCATGACACCGCTCCCATCCACCTTGGCCAAAACAGAACAGTTAGGGCCAAGCCAGTGGGAAAGGGCTCTCTCGTCTTAATCATAACAGACATTTACTGAGCATCTCTCATGCGCCATAGGCTCAGCACACACAAGCTCTACTCCTCATAGCAGGCCTGTGGAGATGGCACCACCATCGTCATGCCCATTTTCAGAGATGAGAAAGGAGGTTCAAAGAGGTGAGTAATCTGCAGGCCAAACAGCCAACAGTTGTGGTTCAAAGAGGTTCAAAGGAGGTTCAAAGAGGTGAGTAATCTGCAGGCCAACAGCTGCACTGAGTCCAACTTCTCCACCACCAGACCCCCTGCCTCCCAGGACTCTGGAATGCAGCTGTGGAGGATGGAGCCAGGTCTTCTTGACTGCCCAGCAATGATGATGAGGCCTGGCTAGCAGGACCCTTGTCTAGGGGCCCAAGGAAGGATAACGAGAACGAATGACCCATTGAAGACAGCTCCTTGTGCTCAGGCCCTATTCTCTTCTCTGCATTTTTGCTCATTCCATCCTCACGTGTTCTGGTTAAGGCCACCTCGGGGCTGCAGGAAGGCCCCCAGGTATTTAAAATCCATGCTGGGAAGTTGGCAGCCAGGGGTCTGAGATAGGCAAACAAGCTATAGCCCCTTTCCTCATTACCCGGGCCCACCAGTGACTTTGGGGCAGGCTGATGGTGTGGACCCAGTCAGGGAAGCCGTATCTGTTTTTAACAAGGTAGTGCATTTTATTGTGGGGTTTTGGAACTGCTAGGCCCTTGTTATCTCCAGCATAGCACCTGCCAAGAGCCCTGACCACTGTCTGCTTTCCCATCCACCTTCTGCCTGTGGTTATGCCCTCCCCTGGGCCTAGGGGCTGAGTTACCAGGAGGAAACCAGGGCAGAGCTGGGGCCGCCGCTCACCTTGGACTTCCGTGAGCCAGTGGGGCTGGTTGTAGTGCTCAGAGGCAATGGTGAGCGTGTTGAGGAACACCAGGAAAATCACCAGCCAGTAGAAGACATTAGACTTGACCGCGGCACGGCACTTTCTTCTGCAGAACCGATTCCACCGGCGCCAGTAGCGGCTGGAAAGGGGACAAGGAGAGAAGGGTGGGGATGGCTGTGAATTCAGGTTTCCTCCAACCCAAGATGCAGCCCCATGGCTCTTCTCACCCCTCACTGACCTGGCCTTGCTAGAACAGCCCAACCTGGTGGCAAGGAGCCCAGCTTCTCACCCAGCTAACCAGGCCCTGCCACCTTGGGGATGCCCCTGAACTCCTCCAAGCTTTAGTTCTCCCATCTGTGAAACGGGAAGAGGGCCAACCTCATGGGGTTATTGTGGGGATGGATCAAATACCTTTTAATGCATCTGGCTGTTTTGAAGTTGAAGGTGCTCAAGTTTTTTAAAAAAAATTTTTGTAAAACGGCATTCTTAGAAATAGTATTGCAAGCAATAAGAGCGTCCTTTTTCTTTTTTTTTGAGACGGAGTCTTGCTCTGTCGCCCAGGCTGGAGCGCAGTGGCTGGATCTCAGCTCACTGCAAGCTCCGCCTCCCGGGTTTACGCCATTCTCCTGCCTCAGCCTCCCGAGTAGCTGGGACTACAGGCGCCCGCCACCTCGCCCGGCTAGTTTTTTGTATTTTTTAGCAGAGACGGGGTTTCGCCGTGTTTGCCAGGATGGTCTCGATCTCCTGACCTCGTGATCCGCCCGTCTCGGCCTCCCAAAGTGCTGGGATTACAGGCTTGAGCCACCGCGCCTGGCTAATAAGAGCGTTCTTAGTAACAGTTGTGGAGGGGCCCAGTACCACGTCGGGCACTTCTCATGCCTTCTCTCCAATTCTTTCAGTAACTCTGCAAAACATGCATCATGCTGATTGTTGTGGAGGAGAAAACTACGGCCTGGGGAGGCTGCACCTCGACCAACATCACAGGGCAGAGCCAGGCGTGGGTTTCTGCCCAGCCTCCTGGCCCTGACTCTGCGTGCTGCATCCTTATGGTAGAAGGGGTTCATCTGGAGCACAGGCTCTTTGTTCTTCTGGGTTATAGAATCTTTCCAGAATCTGATCAGCGTTTAGACCTGCCTTTCAGAAACATGGGCACACACCCACACCCACACCTTTCCATGTGAGCCTATGCAGCACACAGACCCCTTAAAGCTCACTCATGCTCCGTGGACTGTTCCCAGTGTCCTGGTTCAGGGGCCTTTGTCAGTGATTCTCAAACCTGGCTACACAGAATTACCTAGGGAACCCTCCCCAGAACCCCACTGGTCCGCAAGCCCCAACACCAAACCAATTAAGTCTGATTCTCTAGGGGGTTGGGTATTTTTAAGGTTCCCCAGGTGGTTCTAATGTGTAATGATGGTTGAGAACCACTGGCTAAGATGATCCTGAAGAAACACCTTTTAAGATTCTATGGTGGAGGCGTTTTCGTTTTCCTGATACAGAGAACATATACAGCTCTATTTGGTTGAATTCAGTAGACGACACGGTTAATAAATGGCTGCAGTGTGCAAGGAGAGAGGAACCACAGCTGAGGAAGTGCTGAGGAGGAGACTGCAGGGGCCATGCTGAAGGCTTGGGGAGGGGGAAAGGACATGATCAGGTTGGATTGGAACACGCCACAAAAACAGCCCCTCTGTCACCTTCCAGACCAGGGAGAGTATGAGGAATTCTCTTCCTGTTCTCCAGGTTAGAGATGATGAAGGCAATAGATTTATTAATGGCAAAGACGACACGGAGCTGGCAGCAATTTTGGAGGCAGAATCAACAGGCCCTTGAGATGAGAGGATGTGCAGAATAAGAGAGACAGGTATGGAAGGGAGGCCCACATTTTTAGCTGGGGCGATTTGGGAGAGCGGCACGGAGGGCCAGAGGAGGGGGAGTAGAGCTCCAGGCAGAGGGGTCAGCTGTGAGAAGCATGGGGTGCTGAGCTCTGCACATGGCTTTGGGGCACCTGTAGGGCTTGTACGCAGACCCACCAGGCATAGAAGATGAAGCTCCTGCTTTGGGTAATGAAGGCAGGAGGAGAAATAAAGTAGAATCCTGGTGATAAAGTCCATGAATATCTGTATTTTTCCATAAAATGATCTCCTTTCTATGAATCTCTCTAGTCGAGACAGACATTCCTCTAAATAAGCATGCAGAATCTGCCTCAGGGCAGAGATTTCAACCCTCACACTGCAGCCCATTAGTGGGTCATGAAATCTATTGAGTAGGTCATGCCTGGCACTGAATAAAGGAATAGAGTGGAAAATATCACAGTGCCTGTCATATCATAAGGAAACTGCTTTTTAAAGTAAGCAGTAAGGAAAATATTTTTTACATAAAACTTTGTTTCCGGGGTATGTGTGTGTGTGTGGCATACTAAGTCTGGATGTGAAAACTGGCCCTCCACCTCAGCACGAGGAAGCTGAACTGAGGTCCTCTATTCTAAATCAGAGTCCGTGGCATGAGTCTGTTTCTCCAGCCTTCCTGCCAGAGACGACCATCAAGCCTCAGTGTCACCTCCTGGGTCAGGTTATGCTGGTGGTAGAACAGCAAGTCCCATCTGTGTGAACCTGCTGGTCTGTGAATGGCCTATTCCTTTCCAGCCCCTGGGCACGTAGCAGCACCACACGTGGGTGTGCCCCAGGGCTGCCCTGTGCTGTGTGCACTGCCCTCAGCCTTGGTCCTCTACTTCCAGAGCAGAAGGCCCTCCAAACATCAGCAAACTCCAAGATGCTAGTGACAACTAGTGTTCCAAGGTTCCAGGATGTGGACCTCAGCTGTTACGGATCCCTGCACCCACCCACCCCCAAAATTGCCTCTTGGAGTAGCCTGACTTCATCCACCTTTCTATTCTGTCCTTTTTCTATCGATGGTCTGCAGAAAATCCTGTTACCAAGCCTTTGCTAAATCTAGGATGAGGTTAGGAGAACGAAGAGTAATCTAAGAAGGGTACTCTTTCCTCAGGACTGCAGGGAGAACTTAGTTTTTGGCCTGAGGAGCGGGGAGGGGAGAAAGGATTAATCCGGGCAGTGTTCTGCTCTGCCTTGAAGGCCATCTCCAGTGAGGGCCACACCTTACACGGGACACTTGCCTACCACTTGGGGGAAAATCCACTACACAGGGAAGCAGGCCACCTGGTGTAAAATATGGTTTCTAATCTGTATACTGACGAGGTATCTGCACTCCTATGTTCACTGCAGCACTATTTACAATAGCCAAGATACAGAATCAACCAAAGCGTCCACCAGCAGATGAACGGAGAAAATGCGGTACGTGCACACACTGGAATATTGTTCAGCTATAAAAAAGAATGAAATTCTGTCATTTGCAACAACATGGATGGAACTGGAGGCCATTATATTAAGTGAAATAAGCCAGGCACAGAAAGACAAATTGTGATATTCTCACTCACATGTGGGAGCTAAAAATTAAAGCAATTGAACACATGGATACAGAGAGTAGAATGATGGTTACCAGAAGCTGGAAAGGGTAGTGGAGATGGTAAATAGGTGAAAAAATATAGTTAAATAGAATAAATATGATGTAATATTTGATCATACAATATAGGAGAGGAGGATGGTGACTACAGTCATAATTTATTGTATATTTTAAAATAGCTAAAAGAGTGGAATTGGAATGTTCCTAATGCAAAGAAATGATAAGTGCTTGACGTGAGGAATGCCCTAATAACCCCGGTTTGATTTTTACACATTTTACACCTGGATCAAAATGTCACATGCACCCCATAAATATATACACCTATTAGTGCCCATAGTCATTAACAATTAAAAAAGTTACGATTTCTAAATGCACTTTGGGATTCTTGCACCCCCAGACATACTGCCCTGGATCCAAGGGAGGATGGTGGAGGGTGGACGGAGGGACAAAGGAATGAGACAATGAGTACCAGATGGCCCTCTTGAGAGGAGACCTCTGAAGTTTGCCAGATCTTGATACTAAACAGTCTTATCTTGCAGGGCATGCCACCGCTTCTTTCCTGTGATTGTGATTATTAATATTGTACAGAAATTTGGCAAGTAGTTTTTTCCCCTAAAAAATGAATTTTCAGGACAAACTCATATCTGATCTTAAACAGCTGACAGTGAAGTTTGCAAAGAACATGTTTTAAATAGATACAATCTCAAGTTCCAGAAATCACTGATAATTGTTATTCAGAGTCCAAGGCAATCAAGGTTGCTTTCTTTACGGTATGTAGAGCTGTCTTAGAGTGGGTTTAATATGAGAACTTGATTATGCCCCTCTTTCCTCATGCTTGGGGGTAGTGGGTATGGATGCTGGGTTGTCAGGCCTGTCCCATGGGTCTGGAGCTGCTCTACAGAGACCCCTGAGGAGTGGCCGGAGTGGACAGGACGGTGTCCCTTTAAACTGGGGTGCTCCTGAGCAGACCCATTTGGGAGAGTCACATGGATTTGGGCTGGGGTGGGGGTGGGGTAATTACTATCCAGAGAAAGTATTTAAAGATAATTATACACCTCCCACTCTTCAAAATATAGCTTTGCTTGACAACTGGTTTCCTGGCAACACTTCCTACTGTATAATAAATGTAATGGTTTATTAGAATATGTAAATTTATTTGTGTTTACAGATGCATGGAGGATACAGAAATTAAATGATAAAATAGGGAGGAGAAATTTGCCTGCTATTCATGTTCCCTTCACACTAACTGGAAGTCATTTTCTCTAAAAATAGAACCTTCCATATGTAGACACAGGAGAGAGGGATGGTTACGAATGGGTCTCATCTATGTCTCTAAACTTTGAGATCACTGCATTCCCAGGGGAAACTTCTGCTCTCGCAGCCCCAGCTCCGCCTGCCCTTCTCCCTACACTGGACCTTCCTCTTGCCTGTCCAGCTGCATGGCAAGTCCTCCCAGCTACCGGAAACTCCACCTTTGCTCCATCCTCTCTGTCCTGCCCCTCCTGTGGGGCTCACACGGAGTCCCAGCTTCTCCGTGATGCATGCTTCTAGTCTTCTCAGCCTGGGCACTCTCCAGTGCTTACTGTCTGCATTACTCATTTTAGTTACACATTCAAGAAATAGTTACTAAACATGACCATGGAAGGGTACCAGATACCCAGCAGCTAGCACAATGCTCTCAGGCCTCCTCTGTGTAAAACCTACCCGGAGACACAGACCACTAAGTGAGCAGTCACAGCAGGGCCTAAGTGCTGGGCGGGTCCACGAGGAAGTACACAAAAGGACACCTTAGGCAAGAAGGGTCCCCAGAGGAAACGACTTACCATTTCCTTGTATTGTCAGTTACCTTGTGTTTGTATGGTCCTGCCTCTCCACGGAGCTCACAAGACCCACGAAGGAATGGGGCTGTGTCTTACACTTGCTTACAGACCCATGGGACTCAGCCCAGTCCATCCTGCACAAGAACCCCTGGCTGACGGCATGGCTGAGCAGCAGAGATGAGTTCTACGCAAATGGACCACCTCCCTCTGGAAGACAAGGCTGAAGATTCCCGGAGCTCTTGTGAACCAGGGCTCAGGGTGGAGGTGAGGAGAGGGCAGTGCTCATACCTAAAACAGTTTGCTTGATACGCAATGGTGGACAGGCATCTGGAATCGTAGACAACATCAAAATGATGGGCCCTGCAGGCTCCTTCTAGTAGCTAGAGTAAGTTTCCAATTTTTTTTTTTTTTTTTTTTTTTTTTTTTTTTTACCAGAACCAACAACAAACAGCACAGAAAATCATTAAGTTTAATTCTCTTGTAAATAAGTAACTTTACGAAGGACTATTAGAGATTGGGGCAAATTTGGATTTGTGCCTTGTTGCTGATGGCATGGCAGAATTGGAGAGAACACTGGAAGCACATTTCACTGAAGACTGGGCAAGCCAGTCCTCCCAATTTTAGAACCCCGTGAGGTTCACTTCAGAACTCCGTAAAGTTGAGCTCCAGAAACTCCAACTTGTCTAATTAATCCCTTCAGGTTGCAAAAGACTTCCTGCATCATTTGTTTCCTAACTGTTTACATTCTATTCTGAACAGTGAGCTCCAGATGCCACAAATCTCTTATTTTAACTAATTCCTCTAAGTGAAAACCTGGATTACCAAGGGAATACTCTACGATGCCTGTAATATACTATGGCTGTAATCCATTAACTGGCCAAATTTTCCCTAAAGGTTCCATTCCTATACTTCCTTTAAAGAAACATGACTTTGGATCATTCTGTTTTGCAAATGAAATAGGCCAGTTTGAGACTCAAATTCCATTATCTGTAATTGTTCAACTGTTTCACCTAACTTGAGAAAATGATTAGGAATCCTTTCAAAATGTTGGTGGCATTTTCAATCTATTTGTAGCCTTTGATATTCCCTAAGCAGATACCATCAGTGAACTGCTGAATCCAGATCAGACAGCTGCTGGGTGATACCTGCTCATGTGTGAAACCTCCAGGGCCATGTGGCCTTGTGTGGCAGCTGCTAGCAACATGCAGCTACTGTGCATGGGAAACGTGGTCAGTCCAGACTGAGATGTGCAGTACCGGCAAAACACACTGAATTTCAGACTTAGCACAAAAGCACGAATGCAAAATAGCTCATTAATACTTTTTATATGAATTACATATTGAAATAGTAATGTTTTAGAGACACTGGTTTAAATCAAAGAAATTTCCTGTTTCTTTTTATTTTTTAACCTGCCTACTAGAACATTTTAAAAAGTACATATGTGGCTTGCATTGTATTTCTGTTGAATAGCATGCCTCTAGAGTTATGCACTCTGTGGATACACTAGCTATACAGGAACAGGGTTTACTATTCCTGGGCAGAACCTCATCACTAGGATGGCACAGGGATCGGCAGCAGAGCCCCTGGGTATGAGTTCTGACTCAGCCATACTAGAGCCCTGTGACCTGGGCCTCTCAAAGCCTCAAGATCCTCATCTGGAAATGAGTTTCGATGATAGTGCCAACGTACTAGCTGCAAGCCTTTAGGAGAACAAAAGCTGCTGTCTGCATTGCTGTGGTGTGTTGAGGGGTGGCTGCAGGAGGAGAAGGCCTTCCCAGAGGCAGATGATCAGGGCTGAATGGCCAGCACGTAGCAAAGCCTCAGGGCCGAGGGAGACTCCAGAGGTTTACAGGCACCAAGGCTCTTTTCCTCTTGTTCAAAAGCACAGCTTGCACCATAGATCACTGGATGAAAATAATGTTGCCGGAGTGTTCCAGGCAATCTCTAACTCGAGACACAAGTATGCAATTTTCCCTTCCATCCTCTGGATCATATTCATTCATTCATTCATTTATTAATTTATGATTTAACCACTTGCATGAAGTGAGAATGACATTTTGGAAATATTTTCAAGTGTATTTTTAATCCCTTTACTCTTATTGTGTGGGGGCTTTGGAACTGTTAAAGCACAACATGCTTTTTCAGCTTTGACTGTCAAATTGGATATTTTGTTTGAATCTGTGTCAAGTCTATTGTCTTACTGGGGCAAGATCATTCATTAATTAATTCACTCACTCACTCAGCAAATATTTATTAGGTCCTTGTTATGTACCAGCTACTTCTCCAGATGCTGGAGATAAAGCAGTAAGAGCCAAGCATTACTGAGAGAGAGAATTTTTTTTTTTTTTTTTTAAATATTTCTGGAGCTCTTTCTCTGTAATAAGAGCCAGAGCTGATGGGCTGGACCCTAGATTTTTTATGTAGACGAGGTCTTGGTTTGAGAGAAAGAGGAACTGGGAAAAAAGCCTGTATTTTCCAGTCCTAGTGAAATGGGAGAGAAAGAATGTGTCAGAAGTGGAGCAAAAGTCAGACACCAGGGTCCTCACTTAATTTTTAGCCCTTGGGCACCACACCTCAAGAGGTTGGTGGGGGGTTGCTTTAGAAACACCCAGATGGCCATGGGGAGGCCCAGGGACACTGGGGCTGGTGGAGTGCCTTGGCAGACCCTGGGAGGTCAGCCCTTGGCTTGAAGCTTATCCTGGCTGTTACAGAGGGCGTGATGGGACACCAGTAGGCCAACGAGCCTGCCGTAGTGCTGCTGCCTCCCCCAGTTCCTTCAGAGAGCGTGAGGGACTTCGAAGTGTCCGTGTACTCAGCTGAGGTATAGAGGTGCTAAAGTCAGTGGGCCAACAGAACTCAAGGGTCAGAGAGCAGAGGTGGAGATTTCAAGGCCAGAGGCAAGCAGAGGGCATGGACTCCAGCAGTGGATGCTCTAACCAGATGGACCTCAGTGGGTACCAGTACAGACAGCAGTCCAGCCTAGCCCCATGCAGCAGAGATGAGCAACCAGAGGGCCTGTGTGGCTTGTAGGACCAGCCCTCATCATTCCCTGCTTCCTGGAATCGCAAAGTCCCTCTCCCCCATGTGTCCAGCTCCATCTAAGAGAGGAGCTGGGACAGGCAATCTGAGAGACAAATCACTTTACCTTAAGGGACAGTTTAAAATACAGCACTGGGCTACGTTTACTCAGCTGGACGAAAATGTCTTTATGTTCCTGCCTTGTAGTAGGTAGGGCTAGGGAATCAAGATCAGCTCAATGATGAAAAGCAACCAGTATTTTTTGGTAGATACACGCTTTGTGGGAGTGAATTCACATTCTCCCTGCACGCGTCTGTCCACTAATTCATTCAACACACATGTATGGACATTCAGCACTGGACAGGCACTGAGCTGGGTGCTCTGAAAGTAACCCCTGTGAGGCATGCAGGCAGAGCCTCTGGGGGCAGGGGACTGTGAGCCAGTAATCCGAGTGTGAACTGCTGAGTGCTGTGACAGGGACATCAGCAAAGCACCAGGGAAGGGGGAGCTGAGTAACTCTCCCTGGAGTTTGCAGAAGGTATTTCCACTCCCAGCGAAACAGGAGAGAAAGCAGTAACATGGAAGCAGTAACATCTGAGGGTCTGAACAGAAGTCTGAGTTCTCCAGATGAAGGCCTGGGGGCATGGTGATTTAAGTGGAGGAACGGCTCCATGCAAGGGCCTCAATGTGCACCAGGACAGGGAACATTTAGATAACTGCAAGAAGTTCCCTGTAGGAGGAACAAAGGTTATTTTCACGGAAGTGCAGGAAGTGAGGCTGGGAGGCAGACGGGGGCTGAGGACCCTGGGTCGTTTTGTAGGTTCTGTCGTTGTCAAGAGCAGTGACACAGATGGGTGTCATAATCCTATGTGCTTTCCATCATCATCATAGTTCATATCTCACCATGTTCTATAAACATGAAGTAGGTCATGACAGTCACAAGGGTTCACTTTATGTTTCTTTTAACTGGACTTCATCTTAGAAGGGAGGAAAACACATCTGGTCTGACAACTTCCTAGGGACACTGCTGCCAAAAAGATGGACGGTCCAAGATCATTCAACAAATGTCAACCACTGGATTATTTGCCTGATCTGAGCCATAAGCTTTTTCTTAATGGCCATACAGAAAGTAGTTACCCCTTAAGAAGAATACCCCTTACCCTACTGACAACTCATAGGTATTACCTTGGGCCACCCAACAGGGTGGCTGAGGACAGAGCTGGTGGTAGAAGGAAGGAAGAGCAGTGTGCGTCTCACTCACCTGAACTTTGACTTGGAGATCCGGTGGCTGAAAGAGAAAAAGGAAATGTTACCAAACACACGTGCATTTAAAAGATGTTCAACAGTCCCAGGGAAATTTGATGTTCCCCAGGTAACTTCGTGTAGGTGCTGGAAGGAGGCATGGTGTGAATTAGAACATCTTGGGAGAGAAAGAACACTATGTATTTGAATGTGGAGACTGAGGTCTGGCCCAGCTAGCATCTTCTAAGTACAATCCTTGCTGTAGAGGGAGAGTACCAGGTCCTCAGGGTCTGCCTAGAAAGTTCTATGAGGTCAGGTTAGGAAGAGCTGTATCTTCAGAAAAGCTGCAGAGGAAGAAAAGGCCTCTCCTGATGACAAGAGGACCCCAATAGCAGAAAAATCACAGGCAAGAACAGGTCAGCACTGACCTCACAGCTGTCTGCCAGAGCCCAGCTAGAGTGGGGTTATGAAGGGAACACCAGCAAAATGAGCCAGCCAGAAATGGAGGGGCCACAACAGCCCCCACCCAAGAGCTACAGAGGGGGCCTAAGGAGCCAGCCCCAGATTCAGAGGAGAAACCCAGGATGCTGACAGTCACGTGCAGTCCTGAAGACCTGGGGACTTCTGGGCAGAAGCTCAGGGTGGGCGTGAGGGTGGCTGCCTGGAAGGGTCATTGAACAGGGAGGGGGTTCCATGGAAAGGCGGAACCTTCAAGGAAGTCCTGAGCCTCCCTAGTTCACGTAGGGAAGAGTGCACGGGAGGCAGGAGGCTGGGAGAAGAGGGCAGGCGGGAGAGACTGAAAGAGAAGTGTGGAGGAGAGAAGGCTGAGCCAAAGAGACAGAAACAGAGTGAGAGAATGTAAGCAGTTGAGGTAATTAGAAGGCACCTGTCAGCTTGGCTTTGGTGCTAGGAGAAGGGCGTGAACGCTGGGGATAGTGCAGGTGGTGACAACGTTCAGATGGACAAGCAGAAGGACAGAACGCAAGTTAGAGATGAAGAAGGCAACGGAGACAGTGGTGGAGCAACAAGGAGAGGCATGGGGAAGAAACACGAGAAGGGAGTCTGGGAGGCAACTGCCGCAGGCCTGCCACGTCCCAGCCCGGCACACAGCGAGCTGTGTCGCAGAGCAAGAACATGCCAGCCCCTCTCGTTATTTCTTATTAAAAAAAATTAAGCCAGAAGATGTGACAGGTGGCAAAGCCATCGTGCATGAGATAATTATATCTCTGGGGCACTGCGAATCAGAGCCAAGTGCCTTTACTGCTCCGAACCGTTAGCTAATAACCTCATCCCACCCCCACAGACTGCCTGTGAGGGCTGGAGGGTTTAATCACACGTTAACAGTGTGTGGGAGGGGGACTAGGAGCCCAGGGCAACACTGTTATATACAGCCACAGTTTAACCAGCAAATGAATGTTTCCCAGCTGCTAACTGGGTGCTGGGGAACCCAGGTGCTCTCTTCTCCAGTGGGCCCATGCTGAGCCCTAGACCTTCAGCGTCTTCCCAGGCTGCTTTTGGGTGGTTGTCTCTCCTTGCTGTTACCCATAAGCCCAAGTGGGTGACCACGGCCTTCAGCTTTGTCACTCCGACTCCAAGCCTAGCCTGGCCCCAGGCCTTCTTTCAGAAACACCTCAGTAGTCCTGCCTGGGGTGCCCCCTGATGACGACCACCGGTCCTTTGCCATGACGTGTTCTCTTGCTCGTAGTGCAAGCCGGTCACAAGTGCAAGTGGGCTCTGAAAAGCTCCTCTCTGGGGAAACCTAACCCTGAGTGTTCGTCTCCAAGGGAAATGACCCTGGGAAGCAGGACTGGCGCTGGGAGTGCTGGAAAAGGAGGTCCTGCTTCAAGTATGGTTGTGGACTGCAGGTCCTTCTGTGGCATCCGGGCACATTCTGAGCAAGAAATGGACAGAGCCTTCTTGTCTGCTTTGTGACGGGTCCGGATGGATAAGCCTGGGCACCACACTTAAAGACTGATTTTGTTGCTATTGTTGCTATTCTCTGGGATTGTGAGCACAATTTTAGGTTCGCGGGGACCAAACCCTCATCCCCTTTTAAAGGCTGGCACTTTTGACAAGCAACCGCCGAATGGCTAAGTTCCATGTCGGGCAGGCTCCTCTCCTGGAGAAGGGGAGGACACTGCTCAGTGGCGTTTGTCTGGAGACCGAGGAAAACTCCATGCCCGTGGGGAGCTGAGGTGAGAACTCCGTGACATCTGAACTCCTTGGTTCTTCCTGCTCCCTTTGCACACCTTGGAGTTAATGCTAGGACCTCTTTGCCTCCTGGGAGGTGGCCCAGGGTTCTGGGCTGGAAAGGTGCTCCTGCAGTGAGAGGACGCAAGCCAGGAGCCTGGGTGCCTTGGTTGCCATGGTGCTGGTCCACATCCTAGGCCGGTTCACTGTGGCCAGTGCCTCCCTGCTACTGATCTTCACAATCTCCAAAGAACTCTGAGAACAGCTGGGGGCTCTGGCTTCTCTATGCACAGTGCACTCAGAAGGCTTCCTGCCTTTCTCCACCATCGTTGTTCCAATGAGGCACCATTCCTACCTCAGGTTGAGCAGATTCTTGAAGAAGAGTGAGGAGGGAGAGAAGGCTGGTAAGGAACACGAGACCATCAGAACAGTTCCAGTGGGTGGGAACTGAAGTTCATGCAACGCCAGATACTTTCTCTACCCAGGACTCTAAGACAAACCTTCGGAGAGACCATGATTTTCCTTTGTGCTTTTCAGGTTCAGAATTAGAGACAAGCCCCAAACTCTTTTTTTCCCCTAGTTACTCAGTTTGCATTTGTCATTATCTGAGAAATATTTGAACTTCTTGAGAGCTATTTATATTTTCAGCCTCTCCCCTCTTCTTAGAGGAACGAGTACCATATGTTTACTACCTGCTGTGTAAAATAGTATTTCCCTGAATTGTCCCAAATTTGCCTTTAACGTAAGTCAG
Source organism: Macaca fascicularis (assembly GCF_037993035.2). Lineage (NCBI taxonomy): Eukaryota > Metazoa > Chordata > Mammalia > Primates > Cercopithecidae > Macaca > Macaca fascicularis. The sequence goes on along the minus strand of NC_088385.1, from coordinate 3,413,914 downwards.
ATGGCACTGCAGTCATCATCCACATTGACAATGCATCTGACTCAGCATCCTTAACTCTGGGACTTCCTCTCCAGCACAGCTCTTATTATTGGGAGGGTCACATCCTGCCCTTGCCACGGCATAGGATTCCTTCCACTCCTGGGTCCTGAGCTCAGATGCTCCATGGCTCTGGCCAGAGCCTCCCTTTCTATGATCCCTCCTGCTCTTTCAGAGGACCCAACCTTTGTCCTCACTGGATCCTCCCCATCACTCACACCCTTTAACACCAGGCTTGACTACAGTCATGACAACGTTGCCCTCAATACCACAGAGACTCCACACCGCCTGGGCCTTCTGCTGTGCCTGCATGGCTAAGCCCCACCCTGGGTCACCCCGCTGTCTCTTTTTAGTGCTCTCAGGCTGCAGAGTCTGCCAAAAATATGGCTGACTGCACATTTATGATATCAGTCTCCACCGCGGCATCAGTGCTGCCCAGGAACCTTTGGGCAACCTCTCGATGACTCACTGGTTTCAGTCTCCGTACTGTCCTTCAAGTTCCTGTGGCCCCTGACCCTTGCTTTGGGAGATGAGATGGCTGAGCTCATTCGGAGTGACTCCTATCACTGACCCCTTCATCAGAGCCTGTTTCTGATTCTATCTTCTTTACAGAACTGTAGGCCTTGAGAGCTGGAAGGGACCCTTAGATACCATGTGGACCTACAGTTTGCAGTTTCTCCAGGTGTAGAATGCTTTCTTCACATGAAATCTTGCACCGCTGCAGGTGGTTTCCGCCCCCTGCCCCAGCCTCTGCTGAGACGTCAGTCCGACCCTTCTTTTTCCCAGAGGATGAGGCTGAGGCCCAGGGCAGAGCGCTTTGGCCAAGATCCCAGGGCTAGCTGGAGGTTGATGGGCACTAGACTCTGGGACTCCTCTTCTTTCATTTTCCAATTAGTCCCAGGCGCACAGAAACTCCTCTTTCCTGAGCAAGTTCAGTGCCTCAAACTGTCTTTGCTGTCGCCCTTTTCCTCTTCAGAAGCAATGCCTTCCTGTAAGCACCTGCTTCCCCTCCAGCTGGTTTCGCCTCTTCCTGCTCTGTGACTTCTTCCTTGCCTTGAAGCTTGCCCTAGCTTTTATTACAACGAAGGCCAGCACTTCCCACACTCATGCTACTCCTCTTCACATGCTCCCATCTTCCTCCCTGTCCATGGCCTCACTGCCTGAGTGAGCACCCTGTTCTGGCCCATTTCCACCCCTTCTCCCTCACTGAGACCGACTCCCAAGACCAGAGCCCTGCAACCCTTAGGGGGTAGCACACCAGAACACACACACAGCACAGCCCCTCTTTCCCTCTGCAGCCCGAGCTGCCGCCACGCTACCTCGCACCTGCGCCAGGCTCTTTCGGCTTCTCATTTCTCCCTGCTCTTTTCCTGACATCGCAGTGATCCTTCAGGAGCTCCAAACTAACCAAATCAACCTCCCGCTCAGCTCTGTTTGGAACGCCCTTCAGCGACTTCTCACACTCTTCTGATGCAGACCCAAATGGTTAAGGGTCTGCCAGGCCCTCAATAACTCATGTCCATCCTTCTGTTCTCAGCTGGAATTTTAATTCTGCAAAGAAGGCTTTCCTAACCTGCCAGTCCAAACCAGAAACCTTTGTTATCAGCCCGACCTTACACTTACTTTTCCTTCTCAACACTTACCCCAATTTAGAGTTGCCTATTTATTTGCACAGCGTCTCTCCCACACTAGACCGTGAGCTCCAGTATGATGGCGTCAATTTCCTCCCCTGTTGTGTGTCACCACCACCTAGCCTAGCACCCAGCTGGGCAGACTGTGGAACGAATGCACAGATCAACAGCTCTGTCCTGAAATTCCTCCCCCCGCACTTCCAGGCTGGCGCTGCTGCCTGTTCTCCTAACGTTCCTTTGTCTGTTTTGCTTGCTTGGTCTTCTTCTGTGTGTCCATTTCCCAAGATTCAGCCCTTGGTCTTCTGTTTTCCACTTCGCTCTGAACAACCCCGTCCTATCACCTCGTTGGTGGTTTTCATCCCGGCAACCTCAAACATGTGTGGCCACCCCTGTCCAGAGCTGAGCCTCGGACCTCCGTATCTCGTGGTCTCCGTGATACCTGCAGGTCACTCCAACTGGGGTCCTGCTTCAGATTTCACTTCCGCCTCATTATCCTCTTCCCTAACTGTGATGGCTCCTTCCTCTTCATTACCTCCACCTGCCTGCCCCTGCTGCCATGAAATACCATGCTGTAGTTCTTTCCTCCCTTCCCCCAACAGGAACCATCTCCATCCAGGCCTTCTTACTACATAGCAGTCCTCGTCGTGACCTCATCTTATTACATAAGACTTTTAACCCTTAGCTTTAAAGATCCTGGTCACTCACTGTCCCCTCAGACCATCACACTCAGTCTCAGTTCCCGTGCTACTTCTCCCACCAGGAATGCTGGCAGAGTCTTGGCCCATCATTGTCTGGGGCAGGGTGGGAGGTCAGGAGATGGGGAAAGACCACATTTTATTAGGGGCGTATTATAATTCTGGCATGTGACTCAGCATTTTGTATGCACAGAGTACGAATGTGGCTAAACATGGGGATAACAGGGACCATTTCTGCAACGCTCTCCAGGCTGCAGAGCACGTGCTCTGAGCAAACGACAGATCCACTGGAGACTGCCAGCCTCCATCCGCAGGGGAGTATCATGTTTCCTTCCTAACAGAGCCTCAGGCTCTCCTGAAATGTACTGTCCGGTGACTTCCTGGTGCCAGCTCCCTGGTGGCTCCTGGTATGTGACTCAGGCCTGCTCAACAGCCAGAGTTGCAGGGCCTTTGATCATCTCTCTAAGCCTCGTCTTGGTGGCAAGACGACAGAAAGGCCTAGAGCTGACGGACTTTGAAGGCTTCCTACGGGCCTTTCCTTGAGTTGCTGTTTGGGACCTACTGCCAGAAACTCAAGTACTTGTTTTGTACGATTCCAAAAGAAGAGGTTTGCACTGCTGCTTAAACATGTAATTAGCATCGTATGTTAACAACATTTTGACAAGAATTGCTTCCCGACAATGCTGAGAAATCTGCAGTGCAGACGCCCTGGTGCCGCTGTCAGAGTGAGTGATACTGAAGCCCGATGCTCCCTGGAGACAGCGGCTGTGAGGGCTGCTCTGGCCTCATCCTCATTCTCCTTCCCCCACATGGGCTCAAGGCCGGCATTGCTGGTTTAGACTCTTTCACAGCTCAGCGTTGTGAAAGGGCTGTGCTCGCCCAGGCTCTCCGTCATTCCACAGACGAGGAGGGAGGGGGGATGCTGCCTCCCAGATGGAGCGATTCAGAAATGCACTGTATCCGGGACTGGGCTGACTCAGAGCCTCTGTTTGCAGTTCTTCCAGCGGCCAGGGTGAGTTTACAGTCGTGACGCCCCAAGGCAACAGAACAGCAGGCTCCACTGCACTTCTGCTCCCCTTACTGGCAGGATGACAGAGCTTCAGGTAAGGACCCACATGCCGGTCATCTCCCAGCGCATCTTCTCACCTGTCTGCTTCCCTCCCAGGTCACGTTTATCAGAATGGAAGGGGTGGCCGGCAGGACTCAGGACCCTAACCTCGTCATCTCTTTGAAGAGGGGTGAAAGGGACTGGAGTGAAAGAAACAGACTTCGGGGCCGCCCCCTACACACACCCCCTCTATATTTCTCAGATGTGAAGAAAAGTAGCTCAAAACCCAAGAGTCAGTGCCCCCGAAGAAGTGCTGAATTGAAGACGAGCCTTGATTTTAAGACTCACCCCCAGCCAGGGCCATCCTCACCCCAGAGCCCTCTGCTCCCCATCTTGGTTCCCACCTGAGGTTTGTTTCTTGCCACCGGCTCTAATCTCTGCCTTTCCCAGTGATGAGCCAGCCCATTGTGATTTCCAGATGCAGCTTTTCCACCCGTGCTCCGGAAAAAGCCCCAGCCCCTGGGCTCGCCGTGCCTACTCACGCCAGCCTGGCCCCGCAGTTTTCTCCCTCGATGTCACCTCCAGCCACGTTTTCGGTGTTGACGGACTCGGTCTCACTGGTGGGCATGCTCACTGCAAGAGTCAAAGGGAAGCAGAGCAAGGCATTGAGGGTGGGGAGAGAAGGGAACAGAAGAGCATTAGTTTGCAACACGCTCACCGCAAGACCCAGTGCGGGTTGACAGAAAGAGAGCCTGTGTGCACTGGCTGGCTAATCCGCACGGATCCCCTTGACTGACACGCCTGCTGCTTGTCCAGGGCAGGTTCTGCTGCCAAGAGCACTGTAAACTAATGGAAGTATGGGAGGACATCTGGTAATAAGAGCATTTTACCTTACAGGATACATCCTGAAAAAACTGACCACTGAATCTCTCCTCTCCACTCTGTGGACTGGAAGAAGCTGCAGAGCCTTTTCCATTTGCAACTACCACTTGCCATAGAAAGAGGAGCTTTCGTGAAAATATATCATTTTCCTTACTTCATCCCACCCACCATCTCTAAGGGGCTTCATCTCCAAGAACAGGGACCAGCCTGTTTGTAGAAAGGGCGTGCTTGCTGCTGGGTGGACGGAGGCCTCCCCTTTCCGGCAGTCGGTTACTCCCAGGAGCACGACTGAGACAGAGGGCTTGAGGGAAACGGCCATTCCCAGAGCCGCGCACTGAGACTCAAACTAGCCCTGGAGACATCAGGAGTGAGGAGTGGAAGTGTGCAGTCCACACGATTATGTTTAATTGTGGTCAGAAGACAGCCTGTACGGATACTATTTCCCCTTTCAGCCACCCTGACATTCCCATGTCAACAGGTTGACTTGGATATAAGCTGTTTAATTCAACTTGTCCACCCTCCTCCCAAGGCAGCTGTGGGCTGAATTTCCAGAACGATGGGAGTTTTCTAGCTTAGAACCCAGTTTGGTGGCCTGAAAGAAGTCATTATTATTATTATTATTATTATTTTTTTCTTCTAAATAAAAGTTTAACTCAAATAATTTTTCTTCACCTTCCATCACTCTCTTACTATGACACAATGCGTTCCTTAGTTCTGTAACCCTTATCCTTTAGAGTGGCCATCGTATGCTTGGTCCTGGTTCTGCCGTTCCTCCAGAATAGAACCCCTCATCTGCTGAGAAAGCCACCAGCCCTCAGCAGACACAGAATCTGCTGTTAGTGAGAGAGCGGCCTCCGGTGACAAGTCCCCGTGAGGCTGCCAGCGCCCAAGAAACACTTCTACTGGTCGTATGGATAATGTTGACGGATGTGGATTTTTCCCGGTGTCCTTTCCTTCGGATTAAGACAAGGCAGGTTGGTGGGAAGAGAATCATTTCAAGCACATGGAAGATACAAACAAAGTCCACGACTTACCGTATGTTTGACTGTTGTGTATGAGAGACCTCTCTGACCTTTTTAATAAAATTGAATTTAAAAAAATCCGGATGTCATTTCATAGAACTGTAGAGCTGGGTGAGGCTTTAGAAACTTTCTGGCTCTAACTCGTCCTCCTCACTCTGCAGGAGAGGAAAGCGAGGCCAGAGAAGGGATGTGATGCCCGCAGTTACGCGGTGTGTTCGAGGAGGCCTGGGACCAGGGCACAAGTGTCACACCCCCTGCACCATGTTCATCCTGAGTGCCCCAGTCTCAACAGCCTCTGCACTCTACACCCTTGGCAAAGACAAGCTTCTTATAGCCTACTAGGCTCTGGGAGCACCACAGGAAGGCAGTGAGTAGCCAAACAGGGGCACTGAATTCCATAGCATTACACTCACTTTATAGTCTGAAGTCTGGAGGGGCTGGTGAGACCAGCCCTTAGGGATAGTTTCAGGCCTGGGAGCTGGGAAAATGGACCTTCAGAGCTTGCCAAGGGCCCTGCTCAAACCACACTAAGGGAGCCATAAAATGGAAGCACTCTCAGTCTTCCAATCCGTCTATCTCCAGCCATCTCGGCCCTAAGATTTTTTAATTTTAATTTTTTATTTTTTAGCTCTCCACCCTCTGGACATCCTTGCTTGAAAGGCCAGGCCATGTAGAAAAAGTTCTATGACTTTGTGACACTTGGTTCCCAGAGCCTTACGTGTGAGTACAGTGCTGTGGAGGTGGCGGTGCTAGGCTTGGAAAGACAAATGAACTTGGAGGGGCAGGCCTGGGCGCTAGAAATAAGGACAGCACCTTCTAAATTGAGGCACTGCCTGTACTGGTTCCAACCGCGCATTCACAGTGTCCTTACTCCAGGCCAGCACTGCCCAAAGGAAGAGCTCCTGGAGGAACGGCTCTGCCAGTTGTCACACCCACTGACTTTATACATATGAAGCAATGACAAGGCAGTGGCGTTGAGGGGGACAGGTTGCCATCCCTTCACAAACACACGGACACACACACAACATATATACGTACACATATATGCACACACACAGAACTACTGCGGCACAAGCCATCACGAGAAACACCCTCCCGTTCTGTCTGGTATGCACCCATACACATTTACACACACACAGCACAGGGCGACATTACCATGGGTTTCTGTGGAATGACTAAACCAAGCAAACTTCCCTTTCTTCTGATCAAGCATGCCCGCCGGAGTGCCTCCTTTCACAGACAAGATGGTCAGTGTCAAGAACCAGGAACAAGACATCAACAGAGCACACGCAGTCAGCCACGGGCAAAAGAAAGAAACAAGGAACTCAGCTTTCACATAGAACATCCATTTTTATCACAGAAAATAAACAAAAAAAATTCAAAGCAATAAATCAAAACATATAGGAAAACAACAAAATAGAACCAAACCCCCAACTCACATGAATTAACATCACAAAACAAATGATGACCCTGGAGAGAAGGAATTACTCCAGGAGAGAGAGGCTATCTGGCATATCTAATGAAAGACTTTGAGAGGGCTTCCTAGGAGGGGGCTGGCACTCATCCCTGCTGCTTCCTTAGGGAGCTGTTGCCCTTTGCAGGCTCAAGTGGGGTCACTGCTAAAGTCTAGCCGTAGCCCTGGTATCCTCTTCATCCCTACCCAATAGCCAGGTGACTTGTCTCCTCCCTCACATGGGACCACACTGCAAAACTTTCACCTGTAGTGGATTCAAAGGTTTCCTTGCTATTTGCACCTGGATAGAGTCACTCGCAGGTGGAAAAACAACCCATTGACCTGCTTGCTCCTTTGTTCAGTTCAAAATTCCATTCTTTTTATTTATTTATTTATTTTTTTGAGACAGAGTCTCGCTCTGTCGCCCAGGCTGGAGTGCAGTGGCACAATCTTGGCTCACTGCAAGCTCCACCTCCCGGGTTCACACCATTCTCCTGCCTCAGCCTCCCAAGTAGCTGGGACTACAGGCGCCCGCCACCATGCCTGGCTACTTTTTTGTATTTTTAGTAGAGACGGGCTTTCGCTGTGTTAGCCAGGATGGTCTCGATCTCCTGACCGCGTGATCTGCCCGCCTCGGCCTCCCAAAGTGCTGGGATTACAGGTGTGAACCACCGCGCCCAGCCAATAATTCAATTCTATTCAGCAAAGACCCATCAAAGTCCTAGGGCTCATACCCAAAACATATATGTGTCTGCTTTTAATTAAATGGGCCAATAAGTTGTTAAATTGCCTGTCAATGGGTGGTCATTTGAGGAAGTTTGTAAATAAGGGAGAAGAATTCTGTGAGTTCTGCTGGGTCTGGGCTACAGCTGAAGAGGAGAGTGCTCCAGAAGAGTGTGAAGACACTAGCCACTGCACAGGAGGGTGTGAAGACTCCAGCCACTGCACAGGAGAGCATGAAGACACCAGCCACTGCATGGAAGAGTGTGAAGACACCAGCCACTGCATGGGAGAGCATGAAGACACCAGTCACTGCATGGGAGAGTGTGAAGACACCAGCCACTGCACGGGAGAGTGTGAAGACCCCAGCTACTGCACGGGAGAGTGTGAAGACCCTAGCTACTGCATGGAAGAGTGTGAAGACACCAGCCACTGCATGGGAGAGTGTGAAGACACCATCCACTGCACGGGAGAGTGTGAAGACCCTAGCTACTGCATGGAAGAGTGTGAAGACACCAGCCACTGCATGGGAGAGTGTGAAGACCCTAGCTACTGCATGGAAGAGTGTGAAGACACCAGCCACTGCATGGGAGAGTGTGAAGACCCCAGCTACTGCACGGAAGAGTGTGAAGACACCAGTCACTGCACGGGAGAGTGTGAAGACCCCGGCTACTGAACGGGAGAGTGTGAAGACCCCAGCTACTGCATGGAAGAATGTGAAGACACCAGCCACTGCTTAGGAGAGTGTGAAGACCCTAGCTACTGCATGGAAGAGTGTGAAGACACCAGTCACTGCATGGGAGAGCATGAAGACATCAGCCACTGCACGGGAGCATGTGAAGACTCCAGCCACTGCACGGGAGAGTGTGAAGACACCAGCCACTGCACGGAAGAGTGTGAAGACACCAGCTACTACATGGAAGAGTGTGAAGACACCAGCTACTGCATGGAAGAGTGTGAAGACACCAGCCACTGCATGGGAGAGTGTGAAGACACCAGTCACTGCATGGGAGAGCATGAAGACACCAGCCACTACATGGAAGAGTGTGAAGACACCAGCCACTGCATAGCAGAGTGTGAAGACTCCAGCTACTGCATGGAAGAGTGTGAAGACACCAGCCACTGCATAGGAGAGTGTGAAGACTCCAGCTACTACATGGAAGAGTGTGAAGACACTAGCCATTGCAGTGGAGAGCATGAAGACACTAATCACTGCATGCGGAAGGGGATGTTCTGTATGGACTTGGAGTTCTGGATGTCAAGTGCTTTAGCTAATTGCTCAGATAAAGTTTTCCCATTTCATCTGAAAGAACTGGCATGAGCTGTGCCTCTGCAAGGTCACTATGCAGGGTGCAAAAGGAATTGTGGTTTTTGCATTGTTGGAATTTGCCGTTTGGTATTGAAATATGTTCTTAAATAAATTTGGTTATGTTATACTTCATTTTAATGGGCATTTCTCTTTTTTTTTTGTGAATGATGTATTACTTGCTGTTTATTTCATGTTTATTTTAGACTATGGAAATGATGTTAGACAAAGAGCAAATTCGAGTGATTTGGGTCATAAAGCAGTGGAGACAACTTGCAACATCAACAGCTCATTTGGCCCAGGAACTGCTAATGAACATCCACCACAGTGGTGGTTCAAAAAGTTTTGTAAAGACGAGGAGCATAATGAAGAAGATGAGGAGCATAATGGCAGGCCATGGGAAGTTGATGACGACCAATGGAGAGCCATCATCGAAGCTGATCCTCTTACAACTACACGAGAAGTTGCTGAATAACTCAATGTCAACCATTCTATGGTTGTTTGGCATTTGAAGCTTACTGAAAGGTGAAAAAGCTCGATAAGTAGGTGCCTCATGAGCTGAGCAAAAACAAAACAAAACAAAAAACAAACAAACAAAAAAACACATTGTTTTGAAATGTCATCTTCTCTTATTCTACTCAACAACAACGAACTATTTCTTGATCAAATTGTGATGTGTGAGGAAAAGTCGATTTTATATGACAACCAGCAATGACCAGCTCAGTGGCTGGAGGGAGAAGAAGCTCCAAAGCACTTCCCAAAGCCAAACTTACACCAAAAAAAAGTCATGATCACTGTTTAGTGGTCTGCTGTTAGTGTGATTCACCACAGCTTTCTGAATCCCAGCGAAACCATTACATCTAAGAAGCATTCTCAGCAAATCAATGAGATGCATCAAAAACTGCAATGCCTGCAGCTGGCATTGGCCAACAGAAAGGGCCCAATTCTTTTCCACAACAATGCAGGACCGCGTGTCGCACAACCAATGCTTTAAAAGTTGAACCAATTGGGCTACAAAGTTTTGCCTCATCTGCCATATTCACCTGACCTCTTGCCATCCAACCACCACTTCTTCAAGCATCTCGACTTTTTGCAGGGAAAATGCGTTCCAAGAGTTTGTTGAATCTGGAAGCATGGATTTTTACGTAATAGGAATACAAATCTCATCTCTTGTTGGCAAAAATGTGTTGATTGTAATGGTTCCTATTTTGATTAATAAAGATGTGTTTGAGCCTAGTTATAATGATTTAAAATTCACAATCTGAAATCACAATTTCTTTTGCACCAACCTAATATTAATGAGTGGCAGCGAATGCAGGCGGGAAGTCGGTCACCACTCACAGAAGGAAGCATGTGCCCGGCTGAACTCATGGGCGGCCCCATCACTTCCGGGAAAGGCATGAGGGGAGGGGCAACCCAAGTCTTAGGTTTTTCTATATTTCATCCTCTTCTCCTAGAACGCAGATTATACTCAATGGACTTCCTTGGATGTTGCCTGGTAAGGAGAATTTTGGAGACTGGCTAGTGATAGAAAAGGGCCATACCTATTTTTAACCTGAAGGGCTGTGTCTCACACACTCGTCTTTAAGGTACAAAGTGTGGAATGCACAGAAACTTCATAACTGGCAGGGTTTTTTTTTTTTTCACTTCTCAGAAATCCCACATGCAAAAAGCACTGAGAGTTAGGAGCTGAAATGAGCCACTTGGTTCAAGTTTCCCTTCTAGGGAAAGGCATGTCTCAAACAGTCACTAACATGGGACTCTCATAATGAATGGTCTTTTATCTGGAGATGTAGGGGGTAGATGTAGGCTGCCAGTCTCCAAGTTTCTATCTGTGTGGTGGCTGTCTGAGGGGATGAGAGCCCCACTTAGTGGTGGAGAGTCCAGAACATTGACACCTTCCATGCAGAAGCGTTATTCAGCTTTTGGCTCTGACATCCTAAGTGTCCTATCTTGTCCAATTTCAGAAGCGACTGTATGATCACTTTATAAACCTGAATTTGACCAGGGTTGGTCTTTCATGGGGACCAAGTTGGCAGTCACCTGTATGGAAAAATGATCTGAAGAGCAACTAAATCATCTCCCTGGATGGTTCACGGAAGTCTCAGATCTTTCTTTTGGGGCATGGCATGTATCTAAAGTTCCTTTCTGAAATAAAAATATCTCACCTGGAAGAAGCACTATATGAACACATTAGTGCCTATTAATTTGTGATAGTTTATCCCACAAGCACCTGCAGGAATAAAATGGTGAAATGGTGTTTGTGTTCCTATTATCAAGGGATTACATAGTGGTATCAAAGCTGATTCCTCAAGGAAAACTTCTAGGAAGCTGAATGTCCAAATTGTTGAAAGTTTAGAATCATGAATGCTGGATACTTATTCAATGGATGAGATGGAAAGCCTGACCCCTCCCTCGGCCATTCAAATGAGGAGTTGGTTGGAAACTAAGGGGCACCTTTTCTCTAAAGACAACTTACTCCAATGTCCTTAGAAGTGAAGCTTGATTGTCTGCTCATCTGCAGGCAATGTCATACTAGTACATCCTTTATAAGGCACAATATGCTTTATCGAATGGATCTGGGAAGGAGAATGCTGGGGAAGAAAGCTAGACAGGAAGCTTGTTTTCCAATTTTCTAACTTCCCTCTTACCAAGTGCTGTGGACCAAATGTGTTTCTCTGGGCTCTCCAGTCCCTTGCTTCTGCTGAGAAGACTCCACAAGAAAATGAGATTTCTTTGAAAGTGTAAGAAACATCTGCCAGCAGGAGTGGCTGGCCTCTCAGGAGATTTGCTAAGAAAATGCCCAGTCTGTATTCTGGAACTTGGCTGGTAGCTCAAGATGGCTAACATCATTGCATTTTTCGTAATATTATCAACCGCTACAGCAAGTTGTATGGCCAACTTGCCAATAACTGATTACATCCTTTAATTAGTGTCTTCTCCCCCCGACCCCACAAACATATACTCTTGGTGGCCACTCTTGCTTGAACAGTGCTTAGTAGGACTATTTCTATGTCTCAAGAGAGGTGCCCAGTTACTGTCTTATGGCAACCAATGTCTCCCCTGACCTGCTTTGGGAATAGTTGTGTGACTACTGGGGAGATTATAAAAAGTCATTTTCTCCCTGGGATAATCTCTTGAAACCGGAAGCATGCCAGCTGTGCTAGTGGGGGAGGACTAGAGCTAAGCCATTGTGTAGATTGACCTTCCTTGGTGTTTGGGTTTGCAAACCCTCTGAGGGTTTACTCACTGAAATTTGGGAATCCTCCATTAAACACCAGGTGGTGCTTTGAAAGTATGGCTGCAGTGATCAGCGGGCCAGCCTTTCTACAGCTGTGGTCAACAGAGAATGGGCAGGCTTAGAGCACACAAGCCTCACTTTTCCCCATAGGAAGTGAGCTCTCTATAAAATGAATGACTCTCTTGACAGTTCCCTATATTGCTGAAAGCAAGTCTCCACGTAGTGAATCTGCTGCAGGCTATGCCAGTGTGCGAACACTCATGTTCTCCTTAAAAAGAAATTGGATCTCATTTAGCCACCATGAGGCCAGCATGATGTGTCCAAAGATGACCAAAGTCATCCACATGAATAAAAAATGACTCCAGAAGGGGTTTTGGCAAAGGATTGAGAGTCAGAACCACTTTAGTTTTGATAAAAAAGAAAAAAAGGCACTAAGGTGACAGCAAGAAATCCACGAAGGAAACAGCAAAATCTTCTTTGGTGCCCGCTGCTGTAGTCTCATTTCCTTCCTCCCTGCCACATCCTGACTCCCTTCCTTCCCGTCCTGAGACTGGCAGGACAGGGAGGACCATCCTGCTAGAGAGTATCCGGCCTGTTCCTGAGGCCCCCGTCTCAGAGCTTTTTATGTGTCATGACTGAGTGAGTGGCACCAGAGCAAAGCTCCACATGAGAGAACGAGGGATGGATGTGGGGCGAGATGAAACAATCTGCCTAGTTCCGAAACCTTTGGTCACCCAAAATAGCTTTGACTTTGTCCCAGGGATGGAGCTTTGTAATGTCCTGATGTGCCTGTCAGCAGGAGCGGCTGGCCTCTCATGAGATTTGCTAAGAAAAATGCCCCGTCTGTATTCCGGAACTTAGCCGGTAGCTCGTTATCCAAGGCCAGAGAGCTCACCAGCTGCTGTCAATCTTACGCCTCCTCTGGGAGGAAGAGGGTTGATGCCTCAGGCCCAGACATCCCAGGCAGTGGCTAGGGGTATCGGGAGCACTGCTTGCCCCACCCAAACTTCTCCAGGGTGGTGGGATGTCATACAAGGCCAACGGCTGAGTCCAGGTCACCAGTCTGCTGGGATCCAGTGTCCAGGCTTCCAGGCACTCCAGGATGGAAGTGAGGAATCGACTTTGCCATATACTTGGCCAGGTGCCCATCTTACTACATTTTTTTGTATATGAGTGGCATAATTTGTATTTATTTTCTCAACGTACTAATCAGACTTACGGTTAACAAGCAAAAGGATTCCTCATTTCCTACCTCATTGACTCCAATCTGGTATCTAAAACGCCCTGTAATTTGGCTTCATCTTATCTGCTATGAGTTGAGTTATGTCTCCTCGGAAATTCAGATGCTGAAGTCCCAGCCCCCCGTGCCTCTGAGCGTGGCCATATTTGGAGACAGAGTCTTGAAGGAGGTCATTAGATTAACATGAGGTCATGAGGGCAGGCTGAATCCAGTGTGACTGGATCCTTATGAGCAGAACAACAGTGCCCACTGACAGGTACAGAGGGAAGACGATGTGAAGATGCAGAGACAAGACAGCCACCTGCAAGCCAGAGAGAGGCCTGGGGACTGACCCCTTTTCCCTCGCGACCCTCAGGAGGAACCAAGCCTGCCAGGACCTTGATCTCAGACTTCCAGCCTCTAGACTGACAAAATCGGTTCCTGCTGTTCCAGTCCCTGGGTCTGTGATACGCTGGTAGGCAGCCCTGGCCGACTAAGACACCGTCGGCACCCTCTCATGTCCCGAGACTTCCTGCAGAAACTCCGTCCACGCTGGGTTGCCCTCCTCACCACCCTTCAACATGCTGGCTCCCTTCCAACCTCCGGTCTTTCCCATGCACAGGGCCCTACGTCATGCCCTGCCCCTGGAGTGCCTGTCCACCTCCCTGCACGTATTCCAGGGGTCAGCGCACTGCAGCCTGCCCTGTCTTTTTGAGTCCTCCCGGGACTGCTCTGCCCTGTGTGTGTCGTCTACCACCGTTCTCACGCCACAGCAGTGGAGGGGAGTAGTTTCAGTAGAGGCTCTGTGTGGCCTGCAAAGCCTTTGATATTCACTCTCTGGCCCTTTCAAGAAGAAGTTGGCTGACCCCTGATCTATCCAAATTTCATCCCTTCTCAGAGGCCCAGTTCACATCTGTGGCAGCTCCCAGGACCACCCTCCTGCCCACCACGTCTGCTCGTCTGAGCTCTTGCAACACTGGAGTCTGTGAGAATTTTAAGTAAAAAACTGGATCTGTGTTTTGGTTTCACCCTCTCCCTAGAATAACACTTCATATCATCATGGAGTTTTAAGGGGACTCCTAGGTGCTGGGCAGTTGACGTCTATCCTCAGACCCACTCTCCTCCCCTCTCCCCGGGCCTGGTGCTCCAGGAAGCTGAACTTGCTTCCCGCTTGGGCCGGCCAATGGGCAGCACTAGCAGGACGTCTGTGGCTGGAGCCGAGGAGAGAGAGGTGGGGCGTCCACTCCCCAACTCCAGCACACAGGGTGGGTGTAGACTGGCTGCTTCTTGCTGCCCAAGGCCACATGTCTGCGCCATGGCCCTCTCCACATAGCTGCTCTCTGACTCCAAGGATGCCCCTCACTTAGTTCCTCCAGCCTTTACCAGTAACAGATCCACACAGCTGCTACCCTGGGGTCCTTGCTGGCTTCCTTAAACCCTGTCTGCATCTTTACGAAACCCTCCTTAAGTCACCTAGTTTAAGAGTACTTTCTGTTTCCACGGAGACCCTGACCGACATACCCCTACGGCACAGGCAAGGTAGATATTATCCCCACTGACAAAAGAAAGTGTAGTCCCCAGAGGCTGAAGTTAGGTGCCCAAGGGGAGAGCTAGTAAATGGCAGAGAATGACAGGTCTTGAGTCCAGGCCTTTTTCAGCCCCATCAGGCGACGTTGCTGGAGTGCACATTTGCAGGCTGGACTGCTGCTGAGAGCTGGTGGTGCAGGGGCCTGTAGCAGGGTTGCTCCAGCCCCACAGCAGAACAGAACTGAGCGACCCGGTTGTGTTACTTCCCAGGAATGCAGGAACTGTGGCACGGCACGTTTCATCTGATTTAATTTTCTTTTTCGGAAAACAATAACTTGGAAAGTTATTCTTTATGACTCTTCTACGGTTGGATAGATCAAGCACCTGGCCACACGTATTCTCAAGTGGATAGGTGAAGGGACTCTTCATATGTGCCTGCCCAGTTTGGAGCCTTAGGAGTCTCTAATACTGTGAGTCCGGGAAAAACAACAAAGACAGTCCTCGCCTTGCCCTAAGTAGCTCCAAAACTTTGACAGGTCACAGTAAAACTTTGGTCTCTTACGAGGATAAATTGAACCGGAGGGTAAATTGAGGATTTCTTCTAAGGAAAAGAAAGGAAGAGCAAAAGAGAAAAGAAGGTTGTAGAATAAGAGGAAAGAGTGGACGAGAGAAAAAGAGAAGAGAAAAAGAAACGTGGTCCCCAGGCCACAGCAGCCTGCTTGGGTTGAAAGGTCACAGAGAAAGGTGCCATCAGCTTCCAGAACCTTCTCAACAACTCCCTGCCAGCCCAGGCCCAGCTAGGCTTCCTCTGACTAAGCAATTAAAACCTGGTTGATTTTAAGCCATCAGAAAGTAAATATAAAACAGGATTAAATATTAAGAAGCCAAACAAAGTAGCCTTATTAAAAAGGCACAATAGACGCACGCTCTGCCATCATCATAATTATGATCACTGCTATAAACTGGGAGGAGGCATAAATGCCGCCCTTGATCTGCAGCCATAATCCAAAGAAGAAAGCCAGGGTTATTGTGATCTCAGCAGGCCATAAACATCCTGTGCTTCCAAGCAGAAAATCTCTCTGCACCATTATGGCACCACGGAGTCTGTCAGGCTGCCTTGGCTATTGCTGCTGGGTTGGTGGGGAGGCGGACGGGGCAGGGAGGGGGCAGGGGCAGGAAGTTTAGCTGCACCCACCAAACTTTTAAACTTTAGCACACACCCTCTCCCACCCCCACCCCACCTTCACTAGAGATGGCACAGCAGCCTGCGACATGCTCACTATGGGGAAAACAGACTATGTGACTGCACAGGAGGGCGAGACACCCTAAGGGGAAAACACAGCTTGCCTGCAACCATTAGGGATGGGACAGGGATCTTCTGGACATGCAGTGTGGAGGTCTTTCTCTAGAGGACTCCTTTGGAAACCCAGTTCTCACTACTAAAAGGACGTTAGTAGTGTCCTTTTAAGTGCTAAGTGCCATATGCCAGATGGTCACCCATGTGGTATGATTGGAAAGGGATAGAGAATGATTTGCACCCCCAATCCTCCTCCAACCCGGTTCCATGACACCTAATGGCCATTCCTTGATTTTAAGGCCTGGTCCCCCGAGTGTGCAATAGCAACATCCAGCCATTTCTATCTTCTTATTAACAATAACAGCTCAGTTTCTCAGTCATTCATTACATGCCAACTACTCTTCCATGCACTTTACATATATTAACTGATGTAACCCTATGAGGGAGGCATTAGATGTCCGCATTTTTTGGATGAGAAAATTGATGCTTAGAGAATTAAGTCATTTTCTCCAAGCAAGCGCCAATAAGATTCAGGATTTGAACCCGGGTGTATCTGATGCCAAGTCCATCCTCTTAGCTATAATGTCTATTGATGAAATTATAAAGCCTTTTCCTATCTATCATGAGACAGCAAGGGTAAGAGAGCCCTGAGGATGTGCTGGCATCACTAAGTGAAGGAGGAGGGCAGCGGGTGCAGGTGGTGGTCCTGGGGAGAAGGCACTTATTTTATGATCCTGCCCAGGGCCTCCCTGCCGGCTCCCCTGGGCAGAAGGAGGCAGTCAGCAGGCAGCGTGGTTAGGAGCATGGGCTCGGGGGCCAGGGGCCTGAGTTTGGATCCTGGCTCTGCCACTTGAAGCTATGTGACCTCACTCTTCTGTGGCTCAGTTTTCCCAGTGTAAAATGGAGATCTTAATCATAACATCATTGCAGTCAGAAGGGGTCTGTAGGATTGTAGGCCAGCCCTTCATTTGACTTTTTTTTTTTTCTGAAACAGAGTCTCACTCTGTTGCCCAGGCTGGAGTGCAGTGACATGATCTTGGCTCACTGCAGCCTCCAGCTCCCGGTCTCAAGTGATCCTCCTACCACAGCCTTGAGAGTAGCTGGGACCACAGGCATGCACCACCATACATGGCTAATTTTTAAATTTTTTTGTAGAGACAAGGTCTCACTATGTTGCCCAGGTTGGTCTTGAACTCCTGGCCTCAAGCAATCCTCCCGCATAGCCTTCCAAAATGTTGGGATTACAGGCATGAGCTACTGTGCCCCCACCTAGCTCTTCATTGTATAGGTGAGAATGTTAAGGTCCAGAGAAGGTCACCGGCTTGTCCAGAGTTGCATAGGCAGACGGTGGTGGAGTTCTGAACCTCTTTCCACCATCAGTGCTGCCTCCCTTTCTCACTCGCCATTGAGGCACATCACGGAGAGGCCAGGAGCCCACCCTTGGTCAGAAAAGCATCAAGGACGGACACAGGCCCCAGGCTCCCTCTCCTGTACAGAAGTCAGAGTTTTACTATGGATGAGTTTTGACGTTTGCACCCTGTTCTTTGCCGTTCACAAAGCTATGCAGAGCTCACGATTTGCCCTCATTTTTCTCTCGTCTCTTGGGCCCCATCTTTCCTGCTTCACTGCTTTCTGCCACTGATGACCAGGTCAGATTTCCTGCAATGAGGCTCTACAGGGGCCCAGCACTATCCACAGAGGGAGAGCCGTCTTGAGTACGGAGCAAGACTTCCTCAGACAGGTCTCATTTGTGTCTTCCTTTCCAGCAGGCAAATAAATTGCTGCCTTAAATTTCTAGCCTGCCGCCATTGATGACATTTATGTGAAGTGAGTCATTTTAACTCCAACCCCATGGTGTCTCTTCAGCCCCATAATTTCATGAATGAGTTTATGGGCAGCTGTCAGGATATCGATCAGCTTGCCCCGCTATGTGGCACGTCCTTTGCTTTAATTCTTCTCCCAACTCTGCCTGCTGGATGCTTGCAGTTTGTTTTCCTCCTCCTTGCCCTGGTGCAGTCTTTGCTCCATCTGGCTACTTTATGTGTGTGTGTTTTTTTTTTTTTTTTTTTTTAGACAGGGTCTTGCTGTCACCCAGGCTGGAGTGCGTTGGCGTGATCACAGCTCGCAGCAGCCTAAATCTCCTGGGTTCAAGTGATGCTCCTGCCTCAGCCTCCCAAGTAGCTAGGATTACAGGCCCACACAACCACACCTGACTAATTATTTTATTATTATTATTATTTTTTAATAGAGATGGGGTTTCACTACATTGCCCAGACTGGTCTCGAAGTCCTGGGATCAAGTGATCATCCCACCTCGCCCTCCCAAAGTGCTGGGATTATAGGCATGAGCCACCACGCCCCACCTCTGGCTGCTTTTCCTTTTTCTTTTTTTTTTTTTAAGACAGGGTCTCGCTCTGTTGCCCAGGCTGGAGTGCGGTGGCACGCGATCTTGGCTCACTGCAAGCTCCGCCTCCCGGGTTCACGCCATTCTCCTGCCTCAGCCTCCCGAGTAGCTGGGACCACAGGCGCCCGCCACCTCGCCCGGCTAATTGTTTGTATTTTTAGTAGAGACGGGGTTTCACCGTGTTAGCCAGGATGGGCTCGATCTCCTGACCTCGTGACCTGTCCGCCTCGGCCTCCCAAAGTGCTGGGACTACAGGCGCCCGCCACCAAGCCCGGCTAATTGTTTGTATTTTTATTAGAGATGGGGATTCACCGTGTTTGGCAGGATGGTCTTGATCTCCTGACCTTGTGACCTGTCTGCCTCGGCCTCCCAAAGTGCTGGGATTACAGGCGTGAGCTACCAGCGCCCGGCTCTGGCTGCTTTAATTGCCCACATCTTTCGTGAGAGGTCCTGCGGCTTCATGCATTTCCAGGCTCACTGCTACAGGCAAAGACCCAGGGAGGAAGGCCTTCCCTCTCCCCTGTATCAGGCACACCCCCTTAGGACAGAGGTTCAGTGCTCAGGATCATGTTTAAAGGGAACAATAATAGAGTTCTGTGATGGGGAAGGGCCAGTATGTTATGTTGTGCCACTTACAGAGAACAGCAGGAAAAAAAATGGAAAGGTTTAATTTAGATAAGGAGACCCTAAGAGACCTCACCACCACCTTCCAATATCTGAAGTCTTTTTACACGAGAGGACGACACCGCCTGCCCAGAGTAGTTCTAGAGGGCACTGCACCAAAGGAGGAGAACTGGAGGGGGAAGGTCGTGCCCTAATGGATGAAACATTTTCCAAATGGCCTGGCTACCTGGAGAGATGAGGACTTGCTCATTAGCAGAAGTTTCCAGGCAAAGCCTGGGTAAGCATTTGCTGAAGGGATGGGGGAGGTGAAGGTTGAGAGGAGATCTCTAAGATTTCTTTGCCTTGTAAAAAAAAAAATTGAGCTGTACACAAGAAAGGAGCGGGTTGACTGGATGAAACAGTAAGTTGTTGGTTGTAAGGGGACTCTCAGCACAGAGAGAGAGGAGCTTGAAGCCCACACGTAATTCTCTCGTCTTCTGGAGGAGTCTTTCTCAGCAGGGACTTCACCATGTCATATCACTAACACTCAGCACACGGGACCCTTGGCCTGGCTCCCAGGGCCCTGGGTAAACCGCTTTCACTCTACCCATCAAACCACACCTTCCCTTTCCAGCATTCGCCCTCTGATCCATGCACTCAGCCCTACCCTCTGCCTCCAGAACATGCCGCACACGGTTCCTCTTGCTTTGACACCATCGACAGAGGGCTTAATGCACCCAGGGTGCTTGCCGGGAGTTATGTACCTGTGTTGGGGTCTCTGCCCTGCTGCCCCACTCTTGGAATTCCATCCCCACCGCTCCCCCACATGCACAAAAGCCTTCCTACCTACCCTCCAACTCCGACCACCTCCCTGAAGGCCCCTTGACCTACGTAGCATCCCAGAATGGTCCTTTTTCCTGAGGTATTTGCTATTTGTGCCAGGGAGCTTGGTGCTCTGACACACATGGTTCTTTGTTTAGAGAGTCCAGCAGCGTGTGCTGTTCAAGCACTCACATGACATCACCTCATTTAATGCTCACGACAACCCGGGGAGACCACTGGGGAAGGCGTCTCCAGCCACAGGTGAAGATGAGGAAACTGAGGCTGCTGAGAGCAGAACTGGGACAGGGGCGCAGGTCTTCTCCAGCCTCTGTTCCCTGCTGCTCCCCGGCCCTGGCGCCTTTGACGTGTGCTTCCGGGACAAGGAAGAGTGAGGCTGCCCTAGCCCCACCTAGCAGACTCTACTAGCCCTTGTATCCTGACTCCCCTGTCCTTTCCTCTCCACCGAAGCGCCCAGAGAGCACACACCTCTGCTGCACCAAGCCGCCTTCCCTGGGAGGGCAGATGGGAGTGCCCCAGGGCAGGCGCATGGCTGGGGACTTGCACTGGAGGCATCGGGGCAACCTGGAGAGACTGGCTGGCACTGGGGCACACACCCCAAATTCAGCTTTCTTTTGTTTCTCCTTCACGCTCAGAGAGGGGTATGAATGAGCAGCTTGGGGCCAAGGGACAGGGTGTGCACTGCTTCACTCATTCAATGTTTGATCCATTATTCAGAGCCATTTATCCAGCCACCCACCCATGAGCTCCTTCCTCCCTCCTGGCTTATTTTGGGTAAGGGCCAAGATGTGGGGTCTGGTGCGCAGTGGTTTTCATGCCCACAGCAGCTGGGGCAGCTCTAAGCCAAGCACATTGAAGGAGAAACTGACCCCAAACCAAAAGTGCAAAGAGAACAGATGGGGATGAACGCCAGCCTCTGTCACTCTCATTATTCCACTGAACAGCCTCTCCCTCCAGATCCTTCCTCTCAAGGCTGAGTCTGAATCAAAGGCCTTCTTCACCCTTCATCCCTCCTCCCTCTTTGCCCGAATCTTAGAACTATTCTGTCATTTCTCAGGAGAGCTGGGCTTGTTGGGGACGCTGATTGTTCTTCCTTCAGAAGAGAGAAATGGTCTTTGAAATCCAGAGAACAGGGACCACTGTCTTCCACAAGCAAAAGGCCTGGAGGCATGACAGGAAGTGGGAATGCTAATGATCCTGAAATGGACTTGAAATGTGAGGCCTGACCTTGGGTTCACCTGGGCCCGACTGCCTGGGGTACGCTGCCACCTCTCTGTGACCGCTCTCCTTCTGAGTCTTAAATTCTAGGATTCACGCTGCAGGCTCAGTGGCCCAGGAAACCCAGAAGGAAGGAAAGGACACAGAGGTTCTGATTTGGGGATGGAGTCCTGGTCCTGGCGGATGGAACACAGGAAGGCTCTTGGGGTGAGGAATGGGAGTGTTGGGCTGTGTGGGCGTGTGGGCTGTGTGAAGACAGGCATCGGAGGGTCTGTCCAGCCAGAGATGGGCCTTCGGCAGATTCAAGCTGCTCTATCGCTTTGGCTGCTTACATTACAAGAGTAACAACTACCTGGATGGTGAAGCTGGGATGTGCCTGATTTGGGGAAAGCAGAAAGGAGACAGTGGCCGGTTATTATCTCAGTAATACTGTGGGGGAGCGGGCCTCCTTGCAGATGGGAGTGCCCAAGCACACACGTCGGAGAGGAAGGAAGGGCTGTGTCGAGGGGTGGGAGGGAGAGAGGCAGACAGAGGCAGAGAGGTCCCTGAAGCCTGCCTGGGCCAGAGGCAAGAGCCTCTCTGTGCTCAGTGCCGGCTCCTTGTTTGAGAAGGCGCACGGTGTAGCAGCTCAGTCCTTCCCTCATAGAGTCACTGGGAGGACGAAGGGAGATGCGGTGGGAAATGATCTCAAAAGCACAACCCCTCATGGAAAGTAAGGCAGGAGGGAGCGTAGGGACAGAAAAGCAATTAGTGTGAGTAATTCACCATGCCAGGATAATTCACCACACCATCGGGAGGATGCTGCTGCACCCCAGACACTGTCTTTCCACTGCCACTCAATAGCTGCAGGTGTCAGCTGGAAGAACCTTCCAGCAACTGGGGCTTGCACAAAGATGGAAGGGTTTGTTGTGACTGGTAAGTTCCTACATGGAGAGTGTGTAGGAAGCAGGGTGGACAGACTCCGTAGTGAAGGTGTTGTAGAGGAGTTTCACGCATAGGTGGGGATGACGGGAGAGAAGGAGAGAGCCTCAGGACACCTCCCAGCACTGAGGTTCTACTGTTCAGTGGTCTCAAGGTAAAGATAGACGTTGTCGGGTAGAGGCTCTGGGAAAAGGGCAGGAAAGAGTGTGGGCCCCGAGGAAAGAGTCAGCTGCAGGATGCATGCTGGCAGAGAAGCTGCCCAGAGTCCTTACGCAGTGGACACTTCCTCTCTTGTGACCTCTGCTGCCTGGCCAAGATGGAAGAAGCGTCTGTTTGCAAAATGAGGGCATCCTCTCCTCAGCTTAGTCACACACTTGTTCGGAATATGAGACTCCAAGAGAAAGACGGGGCTGGAGGGGGCTTCAAGGGGATTAGAATGCAGAAAGATTAACAGACAATTCGAGATCCTTTGGGTATTACCTTTACATATGAGGAAATGGAGGCCCAGAGAGGAAAGGGTTGTTCAGGGTCACAGGGTCAGTTAGTATCAGAGCTGGGACTAGGAACCAGGTCTCCATACTCCCTTTCTAGAGCTTCTTTCCACTCCACTTCTCCTCCTATCACCAGGCTCATGATTCTGGGGGTCTACCATGTGCTTGCCTCTCTGACAAAAGAGAAAGAGGGAAGGCTTTTGAGTCAGATGGGGCGTGCCTGGGTGTGAGCCTAGGTAAACCTCCTGTTAGCCAACCGGCCTCGGGCCAATGATCTGAATCTTGCTTTTCTCATCTGAGAATGGAGATCATACCAGTCTCAGAGGGTGAAGTGAGGGCAAAGATAATATGGGCAAAAGGAGGTGCTTGATAAGCGAGCAGCCGTCGTTCCTCATATTCAATATTAGAGCTCTGAGTGTGTAGGATGTCTGGACACTGGGCATATGTACTGGGGAATACAAAAGCAAGTGCAGACCAAGAGAAGAATGTCCTTAGGACCCCTTGCTTTGTACCTAAAGGTCACCTGGAGACGGTACTCTTACTGGAAGGGATACAGCATTCTCAGGGCCACCCCCTGAAGATGTCACAGTTAGCCACGTTCCCTCTGGGGCCATCAGCTTCTCAGATGTGCTCCTCATTGCTGTCATTCTCATCATGCAGTATTCATGAAGTTCCTACTGGGTGTTAACAGTCACTTACCTATGGCACGGTCCCTATCCTGGAAATGATCTTTGTGATTAATCACGAAAAAAAATTGAAGCACAGGTGGAAAAAAGAGAGCTGCGTTCAACTCCCTTTTGTGCCCCCTGGAATTTTTTTTAACCCTAAAGTAAGCCAAGGCCCTGCCAGGGATTGTGTTCTGTTCTCTGAACCCACTCTCTGCCATTCCGGAAAGGTCACTTGTGACCACAGTTTGGGCTCCATGGTGGTCCTTCTGGCCTTGCTCTGGCTGTTCAGTGGGGTCAGGAAGAAATCTTTAGGATGGCCACTGCTACAGATCTCTGTAGTTTAACTGGAAAGAGTTTTTACTTCTATCAACCAGTAATACCAGTACCAGGGCAACATGGGGCCTCAGCTTCTGTTGGGTTTTAAATAGATTTTGGTCTAAACATATTTTTCAATACGCAACAATTGGGTTAGTCTAATGACAAATGTCATCCCCTTCCATTGCCAGAGCAACATGCCATTTCCATTAGGAGTAATGTTTCCTGGCCAGATTAAGGCATGGAAAATAATTTTTGGTCATCAACAATTCCCTTCAGTTTCACTGATCTGATTAAACTTAGCAACGGAAAAAGGAATTTACAAATTAGATGCTGTCCTCTATTTATTACCAAAATGGTTGCTTTCCACTACATCCAGGAGATACGGTTGAGATCTCATTACGTCTCAGCTCGTGATAACATTCATTCCATAAATCTCCATCGCAGCCAGTGAATGAAATGAGCATTATGCTGAAGACCACATAATGGATGAAATAAAACCTCTGCCCCCTTTGAAGGGTGTTGTCCTTTCAAGCCTTAAAAGTATTCAGCTTTCTAGTTGTAAAGAAGCAACTCAGAATTTAGTCTTGGTATTCTCTTATTTCCTGATGGCTATTCTTAGCTGGCTACCTGGCCTTCTTGAGACAGATTAAAATGAGAAGTATTTCTGACACTTCCTTGGACATGTTTGAAGAAGAAAGAGGAGGCGAAATGAGTACACGAAGAAAAACATCATGGGATAATCATATCCTCCTTGAGAAGTGAGAAAGACATGTTGACAGGCAAGGAATGGAAGATTAAAAATTAATGTGTGTGTCTGGTTAATTACATATCCTCTGCTGGATATGTTGGATCAGATCTGGCCCAACCTGGTTTTAGATCCGACATAGTGACAAAGCAAGCCTAAGCGATCCATTCCCAGAGGTAGAATTCCAAGGACTTCCAAGCCAAGACCCTACTTTTATCCCCCAATTTCCAAACCCTTTTCCAACCAATATTCATTGATCGCCTATGCGCCAGGATATGTATGGGATTCTGGTAATACAAAAGTCCCCACACTCAAGATGTATTACCCAGCAGATGGGATCAGATACATGAAGGCCACAGATAAAATGCAATGAATACAGCAGATAGGCAGATACTACAGTTCACGTACAATAAGTACTACGATGCAGCCGTGGGATGGGGTTTCTGGAAGCATGAAGGAGGGGGTAAGACCCTGCTGGGGAGAAGAGGTGGTGAGGATAGAAAAGGCAGAAAAAGAAGGGATGGTTGACGGGGCTTTGAAGGTGGGGTGGTGAAACCAAGGGCTAACCTAATGAGGTCCACCAAACCTAACTTGCCTCACTGGCTTCTAGTTGATTTTAAAACATATGCAGCTAAAAGTCACGTCGCTAAGCAATATACAACTAAACTTCCACAAGCCTCCTTACAGATAACATCTCTGACATATAAGTCACCATGGTAATGGTTGCTTAAGTCATTTTTCAAGAACTGGGGTCAGCTTTTGTCCAGTTCAAGCTAGCTGAGACCACTAATCCTCCAACTGGGCCTGTGTGAGTGTCCAGTGCGTGACCTTTTGACACCAGAGGGCCTAAACATCCATCCTCAGATCACGCTAACAATGCCATTTTGTGAACTTGAACCCTAGGAAAAGCTGTGAAGCTTGACTACACTTGCACAGACCACCAACTGCCTCACTTTTCTTTACCCCCCAATCACCTTTCCCCACGCCTTGGACCTTGCTCCTCTATCCCATAAATATCCCCAAAACTACCTGCTCTTCCATCTCCTTGCTTGGCTGCCTTGTGAACAAACCCTTTCTCCACTGCAAAACTTGTGTCTCAGTGATTGGCACACTGCATGATGGACAGGGCAAGCCTGGCTTGGTAACAGTGCCAGTTCAGAAGGCAGATGGAGGGGCTGGGCTTTCTGTGCAGAGAAATCTGGGTGTGCACCCGTGTGTGGAGGATCATTGGAAGAACGGGCTGGCTTTCAGGGTGCAGGCAAGCCTGCAGGAAGAAAAGCGCAATTCCAGGAGTCTGTGGACTGTAAGATTCTAGAATCAACTGAATTCCTCTGGGGTCTGATGGACTGAAATGATCAGGTTTGGCCCAGGCTTCTGGAGCCAAAGCTAACGTGTGTCAACTTAGAACTACAGAAACAAACACCAGAGCTGGGAGGGGCTTTTACTGACCTAAACCCCCTCCTTTTACAAACAAGGTAACTGGGAGAGGCCAGCTGCAGACTGGCTATTAAGCGGGGCCGTGAAGTCAGGTTGTCTGCTTTTCTCTGGTTCCTGTTAGTTCCTGTACGGCACATGACAATTGTTGAGGCTCAAAACTCCGGCATCCTGTTGGGAGGGTGGGTCAGTCATCCCAGATTGCTGTACTCTCAACTCATCTAATCAAGGGGTAGGACTTCATAGATTAATAGAATTAGTTTACTAAGGAATTACGGAAATTAATGGCAATGATTTTATACCATGTAAGAGGTACAAGAAGAAACTCTGCAGTTTTTATTGAAGCTTGGGATCTTCTTGATGAAAACCTAGGATGGGTTAGCAAATGACCCCTTAGCTTCCTAGTCAATGCAGAAGTGGGCCAAGGGGCTAGGACCCACCACTGACAGGACTTTTTATGCCAAGCAGATGCTCTCCCCTGTGGGGACAGCAGGGATCTTTTTCTCTGCCTCTGCCAGGCATAGCAAACATCATGCCAAGCTTTTTACTCAAGGCTGGACCCAGCTGACCTTACCGAATATTAGTAAATACATTGAGACTCTAATTCTGAATATTCCTGACAAGAAAGGAGCCCTTAATTTCTTCTTGCTCCTGTGTTCGGGGTGTGTGCCTGTGTTAGTAGGTGTGCATTTGGTTATTTTCAGATAATTTTGTTAACATAATAACTGATATTGGACACCATGATCATATCTTATGAGTCATGGACATGAGAGACAATGGTTGGACAGGCTGATTTGAAGCTTGGAATTGAGAAGGTAAACAAAGGCTTTTTCCTGTAAAGCCAGCCTGTCAAGCAAATAATTAAGGCTTTTCAACTTCATCAGTAAGTTGCTGAGAGTCGATTTAGTCTATTACTTCAAGCAAAAGACACAAACAAGTCCCAGCGCCGTTGTAATCATTCTTTAACGGTGCCAGCCTGGGGTTTGTCTTCGCTTGACCTCTGATCTTCATACACTGTGATCCCGCACACAAGGTACTCACTGAAGTCCTTAGAGTAAGACTTGGACCATGTTAGTCAAAACCAGCCTCAGCCTTAGCAAATAAGGTTTCAGAACATGATTTAGGGAACAGCAAGGGCTCCTCTGCCCAGATATTTTTAAAATGTCTTAATATCCTTTTTTGTAGAATAAAACAAAACACTGAATAACTTTATCAAAATTCAAATACACCTATTTAGAAAGGATAAACCTTTAAATTTCTCTTTTGCCAAAATTCAAATATATCTATTTAGAAAGGATAAACCTTTACATTTCTCTTATCAAACCTCTTCTGTCCAGTGGCTCAGCCCTGCAGATCTTGGCTGGGGTTACTTTTCCTCAGTGGGAGGAACTAATATGTATTAAGTCTAAATTGCAATGGATGTATATTTTTATGACTGAGTAAATGGCCATGATTTTTTCTTTCTTCATTCTCTTCTTAGGCTCTCTGCAGCTGCCATGTAGAAGTGAACATGCTACTCTATCACTCCAGGCTACCTTCACCGGAGACCATTCATTCATGGGCTGTGTTCAGAGACTCTTGTGCAAACACGTTTCTTGTCCATCATTTCCTTTGAGGAGCGGTGACTCTGGATGGCACCCCATGTGTGCGCCCTCCTGGTGAATCAAACTGGGTGCAGGAGGAGGAGAGTTTATGGCCTTATCAGTAAAGTGCAAGTTTAGGTTCAAAGCCCGGTGTTTGGAAATGAGGACAACTTCCTGTTCTGTTGTGGAAGGCCCTTGCCCTGTTCCCATGATGCTACCTTTGAGCATGTCCTGTGATTTTTCCAGAGACAGTGTTGAAACCTGCTCATACCTCTAAAAGAAACGGAATCTGGGAGCACTGTTGGCTGGGAGGTGGTCACTCCAGTTGTGATGTGACAAGGCCCTGGGACAGCAGCACAGACACTTGTCTTTGGGCCAACAGCCTCCCATGGGGTAGGGTGTGGCTCGGGGATGCATGATTAAGCCCAGGGAATGAGGACAGACTCAGGGACCTGGAGCCCCCTTTATACCCCAGGGTTTTAGGATTCCGTAATTTTTGGATTGCGATGGAGCTAACCACATGTCTAAAGATGGAATCCAGCACCTGGTACCAGGATATAGAAAGAAAATAATACATACACGAGCCAGCCCTTCTCTCCCCAGCTGCCCCTCTTCTCCTCACCCTCACCCCAGCCTAACGCTGCCAATTGCCTTCTATTTTGAAGAATTCCATCTATCTCCCCAACAGACCACCCTTTTTATTAGGCAACTCCTTAAGCAGATTCTCTGTTGTTTCTGGTAAGGCTTCAGTTCTGTCCCTCCAGCAGTGTGGCTTCAACACAAAGTGACCACAGTGATTAATAGTCCAGTACTTACAGCAGGTATTATAGTTATTTAAGAGGACAAAGTCTCCTGTTATATGAGAGTAGAAATCTCTTCTGGAAACACTGCAGCTGTCACCAGAGGCATGAGTATTTCCATCTGGTGAAGTCATGCTGAAGGATGGAGCCATCAAAGCCCATGTTTGGGGTTGTTACTCGACTTTTTCCCCAGGAGGCACTTAATCATGAGGGCAGGGATTTAATGAGGCTGAGTTACTTGGAATTCTCCATGTGTCACCTTTTAGGGTAAGGGGACCGCTTGTGGGTGTGTTTGTGGTCATGGGTATTAAACAGGCCTTGGAATCCGAAGGGGCAGAGGGTCATGGCAGGGATCCCGCCACGGAGCAGGCAGGACAAACCGACTCCCAGGAAGAGCCCCTCAGAGGGGCATGGCGCTGTGCAACCTCCTCCATCAGCCCTGAAGCTGAACAGCACAAGCTGCTTATCCTGGAGCCTCCAGGATAGGTGTTCAGGGCCTGTCAGCCCTTAGGACCCTATCCCAGTGGATGCAGGCTCTTTCCAATCCTTCCTTGCCTGTCCACTCCCACTCAGGCCTTATCAACCTCTGACTGCCCCCCCCGCTCTGCCTCCAGCTTCTCTCTGCTTCCAGCCCATTGTCCACACCCAGCTGCACAGCGAACTTTCGATGGTAAACTGGTGCCTTGTCATCCCTGTGCTTAAATCTCTTCGGTAGCTCCTCCTTAACCACAGGATGGAGTCCCACTCCAAGGCCTTTTGGGACCAGGTCCTGGTCTTTCCGGCCTGATCTTTCTTTTTGGCTTCTCCCCTGTGCACCCTGAACTAAATCACCAGGAAACATGGGCAATTCCATTTCCTTTCCTTCTTTTAAAAAATATTTCGCTTCTACAACTTTGCAACTGTAGCCCTCTCAGCTTACAAGGTCTGTCTGTGATCTCTTGGCCATGTGACCTGCTGCCAAACTGCACCAAGGACCCTGTCCTGTGCCCACCCAGCCCCAGTCCTTCTGCCCCCGAGCACTTAGCTAGCGGCTGTTCGCCAGCTCCCTAGAAATCAGGCGGAACTGGGAGCTGCGTTCTGCCCGATGGTGTGTCGGGAGCGATGCCCACACTCCCAGGCCTGGCTGCTGAAGCCTCCAGCAGGCCCTCTATGCTCCCTCTTCTGCTGGCCCGATGCAGAGCAGACAGGGGAGACCGCGAGGCCACGGGGGTGGCAAAGCCACAAAAGGGATGCAGCCTTGGGCCCTGAAGACTGGTGCGGCGGAACTCTCCTCCCTCCAATCCCCAGCCTACACTCCACTGTGGAGTGAGGAGTAACCTTTACTGCACTAAAGCAACTGAGATTTCATTTGGGGGCTGCTCATTACAATGGTCCACCAACCCTGACTGATTCAGCACCTTCATGAATCACTCTCGGGGCAGGCAGCCCCTCCCACCCTCTTCCAAACTCTGCTCTCCCTCTTCCGTGTTTCTCCAGCCCCTGGTTCATGACTGCGGTTCATCACTGTCACCTGTCTGTTGGTGCATCTGTCTCCTGAACTAGGCTGTAAGCCCCCTCGGGACAGAAATGCTGTCTATTTATCTTAGTATTCCGGGTGCCCCGTTGGGACGTAAATGCGCGTTAATGTGCCCATGTCTCTCTCAAGCACTCAGGATGTTCTGGCATGCATGTGGCTCGAGGAGGTTCCCCCAGACACCAGCTGCTGCTCCGAGGCCAACGATTCCACTTTCTGTGCCCTTTCCACTAGCTCCAGGGTTCCATGTTCTATAAATCATCCTCCCAAGCCATGCACCCGATGATGGAAATACAATACGCGGCTAATCTCCCTCCATTACTGGATGATAATTTTCCACATCAGCAAGTAGTGAGAAAGGCTGGAGCCGTCAGTCTCCCCTCCACTGATAGCCTCTGACAGTGAAGATGTCTTGATGCGGCATGAGCTTCTTATCCCCCAGTGTTTACGGAAAAGGAAGCGTGGAATGGGTGGGGGAGCCACGGGTAACTGTAGTGCAGGCGGGCTGAGCACTGGTTATTGGAGGAAATGGATCAAAGGGAAATTTAGGATGATTCATCTCCCCTTCCATCCCTCTGCTGAGCGACTTTAACTCCCAGGCGTATAGATTTATTTGCAAAGCACCAAATTAAAATCAAATCAGCTCTTTACTGGGTGCCTACTCTGGGCAAGGCCAAGTGGACACAGGTAGGTCCATTCTGAAAGTGACCCGTGGCTTTAGGTAGGTGACAGGACTTCTCCAAAGATACCACATGTCAATGATCCCCCCGGGGCCCCGTAGTGCTGAGGTCCTGGGATCGGAGACTTGGAAGTGATGACGCTGTAGCACTGCACGGCCCAGAATCATCAGAGATGGTTCTATGACATTCCTCTGTACTTGCCAAGGCAGGAAAGTGGTAAAGCTACAACTCCCATTCCCAGAGCATTCTGGCTGATCAACACCCTCCTCTAAGCCAGTCCAAAGCAACCCTGAACTGAAGGAAACTCGGATAGGTCACAGAATTGATACATCTCCTTCCAAACAAAACCGCCTCATAAACCATTCCAAAGGGATGGCACTTGACCTCAGTTCGCTTTTTCTTTCCATGAGCAAGGTAATGCCATAACTTCTTTCCATGCTTCAAATATAGTTCTCAGAATCATAAAGTTCAACTTAAAAAAATCAAACCCATGCCCTACTACCTGCACAACCGCCCCCACCCCCACCTCTGCTCTTTACCTCCTTCCTCCGTCCACCTGCTTTGCATATTAGGCTGAAGCGATAAATGCCACAACCAAGGAAAATTCACAGGCTGTTCTGGCTGGGGGACTGGAGGGCCCTCTTCTGGTTCCTCCTGGTGGGAAGAGAAGGGCATTCCTGAGGGGGCTTGTGGTAGAGACCAGTATGGAATGGAGGGAGCAGAATCGGGAGCAAGGCCCACATAACGGTGCAACTTACAAGCTGAACAATGTGAATAAGTTTTCCAAGCCTCACTTTTTCCATCTGCAAAATGGGGCAAACAGTACCCATGTGAGATGATCTTGAGCAAGATAAAAGGAGACCATCCAGGCCTTCTCCACATTCCATGCAAGAAAAAGTCATCCCCTCTCATGCCTCTGCCCCTGTCCTTCCTCTGTCCTCCAGCCCAGAAGAGCCCCAGAGGGCTGAAATGTGTCCATGATCCAAACTCAGAGTCTAAAAGTTGACTCCATACCAGTGAAACAATGACCGCATCCTATGGGGAGTATGTGGGCACGAGGCAGCTTTGTCCCTGTGCTGTCGACTCCTGGCTTCTCTTCTCCTGGGACTATACAATTCTAACTTCTTCCAACCGTTCCTCTCTGCCCACTTTCACAATGCCAAATCATTTCCACCCATTCTGTCAACCACAATACACTCTCTGGGGTCTACCATGAACGTGGCTAAGACTGGAAAAACGGTATTTGGCCAACTAGGTATGAATGGAGGGCTATCAGACCTTAATTCTCTGATCTGAAGAGGATTCAATTCAATTCAATATGGTTTTTTGGGGGAAGTCTGTGAAATAGAAATCACTGCCCTGCATACTGAGTGGGAGAGTGAATAAGAAGTTACCAAAGCATGTTCCTGCCTCCCGAGAGCATTCTATATAACAAGAGCGCTGGGTCACCCCTGCCCACTGGTGTGTAGGTGAGGGGTGAATGCTGACGGTGCCTGTCCTGAGATGGGGGCTCTGGGAGGCCTGAGCCAAGATGTGCTCTCTGACCTGGGCTGGGAGGCGGCGGAGGAGCAGGGGAGGAAACGGGTGCTCTAGGCAGAGGGATGGGAGATGGAGAAAGGTGCAGAAACAGGACAGCAGCAGGCATTTCTGGAAAACAAGATGCAGTCTGGCTTTGTGGCGGGGCAGTAGGGAGTGATAAGGTTCAAGTTATTGGCTGGCACAGATTGGAGATGCCTGAAATACGGAGAGATGTTCAGGCTTTATTCTGTAGCCAGGGAGAGACATTCAAAGCTTTTGAACAAGGGAATGACACAGTCGGCTGCAGAAATATGAACTAGGCTGCATTACACAGGTTGCGTGGGAGTGGGGCTCGAAGGCAGGGCAGCAAGGGGGCTGCGAGTCCAGGCAGAGAGAGGTGAGGGGAGAGGAGGGAAGGAGTGAGAGGTCCAAGCGAAGAGGACAGCCCATACGACTTGACTGACTGAACACAGGCACTGATAACTGTGGAAGGGCACAGTAGAGGGAGAGGAAGGAGGCTTTGTAGCCCGGGGAACTGGGAAGATAATGAAGCCTCTGGAGAGAGAAGTGGGCTGGGAAGATGCTGGTTTGGGCCAGGACCCTGGTGGGCAGGCAGAGGATGCTGTCCTCCAGGCCCTGGAGAGGAACAGGGCCTTCATGCTCCACTCCTTGCCAAGGACCCCCAGTGTGCCTGGCAGTTCAAGAGCTAACAGCCTGTTTGCTCTGTCCCTGTGGGGTGGCTGGCTGGCCAGTGATCCCAGGAACACAGCTGCTCCCCATCCATATCCACTTTAAACTGCAGGAGAGCTTCCGGTGGCTCCCTGATAACTCCTGTCCCTCCAAAACCACGGTGTGGCCTCCACAGCACCCTACCCGGCCTCTGCTTCTCATAGGCCCCTCCACACAGCTTCTATTCCCACAATAGCTGTTACACAGTGAAAGGCAGACCAACACAAAGGCAGGTATCTAAAAAGAGTATGGGAATCCTTCTTCTGGTGCCTTTCTCAGCTGGTATTGACAATACTCTCCACCATAAACCTAGCCATCTGGATTCTGCAGTTTGTTGGCTTATCAAGGTTATTATTTTGGCCTGGACACTCCCCTAAAGTCAAACAGGCATCTCCCTAAGGGGAGCAGAGCCTTTATTAGCTGATGGCTTGGCAGAGCTGCCAGGCACCTTTATGCTGATCTAATGCCAGGCCCAGGAAGCCGTGAATGTCTCTTGTCAAAATGCTTTGTGGCTGTCACGTTCCCACTCCTCTGAAACACATGCCCATTGGTCAGTGAGAAGATTGCCACGCCTTCCCAACAGCTTAAGTCAGCAAGCTTTGCCCAAGTCTGGTGGTTTTGCTTTGGGAAGTGTCTGACAGCTCACGGAGACAGGTTGACGTGCCTACTTCGCACTGTATACACGACACAGGCCTTCCATACATAGCTCTTCCATTGCTCCCCCGGCTGGGAAAATGGCATCTGTACACTTATGGGGCCAGACAGCACAGCAGCCAGGCTGTGCTCCAAAAGTAATGTGCTACCAATGAACAGACCCCTTCTGGATCCTTACTACAATGTGGTCCCCACCCCCGCACTGGGTGAGACGCCTCTCACAACACCAAGTCCACAGGACCTCGCCCATGGGTATTCATGACTACCAGGGCCAGAAATATCCATCAGTGGTTTCACTGCAGAGCCCCAGTACTCAGCCCCGCTAGTCACCATGGCCTTCAGGGAACAGCACAATCTCGTTGCTTAAGAACTCCCAATGCTTTCCCATGGCACTTCAATTTCCCTGTCATCACTGCTGTTCACACGTATGGGGGGCTCTGTGCTTATTCGCCTGTTTCCAAATGGTGCCTTCCAGGAGTTGAGGGTGACTAAGGGCTACTGGAGAGCAACTGTGTTCATGAAAGGAAATGACTTTGAAAGGATGTCATTGGCGATGCCACAAGGAAGTCATTTCTGAGCAGACAGAACAATGAGCCAACTCAGTCCAGTGGCAGTGTGAGCTCACCTGCTCTATCAGCTCAGAGCTCAGAGCATGGCAGAAGGTGCTTTGCCAAAACTTGCATATGGCATGCACTCGCGCTTGCGTGTGATCATGTGACTCGTATGTGCCATGACCTTCCCATGCTCTGGGCTATGTCAGGTCATGGGGATACAAGGGTGAATTAAAGGCAGCCCAGTGAAGGAACTCTCAGTGTAGCCCAGCAAGCAAGTGTAACGAGGTGGATGTAATTCCACAAGATAAGTGGGGACGTGCCCCAAGAGCTACGGGGACAGAGGGACAGTTAGGGAGTGCTGCTGCCTGGGTGTCCGAGAAGGCTTCTGTAAGGAGCACTGTGGTCTGCAGGGCAGGGTCCTGTGTGGGGAATCTGGAGCCCTGGGTTCGAGTGCTGACTTCAGTGACATTTAGCCAGGTGGCTGTTACCCACCTTGGGCTCCAGTTTCCTCACCTGATCTCTCCGGCAACTTTCCAGCACTAAAGTTTCCAGGGCTCTGATTAGGACCAGCTGAGAGTTTATGTGAAGGCTCAGGACCTACTTCCAGGCTCTGCCTTAAGGATCTGCTCTCACTTCATGGCCTGGCAGCACGATCACTTAACAGTGCGAGGTATGAGCAGAATCAAGGACGAAAACAAACATCAGTGTGTCTTCTCACGTAATCTGAGCCAGATGCTTCAAGGGATTGTGTTGTAGGTATCCAGAGGTCCAGGGTAAATATTGATCAAACTGATTTTATTTTAAAAGATCAAATAACTATGTACATGCCCTTGACACATACATAATGTAAATCAACGATATTCAGGCTACTGCTCTCAAGCCACATGGGGCCCTTTCGTGGGCAACCTGCAGCTCTTACAAGCCTTCCAATTTCTTGTCTCAATAATATGTGATCCTAGACTCTGTGGGGCAGGCAGCAGGCACGTGGCTCTGCTAGCTGGTGATGACTGCAAAAGTGGCTCCCGAGTCACACAACTCAATATCATGGGGTAAATATTTAATCCTGCTTATCTGCATGGAAATTCAATATTTTGGTTCCACCGTCTGTCTGTCTTTTTACATGCTCATCCACATCAATGTCTGGCTTAGACTGCAAGCTTTAGAGAGCCAGGGCTGCATTTAAGTTGTCTTAACGACATGAGAGAGAGATTCCCGTAAAGATGGATATTTAATAAATGTGTTTTTTGATCTTGAAGAGGAAAAAGAAGAAAATCTGTCTCTTTTTCTTTATGGCTTCTCCCTTTAGTGTCTCACCTTCTATTAGATTTAACACTGGAGCTGGAAAATGAGCCCCGTCCCTTGAAGCAGTCCATCTCTGCTGATGACAATAAACCCGTGTGGTAATGATGGTTTTGCAATGGGTGCCTTCACAGGGGCTGCTCATTGCTGCTCAGAGGCAGGGAAGAAGCAGTCACTAGAGTGGGCAGACCTCAACATGATCCTAGTCTATACCCAGAGAGAAAAGGGGCTTGGCTCTTGGCTGCCCCATTTAGGAAGCTGCATCCAGGGTAACAGTGCATGAACATGCCCCTTTCTTGCCTTTTTGGCTCTGAAATGGCTCTTGAGTATCATGTCCTCTTTTTTCCAAGACTGTCGGTAACCCGTTGCAGAGGCAGTGACTAGTGTTGGCATTGCTGTAGAAGGGAACATCATGATGGGCAAAGCTTTAGACACTGACTGTCTTGAGGCCACGGGCATGCCAGAGTCTGTGTGAGTGTCCTCCTGTCCTCTTTGTGGTTTCCTGATGGCCAAACTCTTCAGGTGGCTGGAAGCTGGGCCATGCCAAAGAAGCAAGAAGCCTGCAGAGCAACGCTCCATGCCATTGCAGGAGGCATGCAGACTCGAGAGATGCACAGGGTAAGGCTGATTCGCCAGGAAGCTTTCTCCCCAGCATTTCATCCAACAGCCTGTGTTAAGGCACCAGCAAGTGAGCCCCACATTGCTAAGGGCAATGGTCAGTTTCCAGTCACAGCAGCAACACTCACACCCCTTCCTTTGCATTCCCTCCTGTCTCTCTGACCGTGCCTTTAGGAGTCCTGTTTGCTGGTTCTTTCCCTTTACCCCAATCTCCAAACATCAGTAGGGCTAGGACTCACTTCTGGGACCGCATCTCACTTCTGTCTACACTCACACCCCAGTGATCTCATCCAGAGATCCAGGGGATAAGTATCTTCTATATGTTGTTGACTCAAAATTACAGTTCAGCCACAGATCTCTCTCCTGGAGAGGTTCATTCGCTATTACATACTCAACATTTCCACTTGGATGTCTAATAGGCACTTCAAACTTCAGGGTCTGTGATGGCTTTCCTGATCCTCCTGCCCTGACACCCGTTCCTCTCCCAGACTCCCCCATATCCATAAATGATAATTCCACTCTTGGTATCATTTAGGACAATTGCCTTGGAAAATGCCTGACCTCTCTCTTTCACATCCCATATCTGATGCGTCTGCAAATGACATCATCCTGAAGTCTGACCTTATCACTTCCATGGGTGTCAAGACCAGGCCCAGCATCTCCTGAGGCAGCAGGCACCTGACGGGACCCCTGCCTCCCCCGGCCCACCTTCACTCCATTCTGCACATGGCAGGCAGACGGACCCTGATCAGGGTCTGTCAGATCGTGTTGCTTCTCTGCTCAAACCCCTCCAGAGGCTCTTTGGCTCACTCCCAGTAAGAGCCAAGTTCTCACAACAGTTTATGTACTCTACTCCCTGGGTCCCACAGCCTCACCTCACACCACTCACCCCCTTGCTCTCTCCTCTCCAGCTGCACAAGCCTCCTCAGCTCCGGATTCATCAGTGTGGCCCCCGTCTCATTGGCCCCTTCTTGCTAACCCCTAGAAGGCTATTTCCCAACTATCTGCAGGGTGCCTTTCCTTGCAGCCTCCAAGTCTTTATTCCAATGCTGCCTTCTCCGTGAGATATTCCTTGGCTGCCCCTCTGAAACCACAACCTCTCAACACTCTTCCCCCTTCACTGCTTCGCCCCTCTCTGGCGTGCTATTTAATTTACCATCTGTCTCTCTACTAGAATCTAAGTTCCACGAGGGCAGGGATTTTTGACTCCCGTGTTGACTGCTCTATCACCAGTGTCTACAACAGTGCCTGGCAGAGAGCAGACCTTTCATTTGTGAGTGGGTGGACTAATGAATGAATGAACTGGAACATATTTTTGCATATAACTTACTGGCCACTTCACTTACTCTAATATTTAGAGAAAAGCCTCCCAACTGCATGCTTTCTTTCTGTTGTCCTTCCAGCCCATTTCTTCTACTTCCTTGGTGGCTTTTGCAGCTTTCCCTAAGAAAACAGAATCCCTGGGCTCCCCTCAGGTGTGCTGTGTGTCACCAAGCAGCTCCTGCGCTGCACCCAGCCCCACCTCCCTAGCCTCACACCACGGGAATACGGATGCTGCCCGGGGAGAAGCAGAGTCAATATAGCTGCTGATGAAGAGTGATCAGCCTTTTCTCTTAAAAGATGACTTAGCTTTTGAGCTGAAGAGAGTTGGCAAACATACCACACTGTAGTCTTTTAGAAGCTTCAAAGGCTAAGATATTACGGTAATTGAAACACACATGCTTCAAACGTAGCAGGATTTCTCCCCTTGTATTTGTTTCAAAGGGCAATCTACGAAATTCTCAAGACAGGAAGATAGTTTCTGAGCCACTGTCTTGCCTTTTTTGCAAGTGAATTAGGCCTCTGATTCCTTAATCATTTCATCACATCAATTCTACTTTTCATTGGACTTCCCCAACAGACGCAGTCCTTTGGATTCTCTTCCTGGCTCCATTCCTGTCTCTCACGTTCCACTTCATTGCATGTGTCTATCTTACTCTGTACACCTTGCTTTTTAAAATATTCATTCCCCTGCCTCATCCCCTGGAACTGTCCCACTAATTAGCATTTCCACTAACGAAGGAGCCAGGCTCCCATTCCAGTCCTCCTAGGACAAGAAGCAGACCCCCAGGGCTCCTCCAGCCGTAAGGGAGCAGTGCAAGGCAAGAAAAGCCAGTCTCTAGAGTCTAAGACCATCCGTATCTAGGCTTAGGAAAATCTTGGCGAGACTGTCTATTGGGGTAGGCAGCTCGTTACGCTCTTCTCCAAGTTTGTCAAGAAAGTTGGGTAGAGGGGCCTTGTCAATGTGATCTGCTCCAGCTGCAAAGAATACTCCACGCTGGGAACTCTCCTAGGAATTTATTCATTTAATGGGTTAGATGGAGAAGCCGCACACTCTCCCTTGGAAGCTCCTGCTTTAGGCAGAGAACAGAATAGCTATGTTCTGTTATCTCAGTGAACAGCCGCTGGCTGCTAAGCATGTAGTGGCTATTGCAGGTTTTCAGTAACACACGCTACAGAAATGCTCATCACCATGAGTCACAAGGGAGGGCCAGTGCTCTGACTTAGGGTGGAGCCAGGAGCCAGCACAAACTCCTGCATTTTAGAGGTATGCTTCTCCGTGGCTCACAGGCCAACTTGTTTATTTAGCATACCACTCAGTGCCACAAACGAATCCACTACTCCTCAGTTCCATCAACAGTGTAATAGAAGCCGTCAGGCATTTTTCCAGGAAGACCCTCAATGGCATCATGGCTCATTGTTATAACCCATCAAAGGCCCTGTATTCCAACTTGCAAAACCACTTAGCAGAGCACAAAGGCCTCCTTAGGTTACTAAATTATGTTGTTACCAGTCCCTTGTTGTTTGTGTGCTTTAAATTTGTATTTGCTCCTTGAGCAGTGTTATCAGAAAGGGAGCAGTTGATAGATTTATTAAATCCATCTTTAAAATGAGGGAGCAGAGATTCTGCTCCCGTGAACATCTTTGGCTGTCTTCGTCCCTTCTTCCTGCACCTGTTTCTGCTCCTGGCAGCTCTGCTCATCGTCCTCTCTGCTCAGGGTGAAGTTCCAGCTCCCTGCCTTTGTCGGCATGACTCCACGCAGCAAATGCCCTGGACGATTCTTTAACCTGTTTGCTTCCTGGACTACTCTAGATGCTCAGTGTTTAGGAAACTGTTTTTAAGTAAGGCTGCTTGAGAGGACAGAAATGCATCTATTCAAACATGTGTAGTGAAAGAGAAAGATATTGCACACAGAAAAAGAAAGAAAGAGTATGGTTAGAGTCACAGAGATCGAGACCAAATGAGATACAGAGAGTGGTCAGAGTTAACCCAAAGGTTCTCAAATTTACTATGCATCTTGATCACCTGGGGGAGTTGTCAAAACACAGATTCCTGGGCCCCATCCCCACAGTTTCTGGGTCAGTAGGTCTGGAGTGGGGCCCAAGAGTTTGCATTTCTAACAAGTTTCCAGGTAATGCTGATGCTGCTGGTCAGGGGCCACGCTTTCAGAACCACTGGGCTAATCTGATAAGAGCCTGAATTTTCATGATCCATCATTTTTTACATATTTGTGAGTCAATGCCATCCATCACTCTCATTTCTATCCCAGCCACAGCCTATCCAACAATGGGCCACGTGAACCCCTGAGGAAGGGATTTGGCTCAATTTCCATCACCTAGTTGGATTCTGCCAAATTCCTCTGGGCTTCCCCCAACACTCCCACTTAGCACTTCCCCAGGTCTTTGAAGCTAACCCCCTTAAGAAAACCTTTGGCTACCTTTCCTACGAGAAAGCTCAGCAGTGTCCGGAAATCTTCTGCAAAGAGGGGAAGGATACCTGAGCAGGTATAAAGTTTTCCAGGCAGCTGCTTGGCAGACATTGTTCCTTTCAAACAAACCTGTGCTTTCAAATGGGAAGCCTGTGCCCCGGCCCTAAAAGGTGGAACTTGGAGGAGAAGGATCTCTGATTTTAAACAAGCCTCTGCCTTAGCAACATCTCAACTGTCTTTTAAGGTGAGATATTCTAAAAGGAGCATGAGGTTTTCTAGATCGACAGCTACGATTTCCCGCATGTGAGCGATGTCTGTGTGTGGCAAGACTGTGACTGCCATCAGTGAGATAAGTGCGGCTCCAGGAAGGTACACCGTGGGCTGCCAAGAAAGGGTGGCAGTCAAAGTTCTGTGTTGACCCCGATGTTGTTTCCTCTCCCCCAGAACCCAGCCCAAACACAGAAGAAGACGGCTGCTCACTGTTTCGGGGCTTCTCCTCATCCATGCCTTCGTCCTCGTTCTCGGGATCGATGTCTTCGGCCTGAGTGATCCAGTCCAGGTAGCCTTTGAGATCCTCTTCCAGCTGCTGCTTCTCCCGCAGCTTCTGGAAATCTCCCCGGGCCTTGGCCTTCTCCCTCTCTTTGGAAAACTCTCTGGTGAGAGTGAGAGGAGGGGCAGGGCAGGAGAGCACAGAGGAGGGAACACCGAGAAGGGTCGAGGATGGAAGGAGAGATGGAGATAAGGAGAAACAAGAGTCTTAATTGCTTTGCAGGGAGAAACCTGCCCACACGCCCCTACTTTCCACAGACAGATCCGCTAGCCAGCCTAGGTTTTGTCTACTCTCACCTCGATGGGAAGCGTCAGTAAGGGGACAATCCTGACACAGGCCAGGAGAGGTTTAAGGGGATGGATGAAGTCCATCTCCCTCTTTTCCTGGATCATGATCACAGGCTTTGCTTTTTTAATAACTGTTCTCCAAAGACCTGGAAACCCGTTCCAAGCAGTAACTAAAAACCTCCACCACCATTCCAGAACATGCATTTCCATCCCACCCAGTATTGAGTGGCAGTTTAAAATTCTCCCAAGGATCTCCAGGTGACACAAGGTGTTAGACCAGCAGTGTACCAAAGCCCACTCACTCGCACCAGGTCCTGAGAGCCAATCATTCATGTCTCTTCCCAACTCTGGCTTCAGGGATGGCTCACTGGTAGCTTGAGATCGGCCACGGTGGGAATATTTACACCACGGTAACTGGCAAATGCTGAAAACCAGGGCTTTCCCCCCAGATAGCCTATTGTTAAATATTTACCAGTATACCACTGATTTGGGACCCAGGAGATTTAATGTCCTCAATCTCTCTTCTTATGATGAGCTCAACCTGCCACTCAGCATTCCTGGAAGGATTTTTTTTCTAATCTAGAGAAGGGTCTCTCCTACATGGAGACAAATGAAGGTTCCAAACACAAGAAAATGTCCCGGGGGCTGCCCTTTTGGTTTAAAGAAATCCAATCAGAATGGAAAAATACCTAAAATCAAGATGATATAAAAGTTAAACGATGCATTTGGGTTTAAAGTAATAATGAGTAGACGTTGAAACTGGAGTGGGATTTGCTGGAAGAAGGGCCTATTGAAAAATTTCTGACACAATAACTATTTCTTTTCTACGATTCTGTCCTAATTTTCTCTCTGACTTCGAATTCACTTTCTGAGCAAGGAGGAGGCTGGCAGCAGAAGGCAATCATCAACACAGCAAATTCTCAACCCTCAAAGCAAGTCTGTGCCTTTTCTTGCAAAATAGGTATGGGGAGTATTTTTGGTTGTGATATGCAGTCTTTGGGGAATGAGGCCCTTGGTGGTGCGTGGATATGTGTATTTGTGTGTGTGTGTGTGTGTGTGTGTGTGTGTGTGTGTGTGTGTACATGCACAGGACATCTTGGTTAATTCTTGGAGCCATATGGTGTTTTCCTCTCTCACCAGTGAAGGCCTCATTCAGGGCAAGAGGCTGCTGGAAGCACCTTGGAGAATTTTTTGCTCAAGCCACACTCTAGGAAAGGCACCATGGAAGGAGGGACGGCACCACAAACCATTAGAGGGCAAAGGGCTCTACTCCTGAGTCTACTGTCCTGTGGGGCAGTTCCATCACTACCTGCACTGCCTAGTGCTTGCATTTGGCCTGTGCCACTTGGGAGTGCACTGATTTCAGCATGCACCGTCTTTACGGTGAGATGGAGTTGGGGCTGGGGTGGGGCCTAGGGAACTTTTTAATTGGGAGAATGTGGGGGCTCTCAAGCTAACCAGTTCTCTTCAACTGCTGCCTTAATGATGCTCTGGTTTGGATTGAATTTTCCTCTTAAATTTGATTGAATCCAATTCTAATTGGATTGAACTTACTGCTTCTTGGGCTTCCTGCCAACCAGCGGGTACCTTCATTTCCTTCCCAAGGAGTTTTATGCTAGGGAAAAGCAGACAGATTGACAGCTCACAATGGAGAGGGAAGCTTTGCTCCTTCCCTGTTGGGGATGATCATAGAGAGATGCCATCCCCTCTCCTCCTAACCTTTTATCCCCTGTACCTGGTTAAGCCTCCGGGGCCTTAGTCTTGCTCCTGGAGACAGTAACCTCATATAGCATTTTTCTCCCTATGCAAATCAACTCCAAAAACTGTGTTTCAAGGCCTCCTCTCTTGACTGTCTTTCTGTCTACCTCCATTTGCACCCCTCTGGGGTGGGTTTGGAGTTGCAAGGGGCTGAACTTCATAGTCCCTTGTAAGGACTCACTTCAGTTCTTTTAGGTGACTTTGCAGAGGGTTCAAGTTCTGGTTACAAAACACCTACCCATCCTTCTTTTGGAGTTGGGAGAAGAGGACTGGGACTCAACTGGAGCAGGGACAATTGGCCCAATCCTCTTTTACAGCATCAGCCCTACGGAATGAAGCTCACCATCTATACCCCGAGGCCTTTAGGGATCTAAAATAAACATCCAGGGGGAGAAATAGAACATGAGGTAGGCTGCTGATTCTGCCTGGTTTGAAGATAATTTTCCTCATAGAGGAGGGATGTGTTTTGAGAGTGTGAGAGGGATGGAGAAGGGCTTTAGTCAGATCTGGAGCATGGCTGCATCCCATGGAGTGTGAGGCATAGCCAGGCTTGAGGCTGGATGGAAGGTGAGCCAAGGTTTCCCTCGGCAGTCCCCACACAGGAAAGGATCTGTTGGTGGCAGTGCCTGGCTCTCTTTATCTCCTTACCTGGATGCCAGCCATGTTCCTGCTCTGGGGACTGAGCTAATGAAGACATGGAGCTCCAGCCTGACAGGCTGCACCAGGCCCAAGGACTACAGCCGACAAGACAATCAGTCACTGCTGTGGGATTTGTCATGAGACAGGACTGCGTCTCTCGCCAGCAATGGCCAACATGAAAAACGAGGGGTGGAGAGCCGGGGGCCAGGGCTCAGCGGCGTAAAGCACGCACGGGGCGGTGGGTGTGGAATCCAACCAACAGCCCGAGGCGTGCTAGGCCCTTCCATCATCGATACCGCCCAGGCTCCTTATTTGTGGATCCCACATCTACAAATGCGCCTACTCACTAAAATGTGTTTGTAACTCCAGAATCAATACTCGTGGCACTTTTAGTCACCTGTGGACATGTGCAGATGACAAAAACTCTACCTGTTCCCGCTGAGGCCAAACAAGGGGACATGCAGAGTTCTGCCTTCCCAATTCGGCCCTCACACTATGAGGTGTCCTTTTCACCGTCCACTTAGTGCCTCATTTTTGAGATTGTCTCATTTTTGTGCTTTTTGTTGGTGATTTTGCTATTTAAAATGGCCCCAAGCATAATGCGGAAGTGCC
This sequence comes from Macaca fascicularis, assembly GCF_037993035.2. Lineage (NCBI taxonomy): Eukaryota > Metazoa > Chordata > Mammalia > Primates > Cercopithecidae > Macaca > Macaca fascicularis. Next base: position 3,370,653 of record NC_088385.1, on the reverse strand, counting down.
GTCCAGTGTCACTATGCGCAGGAGGGCTACGACGTGCTGCACAGAGAAAACACGTGCATTAAGTAAGCTTCACGCAGGCGCGAGTTACACTGCTGGTGGCCACGTGTTTAATGTTAATGAATCAATCGTATATATGAAATAAAGTGTCTTTAAATAGAAACACACTTAAAACAAGGTTACGTATTGATTGGTTGACAAAACGTGAGCAGAGGCTCACAGGAAATAACTCTGTGGTTCCCCAGGACGAACGTCTCAGTGTTCACTACTTCAGGTTTGTGGTGACTTCATGGAACGTGACCACCACGAATAAGGGGCACTGAATGTGTATGTTGGGCCATCTCTTCTGCTCCCACCCACAAGGCCCGTGTGTCCTGACGTTTCATTGCTTTCTTCTGGTCCCAGATACTGTGTCTTAACTGTGGGGCCGTGGTCCAGTGGTACTTCCTGGCTGGAAAATGCCTACCTCCAGGGGTTCTCTGCTTTTTGGGGACAAGACACGCCCAACTCCCAGTGGAAAAGGGATGGGATGACTACCTATGTAAGAAATCGTGGGCCTCTTGCCAACTGGAGGCGCACTTCCCAAGCCCTCTGTTTGCAATCGCTTAAAAACAAGAAGTAACCGGAGTCCAGAGTCCAGAGGCTTCCACCTCATTACAGCTTCAAGGGCCATTTCAAGAATCTCATCATCACTGTTGTAGACTTTACTCTAGTCGGCTGGAGATTGGGCTTTCTGAGGGGAAGTAATCATAATCGGATTATTATCTATACAAGCACCAGCCCTATGTCTCCCATAGGGTTAATGTGAGGACCATCAGATAATGAAGTATTTAGAAAAAATCCTTTAATTATTCTATTCTTTATATTGACTCTATCTGGCCTCATCAGAAATAGGTGTTCTGGATGTGTGCATGCTCCAGATAGAAGAGGTCTCACCCTCTCAGGGCCAAAATCTTTGAATTTCCATTAAATTTTTTTTTCTTTTTTACTTTTAGAGACAGGGTCTCGCTCTGTCACCCAGGCTGGAGTACAGTGGCATGACTATGGCTCACGGCAGCCTCAAACTCCTGGACTCAAGTGATCCTCCCGCCTCAGCCTCCTGAATACCTGGGACTACAGGTGCTGCCACCACGCCCAGCTAATTAAAAAAATTTTTTTGTTTAGAGAGAAGGGGTCTCACTATGTTGCCCAAGATGATCTCAAACTCCTAGCTTCACATGATTCTCTTGCCTCAGCCTCCCAACGCTGGGATTATAGACATGAGCCGCCATGCACAGCCCTGAATTTCCACACTTTAAATGGAAGCTTTATGGAGTCATCTTCTCTACCTTCACGAGCAGAACATACCAAGCACCATTCAATCTTTCCTTAGTGACTGAAGGACATGATTTATGAGGATGAGTTACTGCGCTGGGCTATAAAATCCTATTATCCTTAATTGTTGGAATGTAGGGTTTCACACTCCTCCCAGTCCCAGAAGGCTCCAAGACTGCAGTGCTATTCAGTTAGTGGCTTCGCTCTCTTTCAAGGGCCATGAAGATCCGCAGGGCTGCCTGTCCCTCTGCTAAACAGCCCTGCCCTGCTGCAGGCCTCTGGGTGGTTGCCTTTGCAGCTTCCTGCTGGGATTCTGTGTGCCTGCTGGCTGTTTCCCGCAGCCTGTGCTGATTGCTTCTGTGCCTGCCCGCTCACTCCTCTCACCCTTCCTACTGCAGCTTCTGCTCTTCCCCTCTCCACTTCTCGCCTGCCATTTAAAAGCATGGGATGGACCCGTCCCATGGATTTGGGGAGAGTACACCACAGAGGTCAGGAATAGAGGCCATGGATTCACATTGCTTGGGCTCCGCTCTGCATCCTGTATTTTTCACTTGCTGGAATTGAGGTCGTTTCGGCTACTAAGCCTCACTTTCCTTCTCTGTAGAATGGACACAGGAATAACCCCAGCTCACTGAGTTGCCATGGGCATTAACTGAGTGAATCTAGCAAAAGCGCCGAGCACAGAGCCTGACACAGAGAATGCTAGGGACTGTTAATGCTGTCACTGTGACAGTCAATTTCATGGAGCTGTGAGACCTTTTTGAATGCTTCTGGAAGTGTAGCTGAATCAGAAGTCTGATGAATAAGTGGGCGTTTGACTGCATGGTCGACTACATCTGCACCCAGTAAGTGGGTGGCTATTCTACGGTCCTGGCTAATCAAGACTGACTGGAAACCGTTGCCTCTGAGTGGTCAGTCAACAGAAGCCTGATTCCAGCTTTGGCACTGCATGGGGCGGGGGGGAACCAATTCAGAATGGCCAGCCCTTGACACATAAGGAAAGGCCTCCTTAAACCAGAAAGGGGAGGTGCTTACCCATACACACCTCTTTGCTCTTCAGAGCAGACCCTTGGCCAAGGAAGCCTTGGCAGATGTTCTATCAGTGATTCGGGAGCTGCAAGGAGCAGATGGCAGCTCTCAGAACGGGTCAGGAAAGAAAGGTTGGGGAAGGTCTCCAGGAAAGACCAGCATATAGACTCAAAGACTCCTAAGTTCAGAGGTCAAATAGCCTTAATGTTCTTGTTCTGAGTCAACCAAGATTTTTGAGTATTACTAAGCTTCAGGTTTGGGGTGAGGTGTCTAAACACACTCTAGCACATTTAGGCTGAGTCAGCCAAGATATGGCCTTCGAAGTGGCTTTTTCTCCAACATCAGCAGCTTCTGTCACTTGACTTCACTGCTTTGATTCCACCAGGAAGATTACTCCTCTGGGGGGCCAAGAGTGACTGTGGACAGACGCTCTGCTCAGGGAGGACCCTCAGGGTCCAGCCCTCATTCTCCACTTCAGGCTCTTGGCGGGGGGGTTACTTGCTCAGATTTGGTTCCCAATCTCCAGGGGAAGAAAGTGGAGTTACATTCATTTAAAAGTCTTGAGCTGTGGCTTGTGTTGCAGTTCAAGCTCATTCATCGTAGAGCTCATGGGAGGCGGTGCCTGAGTGCTGGCTCTGGTTCTGCTGCTTACCAGGGAAGTGACGTTGTACAAGTCGCTTAGCATCTCTGGGCTCACGTTCCTCATCTTTACGAGGAAAAGCATTTCTAACATTTGATGATTCTGTAATTCCAGTTATAACAGGCACCAAGTAAATAATAACCATTGTAATGATAGCACCATTATTGGGCCCTTACTATATACCACTGTGTTAAGTATTCTGAAAATGATCTTATCCTATCATCACAGCCACCTATGCACCGGAATTATCATCTTCCCTTTTTCGGATGGGGAATCTAAGATTTAAAAAGGTCAAATCACCCAACATTATGCACCCAGCCAGGGCAGAGCTGGGATGCCTCAATTTCTGCTTTGATTCAGGGTGATGAGGTTGATGTTTTCAATCCTTTTCTTGGAGATTCACAAATAAACACAGGGGCATTTTCTTGTGTTTGAACATGACACCAAAAACCTCTCTGCTTTCCAGGCAATGAATCCGAGACTTACGTTGTTCTGCTCATCACTGATATCCCTGATGGAAGGCACTAGTCTCCTGTGTGGCCTCACCTTGGAAAAAGGCATTTTGTCATCAAGGTCTCTATCGGGCCACGCTCCATGGGAGGCGGAAGGGCTGGGAGGAGACTGTTTCCTCTACGCAGCTCTGAAGGCCAAGCCCACTGCTCCGCACTGCATTAGGGCAGCTGTAGGAGCTGGGAGTAGCTGTTCCCAGCTTATGCACTGGGGAAAAGTGGGGAGCAATCGTTCTCTTTATACCTAAATTTCTCCCAGCATTAACCTCTCTAGATATTTAGGAAAGACTGCAAAGCAGCTGACCAGTCTCAAGCAGAGTAGAAGTAGATTAACCCCCTCCCCCAAGTGGCAAAGGCAGCAGAGTGGTCACCCATGAGCCGGTCACCAGGAGCATTTAGGTGTTAGGCCTTGGCATGGCTGGTGTGGACTTCTGAAGAAGAAAGTGGGCTGAGGAAATATCTCAGGCGTTTCCATGATGAAAAGCTCCTTGACCTTCCAACCACATGCTACTTCTACCATGCGCTCTCGCTATGTTGCCCAGGCTGCAGTGCAGTGGCATGATCATAGCTCACCATGGCCTTGAACTCCTGGGCTCAAGTGATCCCCCCGCCTCGGCCGTCTGAGTAGCTGGGACTACAGGTGTGCACCACCATGCCCAGCTACTTCTACCACTTCTAATTTCATGTGAGCAAGGGCTGAAATTAGGTAGATGTGATACTTGCAGCCGACTAAAGTTAGAAGAAAGTGTACCCTATCTCTTCTATTCTTAAATAATCTATGACTTCAAACAGTTAAGGTTCCTTTCCATTCAGAAAAGGAAAGTCAGAGATAGACTGCTCAGTCTATGAATTAAAACGGAAGAGAATTAGATGTTGAGTCTGTCTTTATGTTTTAAACCAGTCTCTTCTTACCCAGGCCTGTTCACCAGAGGCCATGAAGGCACAAGGAGAAGGGCCCCGCCTGCCTGGACAGCTGCCTGAGGCTGGGAGGGGCTGGCTGGACCCAGTTTTTGTGGTGAAGCCAGCTCTCCTCCACTGTCCACCACCGAGACCAGTGGCCCATCTGACCCTTTACCCAGCCAGGACAAGGACATCCACTTCAAGGCTCCTGTGGTGACCCCTTATCCCAGGTTCATCAGAGCCAGAAGAAGAACACAGCCAGGAATAGCAGAAAGAATAAATAAAAATAAATGGAAAAATCAAGACCTTTTTCCTTGGTCCTGCTTACCCGCTAAGCACACCGAGAACCAAGTTAAGTACAAAAAATGACCCTATGATGATTAGTGTAACAAAATAGATCCAGGGCCAGTCCCTTCCTACGGCATCATTGACCTGGAAGAACGGAATGATAGTTAGTGAGGGACACTCAGCAACCGAGCACGGCCAGTGCCGGTCCCCGGCTCCCGGGACACTGACCCACGCAGCGCCGGGACCCGGGGACCCTCTAGGTGCAAATCAGAGGCCAAACAGCCTGCCCGGCCAATGGGTCAGAATTTGTGGTTGAACGGAGACTTTGTTGTGGTTTTCCTGGGCCTGTCAGGGTCCCGTCCCTGAGGACCCCGGGCATGTATGGAGTGGAACCTGAGACCTTGCTCGGCTGCGTTGTGGAGAGGACATAGAAACGGTCAGCTTACCCGCTCAACACACCGAGAACCAGATTTAGAACGAAAAAGGATCCAAAGATGACCAGACTGACAAAATACACCCAGGGTAACTCATAGCCCATAGCGTCCTGCATCTGGAAAGACGAAGGAAAGTTAGGAAAGAAGCAGCAGAATTGGGTTACAGCAAAGAGGCAGGCAGCAGGTGTGAGCAGATCGGGAGGAGACAGACGGGGCTGAACGTGGGCTTTGTTCATGTGCCCCAGGATACCCATGTTACCCGGGCATCACCCATGTTCAAAGGACCTCCTGTGACCGAAGGGGACCTCGGCCGGCTCTGCCTCAAGAGGAATCACTCTATCTCTCTGTGGTTTTATTTTCTGAAAATGAAACATTTCTCCAATGTTTTCTATTCACTTGTCTGGGAAAATGGGTCATCGCAAAAATTAACTTCTTCAGCTGGTTTTAGCTCACTTGGGTTTGCGTGGACATAAGCCTTTCATTGCCCCGGGAGGCCCCTGACCTTGGTGTATGAAGTGCGTCAGCTCCCCAACTGACAGGCCTGGAGAACCAAAACCTCAGAGGAGGTGTGAGGAAAGATAACCTTCCTCGAGGGCTTGCCACCTGGACCATGGGCCAAGCCCAGAAGTTAGGGGCCAAACCCCAGTGCTTCACACATACTGCGGGCCACCGGCTGGGAGAGGCAATCATTTTGGTTTATGTATTCAGAGGAAGGTCCTGTGACTGCAACCACAGCTTAGATGGATATGGTCCTTAATGTGGGAACTGACTGTAACTAACACCCTGAAAGGTCACAAACCCTTACAGCAGCTGGAGGCAGTGGTGCGCTGGAGCTGGCTCCTGGGGGCTGTGGGGAGCTCACCGTGCACATCTCTTCCCAGCTCCGTGTGCAGCGACCACACTAGTGGCTTGAAACTGACTGTGGTGGGAGTATTTACACCACAGAGATAGGCAAGCAATAAATCAGCCCTCTGTACCCGCTATCTCTAAGAGATGCTTAAACATTTATTAGCTCACCACTGGCTGGAGGGGGGATGTGCAGATACATTGCAGAGCTATGCTTCCATCAGAGGAAATTTATTCTGATTTAGTTTCCCAAATCTCTCTCTCCTGATGCTTTCTGACTACACAGGGTTAAGTTCTGGCTTCCTAAAAATGAACCCCACTTTGTCCTTGTGATTAGCTCATAGAAACCCAAACTTCCAAGGCACACAGGCATCCTGAATGAGTCACATCAATGGATCTCAAAGTGTGGCCCACGGATGAACAGCCTCAGCGTCATCCGGGAACCCGTTCAGAAATGCATATACCTAGACCTCACCCTGACACTGTGGGGGAGGCCCAGCAACCCGCATTTTGACAGGCCCTGCAGGTGATTCTGATGCACGCCTGAGCACCACTGACCACACTGTTCTCTCTATAGCTCCAAACTTCAAATGCAACAACACAAGTGTTGTGGCTCATCATGTACCTCCACAAGGTTGCATAGCAATGTTCCTCCAAGTGTGGTCCGAGGACCACCAGCATTAGAAACATCTGGGAGAGTTATTAACAAAGCAGATTCCTGCCCCACGGCCCCAAGGTCTCAGAGTGGCCCACAGTCTGCCTATTAACCTCCCCAGGTGATTCTAGGCTGTACTCAAGTTAGATAACCACCCCACGGTTTCCACCCAGGGGTCTCAAAGGAGTTCAGGCAGGTGGGATATTAATGCCCTCAGCCCTTGGGCTTCGCAGCTTCAGCAGCCGCTTGCATTTGCCTAAGTACGCTGGATAAATATGTTCTCTGCATGCAGGGAACAGAAGACTGAGAAGTACCGAGACACCTAGCTAGTTGACTGGTATGAAGTGTGACATCCCAGTATGTTCTTTACGGATCCGTTCATATGTATCTGATATTACTAAATTTTGGTTAGGAAAATTCACCCAACGTAGTCATTGTGCATAGTGCAAACATCGCATCTGGGGGGTCTCTGATGGACCCCCGTGTTCATGGGGAGAGAAGATGCCCAGCATGTGCCCACTTGGCCGTGCTGTTGCGAAATTCAATCGAACGTGGGTTTACTGAGCGTGCTCATGTTCCCGCGTCTGGTCTGCTTTCCCAGAGCGCTTCCCACTTGGTATCATTACCTATTTATTACGTTTATTATTTGCTGCTTGTCTTCCATGCTAGAATGTGAGCTCCCTGAGGACAGGTGGTTTTGGCCTGCTTTGTTCACGGGTCTACCCCAGGTGCCTACAAGCGTGCCTTGCACATGCTAGGTCCTCAGCTAATGCTCTTTGAGTGAATGAGTGAACTTGATATGTGCTAGGCACTGTGCTGGAAACACAAAATCCTTGCTAGAGGGGAGACAGGAAATGACCAGGCAGCTACAGTGCAGGCTGGCAGCTGCAACTGCAGGAGGAAGCGTGCAGGGTCCCAGAAGGCTTCCACCAGTGGAAGAGCGGCTGTGTGAGGCTGAGCGGGGCAAGGGCCAGGCTCAGCAGGCCTGTGTCAACCTTGCACTGCACAGCCACTGAAGGCAATGGAGACAAAGGGCAGGAAGGAAGCCCCAGGGTCCATGTGGTCCTATGATAGCAACGGAAGTTTGCAGAAGTTGGCAATTGTTAAAAACAGAGCCTATGGCTGTAAAGCCATCCTGGCTGCAGGATGGAGGATTCTCCCAGTGGCTGAACCACTAAAATACCCAGCAAAACAGCAGTTGTTAGGAGAGGCAGGGTGAAAGGTCCTTGTGTCTCAGACCCTGTCCCCATCCCAGGGAGCCTGGGAGCTTTCCTGTAGCCAGAAGGTAACTGTCTGAACCAAGAGTGCAAAGGAAATCACGCCAGACTTCATCACCAGGAGAAGAAAAACAAACCCGAGCCAATAGAGGATGGGGTGGGACTGGTGACACGAGATTAGGGAGAGAAAGGCAGGAGAGCCCCAAGAGCTGCCTGACCACAGACCACACCGACAGCCTTGCTGGCCATGATGGGCTGTGGGCTGCAGGTCCCATTTGACCATGGGAACTGTGAGGTCATTCTTTGATTATTCTTAGCAGCGGTCACACCAGAGTCCACATTTGTTCAACAAGTATTTACTGAGCACTTCCCTGTGTAAGGATTCTGTTGTGTATTGGACTCTCTGCTACAGCGACAGCAATGGGGTTGAGACAGCCCTGGAATGGGAGTCCCAGGCACCTGCCGAGGAAGAGGGAAACCTGGATCCAAGGTCATGGGGAGCCTGTGGGTGTCCTTGTAGCTTTTCCTCTCTCAGAGTAAATCCTGCTAAGGAGAGTCAGAAGCAGTCCCATTCTTTTCCTGTAAATGACTACTGCTTTACTTTTCTGAAAGGGTGGGGTGGTCAGGAAAAGCTTTTAAGAACTATGGACTCCCACCAGAAGTAATGCACACTGCACACACACAGCATCCTGCAGACAGTCTCGAGGGCACACGGGCACCCCGAAGCCGGTGCAGGACCCCGTGGTAGGGACCCACTCCGAACGACTGGCCTGTTCTGTTCAACCCCGGAGGAGCTTTCCCCAAGTGTGCTTCAGGGGATGGGGAGTGGCAGAGGAGGTCTGTTCTTGGCAAGCTCCCCTTGCTCCTCTCTGGATAATAGACCCCACCTTCTTCAGGACACATGGGAGCAGCCAGTTCCAGGAGGCCACAGCGTGCTCACCACGGTTCCCCTCCCAAAGCTGCCTCTGGAGCCTGGGCAGATGGCAAGTGGGAGTTGGGCTTGATGGCGCCCAGGCAACTTCCTCAAAATGAAATCTTTCCTCACTGGTTCCTCACACCCCTTACATTTTGTGAACATTTAACCTCATGAAAATGCAGCCTTGGAGGCCACACAAACCCACGAGCCTTGGAGATTTCCTAGGGCCCGAGCTTAGTCTGGAAATCCTTTCCTCTGTGCCACACACAAGGTGAGAGGCTTCCAGCATACGAAGGACTTCAAAGCGGGGGCTACAGACCTCAAGGTCATAGCCCCACAGACAGCCAGGGCCATAAGAGGAAACCCATGTGTCCCCCTTGCCGTCCCACACTTCTGCTTTGGTCCCTCCTGGGCTGTGGGCTGGTTTTTTAGAGCTTCGAGATGGGGAACAGCAGGGGAAGGCAGGAGGCAGGAGGACAGAAAAGACATGGAGATGGATGAGGCCAGTGTGGTCCTCAGAACCCCACCGCCTGGGTTAGCAATGCTCGGCCGCCACAGAAGGTGATTCTCTGACCTGCCTGGCTCTGGTCTGAAAGGAAAGTTCTCCTTTTGTTTCCCTTTTACTTTCTCCTCTTTATTCTGGGCCACCTACTTTGGGGGGCTGGCTGAGTAGAGAGCACACAAAGCTGGGTGGCTCTGAAGTAGGGCGACGCCTGGAGTCATGAGATTGATGTCCTAAAGCAGCTGAAATAGAGCTATTAAGAAGACAAAGAATAAAGTCAGATTTTTTATAAAAAAGTGACCCAGATTGCTGACACCCTTATTTAGAGGTGAAATAAAGGACAGGTCTTCTAGAGCCATTAGGCCATGTTCCTCGGGTCTCCTGACTTTCCGAAGGAAAGTCAGTTCATTGTCTGTAGCCTTGAGTGCCTCCAGGCCCAAGTACTGGCAGGACAGCCCCTGCCTTGGCCAAAACAGCCTCACTACAAAGGGAGGGGCATTGAATGAAAACGACTACCAAAGACCCTTCGGAAACCAGCATCTAATTCCTTGAAGGGAACCCCAGATTTAAACCCTCAAGTTCGCTTTTTCTCTTTCCCCAAAAAGACAAATAGGGGAATAAGCTTCCCTAGCCCATCTCCTCAAGGCCACTCTCCTGCCTAGCAGACTTCCATGGGTTCTCAAGCTGTGCGTACCTTTCCTGTAAGGGTCTTGGCACAGGCACTGTGGATCCAAAAACACTGAATCGTTTCAGCAAATGTCGAGAGAGAGGCTGACACCTGCCATGGAAAGGCAGGAGGTGTAAATCTCTGAAAGCCAAGGTGCTTTACACAAGCGTCACTGGGGCACAGGATCTGCTGCTGCCAGCGAACACCAGTCAGCTCAGGGCAATAGCTCCATCAACCTGCGGCTTTCATAACCTATGTCACCTTGCTTGCTGGGACATGGGCAGCTACCTCATGGGGCACTGAGTGAGCAGGAAGTTGTGGAACAGGCTTCGCCTGGATCCTCCCCACCCCTGCACCTGCTTATTGTGTGCTGAAAACCCAGGAGTGCCTCAGAGCCCAGGTAAACGCTTAGTTTACACGGGGGAAGAAAACAAGCTCCTAGCACTAAGGCAAGCCAAAAAAATAAGCTCCTCCATGTATTTAAAACTCCCTGGACTCAGATGGACTCAGGTGCTGACATGTGGGAGGTTGGGAGCCGTCGTAGACAGTAGTTGGCCCCAGTGTGAAGACCTGTGCAGGGGACAACTGGCTCACTGCCATAGTGATGTTGAGAGAACCTAAAATCCAGGTCTCTGCAGCCTCCCAAACTGAGACAAAGCTTGCTTTCCCCAGGCAGAAGAGCCTTCTCTCCTGGTCCAGCAAAGCCCCACTTGGTCCTGGAGTGCTCTGTGCCCCTCAAGGCTATCCTGCTCCCACAGAGGGTACTGCCTCACACAGCTCAGTTGTGTTCCTCTGCATGTCCTGCACCTCTTTAGTTAGACCTGAACTGCCTGGGCAGGCCTTATTCTTCTCTGTGCTCCCACATCCCTCATCCAGGAAAGAGTAAATGCTCAATAAATGTCTGCTAAATTAAATCACAGAATCATAAGGACTCATGTAATACCAGCAAAACAAATAAAATGAAACCCAGTAATTAACGAATGGCTTTGAGAGATGCTGACTCTCTTCCTTGATATGCTTCTGAACAGCCAGTTTACTGTTTAGACCAGGGATTCTCCATCTCAGGCAACAGGTGCACTCTGGGGGTAGCCCAGAGTCAGGCGAAGAGTCAGGGACCACAGAGGTCCTAACATAGTCTCTACTCCGATACCTGAGAAAGAGCCCTGGACACTGTTTCTGGGTTACTTGAGGGTTTCTCAGCTCCTCACTTAGAATGACTCTTAGGTCATCATAGAATTCAGCTCTACCTTTTATGAAATCTTCAGCAACTCTATATTCTGTAGTGAAAGAGGTGGCTTTGTGAAGATGGAGTAGACAAAAATAGGGTAAAACACCCAAATTCAACCTGCTTGGATGCAAAAGGTCTTTGTCATAAACAAGGGATATTTCAGCAGCACCAAGACCAGAGACTAATAGCTGTCGTGTGTGTGTGAATTTAGTAGAAATACGTTCTGCGCACATCTAGACACATAGTGGGATGGCAAGATGAAGGGGGGAGTTGACAAGTGACTTATGAAAAGTTAACTGATTAGATTTTTGTTCCAAGGATCTCCTGTTGGCTGAACCAAAACAAATCCCAGGTACTAGAGAACACACTATTTGTGACTCTAAAAAAAAAAAAATCTTTCTTTTATATGATTTCTCATTAAGTATTTTTTTTACACCCTTATTTTTAAGTTTAATTTTTAACTTGTGGAAAAACATCAGTTGAAGAACTGATCACGGAGAAACTAATGCAGGGGGCAATTGGTGGCATCAGGAAGAGGGTGGCCCCAACAGGATGGGGAGGGGCATGAACCCAGGATGACGTGGGTCAGAGGCTCTTTACTGTGGTTCACAGTGTGCCACATTCTTGGGGGTCCCAGAAGGGCATGGGGTGGACAGAAGTCAACAGAATGCTCCTGATGAATTATTCAGGCATCGAGATTCCTGAAAAGCTAGAAACACGTCCTCTGGTGTGACGCCTAGTCTAGCTGCTGCCCCCCGCTACAGTTCTCACCTGCAACCTTCTGCGTGTGTCCCAAACCCCAGACCATCCACCATGTCATTCTGTTTCCCATGAGCAGGGGGCTCATTTCAAGTGCTGAACACAAAGTCAGCACTGAAAAGATGTTTAATTGACGGATGTTTCTGTTACCTGATTGTGACTGCCCACAATGTGTAAGAGGTCATGCTCAGAGTTTCAGACCAACTGGAATTCTCAGAGTATGCCTACGAATCCCATAGACAAGGTCCTGCAAAGGAGGTTGACCCAGCAGCCTCTTGCATCCTTGAGATGGCACATGCGTAGACCATGGGAGACAAGCAGCCTTGAATGATGTGCAAAAGCCTAGGGATGTTTAGATTTTTGGAAAAAACAAAACATGTGAAACTAAGAATGGAAACCAATGGTAATGTTATACAATTAGGTTCTTCCCTCCTTGGTGCTTCACTGCTTCTGAGGAAGGCCAGTGCTTTTTATCTGATCACACTCCCCCCACCTGCCCATCTGTTTTTAAGAAGCTTGGACATTCTGTGAGTAAAGGATGAGTCTTTGACCGAAGAAATAATTTCCTAAGGAAACTATACCCCAAACCCAAGTTTTGTTTAGTTTCCAAATCCCCGGTGTCCACCCTTCTTTACTCTGTCATCTGCACACTCCTCAAACAGAATAGTAGGTAGAAAAGAAATGTTTTCAGCAAATTGCTCGGCTTGTTGGAGCCTCAGCGCAATGCATGGCCAAAGGCTTTCATAGCTGAAGCAATGTTCAAGTATTATTACTTGACCAAGTCTGATTGTATTTTTAGTCCACTCTTTAAAATCGTAACAATGGAATGCAATAACGGATGTTAGAGGAAAAGAGAAAGAGACAGTATCATCCACAACAGGAAGCAAGAGCTGCCATCTGCTAGGTGCCTTCCCTGGTCCCTTCTATCTCAGGCCATATCCAGCGGCTGACCAGTCGCTTCTTTGATGCTTTAGTGACTTACTCTTTTCCAGCTGTTTGGTGATTTAGAATGAATGGAGCTCTGGGGTTTCCATGCATTACTACACTTGAAAATCTTGGCTGCTCCTTCTCAAGTCCTTTAGACTTGCCCTTTGTGCTTGAAGGACAATTCATTCTTCTGAGTGAAAGGCCTTACTTCCCCCTCCCCCCTGTGGAAACTATCCCCCTAGAAGGGTTCAAAGTCAGCAGCATCATACCAGCACCATGAGGTTCAATAGGTTAGATTTCCAGCGTTTTCAAACTCCAGCCTGGAAATCAGAATCACCTGGAGAGCTTTTTCAAAATGCAGAGACTGGGGCCCTGACTTTAGAGCTTCTAATTCAATGGCTCTGAGGGAGGTTTGGGTATTTTTATATTGACAAAGCTCTATGTTTGATGCTAAAATATTTTGAGATTTGAGAGTCTGTGCTTTGGAGATACTGGCCTAGAGGCTAAGGAGGAGGGACACTGGAGAGAAAGGAAGAGGGAGAGGGAGGAAGAAGGAAGAAACAGCCATAGAAAGGTCAAAGCAATTAGAGAAACTGAAAGCAGGAGCACTGGGCTAGGCAGGGCTTCTATCATGAATACCCACGTTTCAGTTTTAGGTGTGTGTATGTGCACATGTGTGTATACACACATGCAGGTGCACACACACATACAAATGCACACACACACAACATGGCCATTTTGGGAAGGTGCTGGGAAAATCAGAGAGAGGCATGTCCCATGAGCCTGGGATTGTTTCTTCACCTCTGACACTTTTTCCATTCCCAGCCTGAGCTCTATCACACGCACCCCAGGGGAGAAGGCACAACACAGCTGCTGAAAATTGGTGGTTGCAGTTGTTGCTGCTTCTGCTTCCCCGCTCCGGCTGTCATTATGACAGTATTTCTTTGGGTCACATCTGGCTGGTGGGGCATCAATGACTTGTGGTGGGGGAGAAGAAGGGAGTGGTGAAGGAAGAACACAAAAATACATCAGCAAAGGCAATCATATCTATTCCTACCCTCCACCCACCCTCCACTGCCACCTGCCTTCAGTTTGATGCCATGGAAGGCATGGGTCTGAAGTTTATGGGATGAGGCCCCACAGCACAGTCCCACACAATCATTTATTCTATGGGCTGTAGGCAGAAACTGCCTATTGGCAGAAGGATAAGGATGTTTCTGTCCTTGGCTGGTCAGAGGGACCCACCCGAGAAAGAAGGACCAGTTAGGGCCACTTGGGAATTTGGTCTGCTTTGCTAAACAAAATAAATTTGCCTAAGTGTAATAAGTTCAACTCCTTCTCTCTGTCTTACAAATTATTCAAAACCAAGTTCTTATTGAGCATGAATCTCAAATATGTTTTCCAATGTTCCACTTTAGCTTGAGGCAGAGGGGATCTGACCTTTGTCTTCGTTTTGAAAGCATCACAACGCGGCAGCTTTGCCGCGGCACGGGTGCAGCCATATTGCCATTATCCGCTTTAAAATTTAGTTGGCTTCCTAGACTGAGCTAATTGAACTGGACTGGATCTTATTTACGACTGAATCCTCAGAGCCTAGGAGCACCCCTGGCATGCAAGGACACTCAGGAAATGTTTGCTGGGTACCAGGTCCTCGGGCAAGTTTCAAGCCATCACTTACAGAGAGAGGGACGCATGTCATAGCAACACTGGGTGTTGGCATGTTGACTATCACATAAAAACTGAGAAAGAGGGATTTCGAATCAACAGGACATGGTGTTTTTAACGAAGTCACATGACAGAGTACTGTGCACCACATCTCTGTACGGTTACAAAACTCTTCCTTCCGATTCAGGAAGAAGTCGATGCCTCTCTTGGCATGATTTCCTTTTGATCTGGCAGCTCTGCTCAACGGGAAGCATTTGCTCCCCTCTCACTCTTCCCTGCTTTGGTTTGTAGACGTGTTCCCTGAGTAGGCTCTTAGATTGTTTTCACGATGGCCAAATACATTTGCCTATTTGCAAAACTCTGAAGGAGATGGTATTTGTAAGACTGGCAGTATGCTTTTTATTCACCCAAATTCTGGAGGACAGCGCTGGACTCTGGCAAGTCATTTCTCACGCTGAAGTTGGAGACACGATGAAGAATATATTTTCTGGAGTTTTTCCTAATAACGGACTTTGCCAGAATCGAGACAGCTCAAAGACGGAGTGTGGGTTTGCCTGTGGGGTAGGCTGTACAAAAATCTGGCACTTCAGAGGCTGGAAGCGCAGCAAAGTAGTGTTGGCTACTGGATAATAAAAGGGGCAACTTTAAGGTAAATGAAGATTTACTATTGATTGGGTGGCTCTCGAGAATGCTATTTCTCTAACTAATGCATGTGGGGTTTAATAGACGATGGGTGGATGGGTACAACAAACCACCATGTTGCATGTATACCTACGTAGCAAACCTGCACGTTCTGCACATGTATCCCAGAACTGAAAGTAAAATAAACATTTTTTAAAAAGCGTATTTCTAAATAGGCATCACATGACCAGCAGCATGTTTTGGGAATGGTAAAAATGCTGCCAATGCATTTGTCTGATGGACTATTCTAATATGTTAAGGTAAGATTAAAATAAAGAGTAAAAATTGAATAGCATGTCACAATGCTTCACAGTTCAATAAAAATGGTTCCTTTATATAATTTCTTTTTAGAAGATCAGGACTGACTTTTTCTCTTCAGCCCAAAGAATTCATAATTCTGCCTTCTAGCTCCCTTTTGAGGAAAGAGGCAAGAAAAGGATGAGGGCAGAAGGAACTCCGCATGGGAGGAGGAGTTGAACGGAACCCTTGTGCCAGCTTGGCCAGCTCATCCATGCCTGCACACCAGGGGTTTGCACTGTGGTGGGACACACTGAAAAAACGACCTTTCCCTAAGGCCAGCGGGTTGGGGAGGGGACTCGTGAGGGTGAAAAGCTCATGCCTTGTTTCTCAGGCAAGACCTGGAAGAAATCAAAGATGCTCTTCATCAACCATTGTATCGAGATGTGTATGTGACCCCAAGAGCATGGGGAGGAGGAGAAAGGGAGGTGTCAGGGAAGGGCTCACGGCCTCTGTGCCCCCACCCTCTGACTGCCCACTCATGCTACATACCCAGTACAGCACGTCCGTCCAGCCCTCCATGGTGATGCACTGGAACACCGTGAGCATGGCGAAGGCAAAGTTGTCAAAGTTGGTGATGCCGTGCTTGGGACCATCCCAGCCGGGCTTGCACACCGTGCCGTTCTGGCACTGCCGCCCATGGCCTGTTTCCAGCGCACAAGGGGAAGGGTCATCTTCTGCTGGAACATCTCAAATGGCCAGAAGAAGACAGGAGACGGGAGCAGCAGCGGGGCAGAGATGTGGGCAGAGAAAAAAGTCAGAGAGAAAAGTGACAGGATGAGGTTGATGGGATGGGCAAAGCAACCATGGCAACAACAGTGCAAGACACGCTTAAATCATGTCCCCTAGATGTGAATCAAGCAACATAAGAAAGTAGGCATTCCGTTTAGGCTGCCGTTAGTTTAGAAGGTCAGTCCTTTTCACTCACTGTTGTAAAAGCTGTATTTTAATCTCAGTAACTGATTTCTATTGCCCATTCTGTTGTAACATGTCAGCATCATAATCAAATGGCCAATCAAAAAATAATGATGATGCCACCACTGCAAGTGGAAACTGACCCAGAAAGCGATTAGGAAGTCTGTATTTTCTTTTTTTGGTGGTAGAGTTCTACAGACACTTGTATTGGAATACCAGAATTTAGGGTAAGGACAACACTGATGCAAACACTCCTTCACATAACCGATCCCATCCAATAATGCTTTCTAACTACCTGGGTCCATCACGTATTAGAGGATAAAACATTGCCAGGGATGCAAGTCACTTTACAGTGAAGCCTTATTTAGGTGAAAGACGGAAAACGGACTCTGACTGCTGTGCAGAGGGATCGCCTGCGGCCGTTTTCATTGCAGCCTGCGAGTACACACTACTGACTGTATTTCATGCATGTCATGTGGGACTTGGCAGCTCTGCCCTTTGCTCTGCAGCATGAATACCTTTCAGAAGAGAAGAATCATTTTCCGACCTCTAACCAAGACAGAGCGGCAGTGAGTAGCAGGGAGCGTGCTTCCTCAGTACGGACGCGGCTTGGTCAGGAAATAGTAGAGTACAGTGTCTGTGGCTAAAGGCAGCAGTTGGACTAATGCCACGTGCGGGAAATAGCTCCCAGCAAATTAATGAATGAAGATGTGACTGATATTTTGAGTGTGGAGATTGCTGGTAAATTTAAACAAGACCTGACTGATCTAAGAATTTCGATTACGGGAAAACACTGAGAAAGTCTTGGTGCTGGCTATGGAAGGTAATGGTGTGGAATTCACAAAAGTTCGTGAAATCAAGGACATTGTCCTGTCCTTAGACAAAGTAATGACAATAACAGACAGAAGAGACCCCAGTTCCAACAAATAAACGATTGCCTATAACAATGAAAATACGCTTCGAGAGAGAGAGAGAGAGAGAGAGAGAGAGAGAGAGCGAGCGAGCGAGAGAAATTGCTTATAGTTCTTCATTTAGAGACAACAGATCACCCAGGATTGTTCTCTGGTTTCATGTATCAAAACAATCATAAGTGTGATTACTTGGCCTACATTAGGCTCCGCATTGAAGATGACTGGCCGGTGGGCTGATTCTCAGTTGGTGGCTTTAAATTTGAAACTGTTCACTCCCAAGAGGAAGACCAGACGAGAAATATTAATCCTTAAGTAAGAGATAATTTTTAGGAGAATATAGTCTACTTGAAAACATATGCCTGATTGTGTCTTCCCAGCAGCAGTGGCAGCTCCTCTTCCTCCTCCTCCTCCTCCTCTTCATTGTCATCAGCACCTGCGTGGTCATCTTTGTGGCCTCCTCCTCCTCCTTGTTCTCTGCCAATTTCATTTCCTCCTCCTGCTCATTTTCCTCCTTCTCCTTCTCTTCCTCCTCCTTCTTCTCCTCTCCTCTCTTTCTCTCCCACTGACCCCATCAGCTTTATTGACTTACAAGTTACATGCCTCAGAATTTATCAGTGTAACTGTACAGCTTAATTATTTTTAGTAAATTTTTACATAGTCATGCAGCCATAACCACAATCCGTTTTAAAGCACGGCCATTACTCCCCGAAACCCCCCTCGCCGGTTTGCAGTCAATCCTTGCTCCCATCCCCAGTCCCTGGCAACCTGATCTGCTTTCTGCCTCCATTGCTTTGCCTCCTCTAGAAATTTCATATAAATGGAATCACACACTATGAGGCTTTTTATGTCCATCTTCTTTCACTTAGCATAACGTTTTGAGCTGCATCCGTGCTGTTGCATATATCAGTAGGCTCTGTTCCTCTTTATTGCTGAGCAGTGTATTTCATTGTATGTTTATCCGTTCACCAGCTGATGGACGTCTGGATTGTGTCCAGGTTTGGGCTATTATGAATAATGCTGCTTCCTGGCTTATTCTTGGGCCAGTGCTTAAAGTTGTGCGTGAGTCCTGTGTTTGTTGATCAAGGTGCAAAGGTCTGCACTGCTGGTCCCTGAACTGTTAGAGAGACAGTATCCACACCATTTCCTTCTTTCAGGGTCTAGCTCCCAGGAGGGCTCCATTAACGCAGCTGAAATAAGCAGTCCTCTGACTACAACTTTTTATGACTTTTTAAAATGTGAAATCTTTAGAGATTTGGATGTGACACTACAAAAAAGAGGGAGACTAAAATGCAAACCCTAAGCCTAAATAATACATGAAAAAGTGGATAATGAGCACCTAAAAATTTGAGAGTTGAGAGACCGGAAAACCAAGAGCCAAGTAGATCATTAATTCTGTTGGGTTCTCACCCATTCTAGTCATAGCTTCCTAGAGAGACGTGTTCAGTCGCTGTGATAAAAGTGCTGGAATGATAGGAGAGACGGGACAAAGAGAGACGGTGAAAAAGTGAAGGGGAAGCTCTTGCATCTTTTTCACATGTTTTGCTTTTTCGCAGAATAAAGATGCAGTTTATCTTTACATTGGGACCGCTCACCCGACAGCATTCCCTGCACTCTCAATTCCTGAGACGTCACAAAGAGGGCAAAGGAGAAGGCTGCCAAAGGGAGTTCTGAGTGTCCTCAAGGAAGAAAAACGTCTCTGGGGATTTTACGAATATCTGTGAAAAAGAAAATGGCATCAAGGGGAAGTGGTCTCACTGATAAAAGAGAAAGGGATGATGAGATTCAGAAACATTATCTAAAGGCTCTAGTGCCATTTCGCTATTTAAAATCTGATTTGAACAATAATGAAAAAGATTTGAGAACAATTAAGAAGCAGTGATGATCTGGTAAAAATAGGTATCTATAAAAAGCACTAAAGCGAACACTTGAAAAAATGTGAACACACACAAATCAGCAGGTCCTAGCAACACACACTCTAGGGTGAGGAGAAATTTGCTTAAAACATAAAAATGTGTTGGTTTTCTTTTGCAGAGTCATGAAGTCCTGGGGAGGAAAGTGGGAACATGAGGTGGGAGAAGGAAACAAAGCAATGCAAGTTCTGTATTTTAAGACAGACATGAAGAGAAGTAGAGTCATTCTGGAAAGTCCAAATTAAGTTTTCGGTAAAATAATGGAGGTGAAGATTAGGAGAGATTTTAGAAACGCAGTTAATATCAACAAAAACACGAAATCCTGGGAGAGCTCCAGTTAGTGATTCCAAGGAGAAATCACTGAAGACAGAAATCAATTACTTTTTTAAAACTCAACTTTAAGGACTGAATAGAATGAAGATGATTTCATTTCTAGGTTTTAGCCAACCAATTCTGTGCCAGTCTCAGGGGTAATTACTGTGCTTGGGAAGCTATTCAGAGTGACCTGGCTCAGCACACCATCAAACAGATGGGACAACCAGAAACAAAAGGTATCGGCATATGGTGATGTGTCTGTTGAGGAGCTGAGAAGGCGCCGTGCAGATGTCCCCGGGATTAGGGAAACGCTGCGTCTTCTGAGACCATCTTCACCAGGGGCTGTTGCCTGGAAGGGCAGTCTAGAGGCAGAATATGGTTCACCTGAACAATTCCATAACTTTCTTTGTGGATTTTGTTGGAAACATGGATCAAAATCCAATGTATTTTGAAATCTAGAGATATATAAAATTCACAGTCTGTGAAATAATATTGGACTATAAAATAATTTGATGTAAATCTCATCAAAAATTACGAGGGCTCACAAAGCACTTTTGTGTAATCTAAATTTGCAGAAAATAAGGTAATTCAACCCAAAGTCTGAAATTAAGAAAAAAAAAAAAAAGAAAGAAAAAATTTGAACCACCCATTCCAAAGTTTATATAAAACTCTCCAAAACACTTAGGGGTTGGTTTCAAAGCCTGCAAGTATTTGGTCTTCTCCACGGCTGCACAGATATGTCTGGGTTCTTGCACATTTTCCTTCCTTGTCTGCACTGCCGACTATGTGGGTGGACAAGGGCTTGATGGCAGCAGCATCATGTTGTGCTAAGAGTGACAGAGTGGGTCCTGGCTTGTGATCAGATGGCAGGTTTGGGAACGAAGGGACAGCAAGCTCTTGATTGCAGAGTATTTGAGAGGACAGGCTTCTGCAGCTGTGTCCTGGGCCCCTCTTCCCAGCAGGGACTCTGGTTCAGGTGAATGAGGGAGGCCACCTTCTCATGGAGCCTGGTAGGGCTCTTCTCTCTGGAGCACTTCTGTTGTTGTCCTGGCCCCCTTGGCTCATGGCCATTTCTGTGATGGGAGCCTACTTCTCTTCTGAACTTGCAGGCAAAGATAAACCCATCACATCAACCATCTGATGAGTCTCTTGGTAGGAGGCAACCTCTCAGGCACTTTTCCTGGTCCTGTTTACTATCAAGGATGGACAATGTGATCCTAAATTGGTCATTCCAATTGGGGAGGCCAAGTCTTATCTTTGTCCTAAGAGAAGAGGAGTCCATGACAGGTTCAGTACTTGGCGTGACCTCTTCACTGGGCCCTGGGGCTCTGACCTTGAGGACGGCTCCCTTCCTGTGCCATGCTTTCTTTGTCTGCCATGCCCACCATTTTCTGACTCTCCAGGGTCACTGAGGCCTGGAAACAAAGCCCTGGACTTCCAACCAGAATTCAGGGCCACTTATTCCCACAGGCCCTTGCAAGAGCCCACGACTGGCAGAAAACACACTTGGGCTGCTTTCTCGTTAGGATGATGGAAACCGCCTGCAGTGTTGGAGCCCCTCTCCTTAGCTCTGTGGTGCACAGACATCTGATTGCACAGCAGGGCCGCCATCTTCAGCTCGACGGCTGAATTCCACCATTTCACTCTCCCCCATTTTGCTGGTGAGAGCCTCACCATCATCACTGCTGAACTGACGGGGAATCTTTGAGACTCCACATGTCTATGACTTCCTGAGGAGTTCGAGTCAAATGGTCATTGATAATTTCAATACAACTGCATCAACTTTAGACATACCACAGTCAGTTCTTAAGGAGTCTTAAAACGAGCTCTCACAGGGCCACATAAGTCAAT
Organism: Macaca fascicularis; assembly: GCF_037993035.2. NCBI lineage: Eukaryota > Metazoa > Chordata > Mammalia > Primates > Cercopithecidae > Macaca > Macaca fascicularis. The sequence continues at coordinate 3,349,280 of NC_088385.1, read as the reverse complement.
AAATTTATTGGTCCTGAGCTAGCTACAAATCAACCTGAATAAAAGGAAGGATTTTAATTAAAGGGGAAAATATTATTCACCTATGGTTTGGCATTTCTTTAAGCAAGGCTGAAAATCTCAGAATTTTAGCTACAGGCAAGATCTCCTTTTTCCAATTTAACAAGGATTCTATTTTTGAAAACAGGATAGTTTATTTTATATGATTATGACCCAAGTAATTTGGAAATTCTCTCTAGAGTGAAAAAACAGTCTCCTGTTAAACAGACTTCTATCCAAAAAGTGAAAACATTGGTGTGATTCTGTGTCTATAGGAGTATACGTTCTGTGTGTGTGGTTTTTTGTTTTGTTTTTAGGACGGCGGCTATGTGGAAATAAACTAGAAATCCCCTCAAATATGCAGTTAATCCATCCAGTCATACTAGATTATACATAGAAAGTATTCTATTTTGATTTCTCTACGAATTTCACCCCCTGTTGTTTGGAAGGACTATCCCTCCTCACCCCAGCGAAGCGAGAGGTCCCATTTAACTGAATGCTGGGACTGAGTGGGAATGAGGGGCAGTGTCAATGGAGAAAATTAGGTATCCTTCACTGTTCCCGGCAGATGATGCTCCCCTTTCTCCACCAAGATGCCAAAAACTAAGATGATGGATCTTGCTGTGTGAAAAAAAATCACATACATTTAACACGGCTAGCCCATTTGGGGCGGGGGATATTTTTTCAACAAGTTCTTTGTGTTAAGCTGCTTTATCTGTCTGTTTAAAAGCCTTGTCAATTTCTGTTTAAATGTTTCTTTAAAAGGCCAAGCTGCGATGTCAGTAGCTTTAGCAGCAGCTTGCAGCATATCCTGCAAGCCAAAATTCCAGTGCCACGCAGGGAAGTGCCTAATGAACCAGCACTGCTGTTAAATATATTGATTTATGGAAGGAACGTGAAGCGAGAAGGCTCAAAAAGGAAGGGACTGGGAGTCATGGGGTAGAACTAAGCCTTCTCCTTGAAGGGAGGAAGTTTGGCTCCTGGCAAGGGGGTGATTCCCACCTGTCCTCCTCCCCCACCTGGAATAGGGGCTCAGGGGCATCTGCCTGTGAATGGAGAAACAGAAACAATAATTACAGAGGATCTGGAATCAGCACCATGAAGGTAGAAAGATCTTAGAGTGGTGCTGGGAGAGCCTATTGCTCAGGGCTGAGCAGCCCCCCTGAAAGGGCACCCGACGGCCAGCCACACTGAAACGTGGAAGGAGCAGAGACTGACGTTCCCAGGTCAGCCCTGATTCTTAAAACACTCAGGGTGGGCTTGAAAAGTGGCAGATTGATGAAAGATAGGATCTAAGTTATTCAAATATTTCTCAAATTGTGTAGCTTATTGAAAAGTGCTGAACGAAGTTTGCGTTAGGCCGGTTTAACAGATTAAAACAAAAATTGGAACTGAGAAAAAAAGGATATGGGTCTCTCTGCCTCTCACTTAAACACGCCCAGTGGGCGTCTGAGTGAACGGGACCTTCCCCGGGCTCTGCTGGTCATGCTGGTGTAGCCAGCAGCGGGAAAGGAAAGGTGCTGGGAGTGACAGAGGCCAGGGCCTTGGGAGCACGGCTGCCTGCCCCTCTTACCTGCTATGCCCTCCTGGTTGTAGCAGGTCTTGTGCATCTTCCCCATGAAGAGCTCCAGGCCGATGATGGCATAGATGATGATGACAAACAGCACGAGCAGGGCGATGTGCAGCAGGGGGACCATGGCCTTGATGATGGAATTCAGGACCACCTGGAGACCTGCGGGGACAGAGCCACTCACTGAACCAAGTGTCACCGCGGGTACCGTGCTGACGCCATCTCATGCCGTCTTCCGGCAACTCTGCGAGGAAGGAACTGCCAGCCCTGGTGTTCAGATGAGAAGACTGAGGCTCAGAGCCACACACCAAGGATTGATGGTGCAGGGGTCTAAATCCAGGTTGGCCTCACTCCAAATCTGTCTTGGAGACTCATCCAAAGCAAAGGACTGGCAGCTGCTGTACTTCTGAGGGGAAGAACATGTTGTTTCCATCCATAACTATCAGATTGTGTAATATCCCATCTTACAGGCAACCGAGCACCTTTTTCTCCCAGGGCAGCGTCTCAGGACAGTGAGAGCTCATGTGGACTCAAGACGGCCCTGCAGGGACTCACTTGTCCTCAGGTTTTCCCCACAGTGGGACTCAGAAAAGTTCCAGAGCTGGGTGGTGCTGACGGTTGTACAACGTGTGAAGATACTGCCACTGAGCTGGACACTTGAAAATCATTAAAATGATCAATTTTGTTATGTTCTTATTACCACAAGAAAAGAAACTCTAGAAAGCACCCAGATCCTTCTGGTAAAAAGAGTCAAGGAAAAGCCCGCCTGGGGACGTGGGTGTTGTCGGTGAGGTCTGGGGCTTGCACCGTGGTCTGTGGGGAGAAGGCCCCCCTTACTAAGCTTGGCTACATCAGAAATAACACACTGGGGATGCTACTTACTTAAAGCGACACTGCAAATCATTCGCAAATGACAGGAAGGTGGTTACCAGCAAGTCACCCCCAGATGACACCCAGCCCCGAGAAAGTCACGTGTGAGATTCCTGCCCAGGCGAGTGCAGTGCGTCTTCACCTTCCAGGTGAGAATGTGGAGGCAGCTCCTGCTTCCCTCCAGCAGAGCCAGTGGTGCAGAAAGTCGCCCTGAGTGCCACCTCTGATACACACAGGACAGGACACCCCGTCCAGGTCACACTACACAGGTCACTTTTTGTGTCTTTACCTTCTGTGTGTGGGGCATTTCACCCTCACGTTTATCCACCGTGCTTGCCCCTGGGTAAACTAAGGCCGGTCACCCCCTTCCCAGACCCTGAGGCTGTTGTTGGTGCTTTTCATTCCGGTGGTGTGATTCTCACAAGGCTGATTAGAACGATTCTTCCCAGCTATTAAGCCAAGCTGGGAAGATTAAAAAAAAAAAAAAAAAAAAAGGAAAAGAAAAGAAAAGCTGGAATGATTTTACCTGCGAATTAATGAGAGTGCTTGCAGCCTCCCATTAGAACAAGATGTTTTCAGATTGAAATGATTCCATTAATTAGCAAGTTGTACACACATTAGTGTTAGAGTATGCAGAGCCGCGAAGAAAGTTGAAAATTGAACCGCAAAGCAGCTTTCAGGGCATCTGCTGGGGGTGGGGGTGGGGGTGGGGGACGTGTACCAAGTGCTACTCGAGGTGGGAGGAACCCCAAATCTGGGCTACCCAGGCATAAGGGGGTGTCTCGGTGGGCCTCAGTGCTACAGCCTCCAATGGCAAGAGAACGGTGGGTGTGGGACATAAAAGGACACCCACTGGGAGGCTCCCCTCCAGGCCGCAGCTAGAGGGCTGCTCAGCAGGCTGCCTCAGGCCTGCTGGAACTTTGAATGCCTTCCTCTGCTCTTAGGATGAAGACAAGATCCTTCCTGGGCCCCTTCAGGACCCTGTCGGGTCTCCTCCACCCACCTCTCCACTGACTGCCTCTCCCCAGCCCACTCCAGTAAAACAGCTCTTCTTTCAGAAAGTGGAATATGCTACTGTTCCTCCCACCACAGGGCCACCACACATGCTGTTCCCTCAACCTGGAATGCTTTTCCCCGCTTCCCTCCTACTTATCCTTCACTCTCAGCCCAAGCATCTGTTTCCCCAGGGTCCATCATTTCCCCAGGGATCATCACCCAACTCCCAGACCAGAGACGTGTCCTTTAAGTCTTCCTTGGAACGATTTCCCTTCCTCTGGAGAGTGCACCTCAGTTTGAAATGTTATGTTCCTTCACGGGATTTTAAAACATTTATATCTGTCTCTCACACTAGGCTGAGTTTTGTGAGGAGGGACTGTGCCTGTTCGTCTCCCTGTTTTGTCACTAAGGCCTGGCTTGGTGCTGAGCATATGTGGGAACTCAGTAAATATTTACTGAAGGACTGACAAAACTTATCATCTAAATAAACGCTATTGCTGTCCTGCAGCGCTGCTGAGTATTGCTGCACAGACATCTGCTTTCCAGATAGGTGTCTAAGGGACAGGTGAGTGTCAGGGCCTGCAGGGGACACAGGCCACTGAACAGGCTGGAGAGAGGCCAAGCGGAGTGAAAGCAGCTTGTGGGCATCGTTTCAGCTGTCAGCGATGCCATAAGAATTCCTGCCAAACGTCCTGTTCCTCACACCCCCGTCCAGGCTGGGGGTGCCACTCACCTGAGCACCCAGGCCAGAAAATTGATCTCCTAGGCTCCTCCTTCCACCCAGTAACCAAGTCCTGCCGGGTTGGTTTCAAAGTATCTTTAGACATGAATACATTTTTCTTACTGTATAAATCATATATGCTAATTATAGAGAAAACAGAAAATACTTATTATAGAGAAATTACAGAACACAGGGAAGCAAGAAGAAAAAAAGCAATCACTCATTGTCCTGGCCCCAGGAGAAGAGCCACTGTCAGTCCTTCCCGTCCACGACTCGTTTTCCTCCTCTGTCCCCTTCGTGCTCGTCATTTGGTCAACTGGTCTCCCGGCTTTCAGTGTTGCCCGGTTTTTGAGTGACACTTAAAATGCTCTTCCTGAAGTACACACTGGAACATGTCCCTTTGTAGCTGAAAGTCACCCAGTGACTCCCTGTCACCTCCAGGTAAACTCACCTGCCTTCTTCCCCAGTTTGATCTCAAATGACTCCCAGTTTATACGTCAGGCTTGAGCAATACACCCTGCAGTTCTCAGGCTTCGTGCCTCCAATCCCAGCGCGTGTGGTTCCCCCTGCCTGGAATGCCATTCCCTGCCTCGCTGAGAGCTGCTTGAGTCTCAGCATGTCTTCTCATCTTTGTGTCTCAGGCACGTGGGAGGGACTCCGTGAACATGGAGCCAAGTCACATTCGTAAGCACAGGGTGCCTTCAGAAGGCAGAAACCACGAGAATGAAGGAATTGGAAACAAAATCATTCAATAATCATTAGAAGAAATTGAAGGTGTTTTGTCAGGAACGGTGAAAAGGCACAGGCAGGAGGGTAACGTCAGTGATTTTCAGAGGATCTCAACTGCTATTTGAGGAAGAGGGATTAGATGAGTTCTGTCTGACCACAGAGATGGAACTGCGACCAGCTGGAAAGTGTCCGGGAAAGACTTAGGTTCAACACAGATAAACACTTATCTGTCCAAGAAACAGGCTGATCTGAAGGTGGAGTAGGGTGCTCTAAGAGATAGTGGATTCCCCATCCACAGATGTATCCAAGCAGTGACTTGAGGAAGTGCCTGGCTGGGGATTCTGCCAGTGGGTGAAGGACTGCCCTGGAACACCAAAGGCCCTCCGACTTGATGAGCGTGTCCTGAAGACTTGCCATGGGCAAGAGCAGCCCTCAGCACTCTACTGGATCATTCCAGCTCCTCCCGGCAACAGCCCTCGGAAGTAGGCACTGTTCGTAACCTATGCTTCAGATGAGAAGAGTGGGTCCAGAGCACTGGAGTGATCTGCCCAGGGTCACACAGCTGGGAAGTGGTGGCACAGGGCTCAGTGCCAGGTGGTCTGGCTCCTAGCCTGTGGCTTCACTACTGTGCACATGCCCCCCACACATTTAAACAGTGGTTCTCAGCCTCCATGACCTGAGTCTATAAAGCAGTGACACGTGCTTGCAACATCTGCTGGGAAGGCAGGAGAGTCTAGTGGAGTCCCTGCTTCCAGGAGAGCCCAGATGTTTCCTAGGCTGGTCCAGGAAAGGCTCTCGCTTCCATCTGCTTTCCTCGCGGCTCGCCTGGGGTGGCAGAGCCAGGCTGGCTTGTGAAGGCGTGCAGCCAGACTTCCTCCTCTCCACCCTGCCATGTAGAGTTTGGCTCTCGGGGCCTGGATGTTTAACAGCTTCTTGGGATTGGCTCACAGCTGCCCCAGAAACAGCTCCTCCAACTCAAGTTCTAATTTGGAAAACACACGACATTTCTCCACCCAAGTGTTCTCAGATAGGCCATGCTCACAGCTGATAAGCGAGTGTCGGGCCTTCTTCAGGGCTGGCTGCTCATGTTGGTGAAAGAAAACGGGCCCTAGATAAGCCTGGTGAAGCAACTGCTGTCAAATGTTCTGTGAACACAAGATCACTATTGGCCCACGCATGTGAGGAGCCTGTTTTTCTAGCCCTAAATCAGGGTAAGATCTGACAAACACATGTGTACTTAAGGGACCAACAGGACTGAATATGTGACAGGAGAGCTCTACTGGAAAATTTGGAACATACGATTCCATGCAAAGATCAAACAGCACGTAACCTAGAAATTCAGTCTCGCTAGTTTGCAGCTCATGTCAAGTGACTGCCTCTTGGTGGGTGGGAAGACTCTCAAGGTACCAGGAAGACCTTCCAGGGAGACGGGGCCTTGGGCAGTGGCATCATTCAGTGCTAGGCTTGGGAAAAGGGGAGGACGGAGTTTAGCCAGCAGACATGGCTTTTCCTTTCTTCCTCTTACAGTGCTGCCTGCATTCCCTCTGGGGTGCAACTTGACAATTCCAGTTAGGAAAGGCTTAGAGGACCTGCATATATAAATCATCCTGTTTCTCCTTAAAAGGTCAAGAGAAGCCACCTATTGCAGAAAGCAGTATCTGGCACCTTTCTCTATGGTGGTTTTGAGGTTAGTCTGGAAATGCCCAGATTGGTCAAAGTTGGTGCTTCCGTTACCTGGTCCAGACTGTCCACCATGACTGACGAGGGCTGACAACAGATCCCACCCTCTTTTGCTTTACAAAACAGCATCTCACCAAGCCCTACTTTTGGGATGAGTTGTTCTGCTCAGAGACCCAGGAATATGATCACAAAAGAGTATGAAAATGCCTTTATGAGTAAGAGGAAAATGAGAACTTCTGGGGCTGGAGGGTAACGTGCCTGATTCAAGGCTCCTCTTAAGGACTCTGTTCTTTTCTTTTTTTTTTTTTTTTTTTTTTTTTTGAGACGGAGTCTCGCTCTGCCGCCCAGGCTGGAGTGCAGTGGCCTGATCTCAGCTCACTGCAAGCTCCGCCTCCCGGGTTTATGCCATTCTCCTGCCTCAGCCTCCTGTGTAGCTGGGACTACAGGCGCCCGCCACCTCGCTCGGCTAGTTTTTTTGTATTTTTTAGTAGAGACAGGGTTTCACCGTGTTAGCCAGGATGGTCTCGATCTCCTGACCTCGTGATCCGCCCGTCTCGGCCTCCCAAAGTGCTGGGATTACAGGCTTGAGCCACCGCGCCCGGCCAGGACTCTGTTCTTTTCATGTGATCTTCAACCCATAGTTCCCTCTTTTGAATTCATATTTCGAGTCATTTCACATGAAATGGGAGGGCACAGGGAGAAACTGTTGAAGACCCTAGAATTGGAGATCATTGCCAATGTTAGATTCCATTGTTTGGATTCCACACCGATGCTCTGCTTTTCGGTTGGTGTTTAGGCACGAATGTGTCACGTTCCCAATTACTCAGACTCGAAGATTCCAGCCAAGCCTTAGGAAGGTATGAAAATGATCACGGAGGCTTGATGACAGAATTCATCAGAAGACAACGCTGAGAATCACTGAACTAGGAAGAGAGAAGTTTGGGTTTAGGGGGTTGGTGGGCACAAGTTTCTCAGAGATGGACTCAGAGTTTGCCATGACAGGAAGAGGACTTTGGGATCACCTAAGTGCCTTCATTTCACTCGCTCAAAGACTATTTACTGAGCTAAGCTATACGGGCCATGAGCCATGCTTGCTGTGTTAGAGATGGGAATATGGTGGTGACTAAAAGGCCTGCAGGCCTTGCCCTCACAGAGCTTGTAGGCAGCCAAACATTAGTCAAATAATCACGCAGTGGACGTATAATAACAAACTCTGTGAAGAGTCTTAAAGAAGCAGAACAGGGTACCACGAGGGTCCTCCTTTGGCATGGAGGCTGCAGAAAGGCTTTCCACGAAGTGGTGCTTAAGCTGAAGGCTGAATGGGGAGAGGACCTGGTCAGGTGCGTGCAGGCAGAGGGTGCCGGCGCCAGGGCCGTGAGGTCCAGACTGTGACGTAGCCTGGAAAGCTATCGGACACCCAGGGCTCTCCGTCTGTCAGCCCCATGCTGTTCCTGGCTTTGTTCTCTCTTTTTTTTTTTGACACGGAGTCTTGCTCTGTCACCTAGGCTGGAGTGCAGTGGCGCGATCTCAGCTCACTGCAAGCTCTGGTTCCTGGGTTCACACCATTCTCCTGCCTCAGCCTCCCAGGCAGCTGGGACTACAGGCGTTTGCCACCGCGCCCGGCTAATTTTTTGTATTTTTTAGTAGAGACAGGGTTTCACCGTGTTAGCCAGGATGGTCTCGATCTCCTGACCTCGTGATCCGCCCGCCTCGGCCTCCCAAAGTGCTGGGATTACAGGCGTGAGCCACCGCGCCCGGCCTTGTTCTGTCTCTTAAAAGAAATCCCTGGAAAGAGGTTTGAGGAACCAGTTTGTTGCTTCTGTGTGAAGTCAGAGGAAGCAGGTATCACTTGTACTTTCAGGGAAACCAATTCAGGAAGCTCACGAGGAAGGTCCTCCTGATAACGTTGTCACTTGTAAAGTGGAGGAAATAATCCCCATCTGGTGCCACAGAGGGGCAGGGGAAGGACAGCATTAGGCTAAGGTCCTCTGCTCTGCTGGCTTTACTGGGGCAACGTTAACCACAACTTCTCAGCAGACCCAATCCAACAGAAGAGAGGGCTGTGGCACCATGTGAGATTCTGCCAATACGGACAGCCTAGATGAAAAGAAATGGCGAGTCGACCCCAAGCCTGGGAAAACCCTCCACACGTGATATCCCTGAACCCAATGCAGTCAGGGCTTCCCAGGAGGGGGGCTGACTCTGTATTCTGCTGTGCTTCAAGCAGCATTAAGGTGACAGCTCACTTTCAGGACTGGGGCAGGAGTCAGGACATGGAGTTTTAGAAAGCTATTCCATAACTTGAACTGGCTGTCCTTGCAGAATGGAAGAGAAAGAAATACTGCTTAATCCAGATGTCTGATTAGTTGAATGATGGCTGAGTGAGACTGGCCCTACCAAAACAAGTTATGCCTTCTGTATTTCCCAACAAACTTTAGCCAAATCCAAACAAAAAGAGTCACTAGATGATGGGCAAATTCTAAGCTTCCCTACAAATCCTTCCTCTTAGAATTAGATGCCATCTGAAAGAAACACATTTCTCTTAAGACAGGTGTTCAAGGCCAGGCACAGTGGCTTTCAGCCTGTAATCTCAGCACTTCAGGAGGCAGAGGTGGGCAGATCACTTGAACCCAGGAGTTCAAATTTACAGTGAACTATGATCACATGACTGCACTCCAGCCTGGATGACAGAACAAGACCCTGTCTTTAAAAAAGAAAAAGAAAATTGAAAATAATTTTTTAAAAAACTTAAAGAAAAAAACCAGGTGTTCAAGTGAAGGGCACTGTCCTTACTGTGCCCACTGAGTCCTATAATTGCCCTTGAACCTCACTAACCTTGGACTTGCAATTCAGATTCTAAGAAAGTGTAGATCAAACACCAGCTTCTCCCAGAGGGGAATCTAGAATGAAGCCTTCCATCCTCAGCTACGTCCTCTATCTGAGAAAATACTATGGGAGAGTCTCTCCCTTCCCCAATGAGAGAGGCAGGTGTACCCGGGCTTTCCCCAGATGGTCAAGGTTCCCTTTCTTGAGGCCACCACAGACAGCTACGCCATCCCTCACTCGTGCATCTTCCAGGCACCTACGGAGAACCTATGAAGCACTCTGCTGGTTGCCATGGGAGGCGGGAGAAGGAGGAGAGTGCAGTGGTTGAAGAAGAGGGATCCTTGGAGCCAAAGGACCCCAATGAATCCCAATCCCACCATGTCTCAGCCACGTGTCCTTGTACCAACGATTGACCTCATCTTAAAGACAGGATGATCGCTTACCTATCCCATAAGGTTGCTGTGAGGATTAAACAAGCTAATTTGTGCAAAGTTCCCAGAACAACGTCAGGCCCACAGTCAAGGCCACATCAGTGATAGTCATTGTCATTTGAAGTGTAGCCTTACAAGCATGACACAGGTCTCAGTGGGACCCTTTAGGGTGAATGAGCACATAGGTCCCCTAGGATCTTGTCAAAATGTGGATTCTAATTCTCCATTGTGGGCGGGGAATGAGTTTGCATTTCTAACCAGGTCTCAAGTGACACCGCAGCGGCTGCTCCACCAGACAGCAGCCAGGCCCGGGGGCACGCTGGCCGTCCTGGGAGGCTGCAGCAACCTTGTCCAGTCTTGTTGGGGCTCCGAGATGCTCTCAAGCAGCGACTGGATTTTTGCCTGCATGGGGCTTATCCTCGATACATCACTCTTTCAAATAATTTGTATAATCAGTAAAGCGCGTGAAGCCAACGCTGGATGCAGAAAATACCATATACGCTAACTGGTGTGAGGGTCCTGCGGGATTATTTATTAAGTTTTTAATTTTAATTTTTATTTGTAAACACATGGCCACTGCAGAGGGCCAGACCGGGAGCCACATACCTGCACCACACTGCTGGGGAGCACAAATGATGTGTGAGTGCCTCTCCTCCCAGCAGCAGTAACAGCCATTTAACAGAGGGATGCAGAGAGGCACAGCCCAGTGAAGCAGCTTTACAGGTTTGAGCAGCTCCACCTGAATTCCCCTCTCGCTGGTGGCTTCTGTCACTGCCACTCTCATGGAGCTTGCATCATCCTCAAGGTTACTGACGGCTCCAACGGGCCCATCCACGCCTTGGCTTGGCCATCATTTTCCTTGACCTATTTGATATTATTGATGACTTGCTTCTTTTCAAAATGGTCTCTCCTCGTCTTCATGGCAGGGCACAATTTTGGTTCTCCTGTAACTCCATATTTAATTCTTCACTTCCGTTATTCCCTCCCTCCCCTCTGGGCCTCTTTGAGTCTGAGGAATATCACAGAGGCAAAAATGATGCAGTCCCTGCCTATGAGCTTTCAGCTAGATGGGGAGGCAGCCATGGAAACAGCTCATTGCAAAACCAGTGATAATATTCCTAAGAATTATGCCCAAAGGACTGCGGAAGCATAGAAGAGAGGGAGAGACTATCTTCACCTAGGAAAATAAGAAAACAGTTCCCAAAAGAGTGGACCTGTGAGCTGTGTCCATGGGTGGAGCTTCTCTCTGCCCTTTTATTCTGTTAGTCTTCTGCCCTTTCTGTGGCTCTCTCTAAACTCTCCCTCTCTCAGAAAATTCATGCACTTCACTCCTTCCTAAGAGCCCAACAGTGACCACTAAGTAGATGCACCCACACCTGTACTTACATTTATTTTCTTCGTCCTCTCTTCTGAGTTCAAGACATGCTTCACAAACTTACTACATATTTCTATGAGGTTGTCCCACCATCTCCTCACACTCACATTAAGATAATTTGAGATGACTGGTGCTTTTTATGAAGGCATGACGGGGTAAAGAGAATCACAAGGGTGGCCTGGAAGTGGCAGTAACAGTGATCTATTAGCATCACTAGACTGATGAAGTGGAAAGAGTGGTTACAGAAAGTGGGAAGGAGAGCATTTTGTAGAAAGGACCATCCGGAGAGGCTGTGACAATGCCAGCCCAGACCTGCAGGGAAGGATCTGGGGAAAGAAGGACCTGACCTCACCGTGCTCCCACCTGCTGAGCTCTTGCTTGGCTCTCCATTGACTGAACCCAACTACAAGCTGGGGATGAGGCAGCCTGTTGACGGAGGCCATCTGGTCAACTCCCCAGCCAGAGAGCAGAGTGGGGAAGGGTGGAGGGCAGATGTGGTAGCGCAATTGGAGGATGGCTGGCAGACAAGACAGAGTGGCTTTCTACGTGCCACCGTCACCCTTCCATTAAGCCAGGAGGAGGTATTCCATCTGGAGGGCTTCTAAGTTTTGTGAGCCAACAAGTTCCCTCCCAGGGACAGTGATCAGATAAATATCCTCTTACTATAACTCACTAGCCAACGCTGGGTCCTCATCTTCCAAAGTCATACCTGACTGCGTCTAAAAACGAGTGCTCCTTTTAGCATTTGTGGTGGTGACAATCACCACTGTCATCATCAGGTTGTGACTACTAGCCCACGCTTACTTCTGATCTCCATGAATCATGCTGCACTGGCTAGAAGATGGAGATGTGATGAGTCTCACAGTTCATGTTTTCTGCCTTCATTTGGCTGACGAAGTAACAGACACTTTTAATGGTCTCCCAGGCTTAATGGCTTTCAAAAGAAAATACGTCTAGAACTAGGAAGGGCAGATAGTTCTCCCTCGGGGAGAGGAGGGAGTTTATCACGCTGAGCTTCCAAAGTGTCTAACGCATTTTCTTACTGGGAAAAAAAAGCTTCCTACAAACAGGGAAAGAACTATAGCCTGTATAGCTTTCCTACAGCCTCAAGTTTTATGATTTTTGCATGTTCTCATTAGAGTGTCCTTATTCATTAGAGATTTTCATTTACTTTTAATTTAGCCTTTCCATATTAATAAATTCTGCATCCCACACATGGTATGAGGAACACTAAAGGAGGGTTCTTGTCCTAGGAAAGGGATGGCGGATAACTGGTTCCCCAATAAATTAAAACTTTGGGAGTAATTAAAATATCAACCTCCAAGTCGAATTAATTTTTTGTATTATCAATGTGAACTGAAAACAGAAGTTCAGAGAAAAAGAGAGAAAAGAAACCCTGTGTTAGAAGAAAATTGCATATGGTGAAAGGGAGACAAGATGATCTAAAGCAAACAACAACAATAATAATATTAACTACCATTTCCCGAGGACTCAGCACCTGCTGGGCACCCCTGAAGTGCTTTACATACATTGTTTCATTTAATTCTCCAACCCTCTTGATACACATAAAAGAACTGAGGCTTAGGTAAGACAGATACATTGTCCCAGATTACACACTTGGTAAATGGCAGAGTTGGAGTTAGAAACCAAGTCAACGTGAAGCCACAACTTCCACTCCTTAGCCTGTATCCAGGCAAAATGACCACCACACTGCACACATGTGTCACTTCTTGGCCCTGCACCATGGCAGATGTTGCTCCTTCCCTCTGGTCCTGATGGGGCCTCACAATCTTTCTCAACAGTGCATCTCTCACGACAACTCTGACCCATTGGAAGTGGCTGCATCACGACGGCCACCCCTCTGTGCTGCCTCCCTATTGGTGGCAAACTGTAGTTTTCTGCTCCAGGCAGAATAAGGGGCAGATCTCTTTTGGCATCTGCCAATGATGTAGCTACCTGGGCCTGTACTTTTGCTTCTTCTTTTTAAAATATTTTTTTGGAAAAAACTGTGAAATATACATACAAAAAATGCATGAAAGGGAGATGCTACAATGTATGATCTATCACAAAACAAACAGCCATGCAACTATTACTTAGACCAAGAAATAAAACCCTACCAGCTCTGCGGCAGCCCCGCTCACCCCTCCTGCACCAAGATAACCACTATATTATGCTTCCATAACAAGTTAATACGTAATTCACCACACTCATTTAAAAAGAATGATTCTGTCAGTAGATGTAGGAAAAAAAAAATCTCATAAATGTGAGCATCCATTTATTCCCTAATATTCTGCACTCTTTTCTGCATTTCCAAATCTTTTCAGTCTCTGTGTTTGATTATCAATATTTTTCCCTGCTCTCTTTCTAGTTCAACAACTCTGTTTTCAGGGTGCCAAGACTTCTTTTAAATCCATTCACTGCATTTTTCATTTCATTGATTGTATTCTTCATTTCTAAAATTTACATTTGGTTCTTTTCCATATCTGGTTCTTTGGAACATTACCAGTCCTGTCTTTGATATATCTGATCGTGGTAAATACAGTTACTTTCAAGTCTGTATCTGATAATTCCAATATCTCGATTCCCTGTGGGTCTATTTCTATGGTCTATAGTTTCTCTCCATTTTCACTCAGGTTATTTTGTCTCCTTGTGTATCCAGTTAATTGGTATCATGAATGAAACCTTAGCTTCACAAAACTGCTTTTCAAAATAATTTCAAAATGTTGATGATGGTATCTTTCTCCAGAGAGGATTCACATTTGTTTCTATCAGGCATCTTTTCCAAGTTCCAGAAAGAAGATTTAGAATATTTTGTCCAGCATTTCTAATTATTCTCAGCAGGAGAGTTGATTCGAGTCCTCTCAGCTACCATTTCTGAAACCAAAAGTGACCTGCACTTCTTTTTTTTTTTTTTTTTTGAGATGGAGTTTTGCTGTTGTTTCCTAGGCTGGAGTGCAGTGGTGTGATCTCAGCTCACTGCAACCTGAGCCTCCTGGGTTCAAGTGAGTCTCCTGCCTCAGCCTCCCGAGTAACTGGGATTACCAGCGTGCGCCACCACACCCGGCTATGCTTTTGTATTTTTAGTAGAGATAGGGTTTTGCCATGTTGGCCAGGCTGGTCTCGAACTCCTGGCCTCAAGTGATCTGCCCGCCTTGGCCTCCCAAAGTGCTGGGATTACAGGCGTGAGCCACTGCGCCTGGCCTGGCCTGCACTTCTTACGGGAGAAACTACCTACAGAATCCAACTATAGCTTTTCCTGCTACACTCACTCCCTGAACCAGACAACTGGGTTTTGAAAACAAGGATATATTCTAGAGCACTGGAAAAATCTTTGCCAAATTCTCCTACTGCCAAACCCTTGACACAGCCTCTTGGAGTGAAGTTTCTGAGGACTGGTTGTTTGCCGAGCAATACACTTGATAATAAGGCCAAATAGGAGGAAAGGGTGGCTTGGTCACACTCACTGCAAATCCTCACTCCTTCCTTTAAAAACGTAAAAAAAAGGTATACTTTTGGGGAAAACTTCAAAATATCTCTTTGGTTTTGGTGGTAAATGAGAAGTACTCACTATAGAGTTATCTAGTTGAATGAGTTACTGAACTAGTCCTAATTATGCCTCTCTAATGATTTTTTCTGGCAAATACCATTAAACCCAGGCAACAACTTTCTTTTCCCTGGATGTTCTTGAGATGGGGTGTAACAAAGAACCAAATTTGTTCATTGCTGCCAACTTACGCTAACTCTACACCATAAGCTAATCTTTCTATGTAACTCAAACAAAATGCTCTTAGGGCCACATACTTACTTATTTTCTAATTCTGGCTCAAATCACTATCACATCAATAGGGACTTTGGCACTAACCAAATTTTCTATAGTGGGAAAAATTTCTAAATATCATGCTTAGATTTTCTTTTTAAATATATTTTTGGAGGGATTTAGTGGGGGAAAATGCCAGGCTATTTCCTCTTCTGCTATTAATAACTGTGTGACCTTGACAAGTCATGTTGCCTTTTGGGTCTAGGTTTCAATATCTTTAAAAGGTGGACATTGGATGACAGAGTGCAATCTGGCTCTAAAATTTTCTAAGTTGTTACTTTCCAAATAAAGCAAGATTCTAGTACCTTTCCATCTTCCAATTACTACTGTGCCGTATACACAATAAATCCTCAGTAAATGTGTGACATATAAAGTAATATATAACATGTAACATTATATTTCATAATATACTATAATTAAGAACAGTTTCCTCAGTGCAGCACAAAGAGCTACAGTTCAAGCACACCACGGCAGCCCCGTGGAATGGAGAAGGCAGAAATCAGGTCAGAATGTGGGAAGCTGAAGTGGCTGTGGTGGGACATCCGGAAGAGACAGTGAGGTAGATACAGGGCTCTAGAAGTTTGTGTAGGGGTTGCCTGTGTGTCAGTGGCTTAGGGCTGGGTTGTACGGGTATAGGATGAAACCAATGAGGCATATCAGATAGCAGCTACTTTAGGGTTGAGAGCAGAAAGGAGATGGTATAGGTTAATCAGTGCTGGGGAAAAAGCAGTGTCAGGAGGTCGGACTTACGGCCCTGAAATTGTGGAAAGACCTAGTTAACATCTCGTTACCACCCTGGACAGATGACTCTGACACTGCGAGGGCACCTCCTGGGACTAAGGCCCTTCCTCTACAGTGAGACCCACTCTAGATCCATCCTGGCAAAGCCAAAATCAACACCCTGACAACATCGGGAGGGGAAAATTAAATCTGGAGGTCGAGGGGTTTGGGCTTTCAATGTGTCAGCCCCAACAAGCATAAAATCAAGCCTACACACATTCATGGTGACCAGCCGGTGATTAAACTGTCTGCTGAAGAATCAATACTTTTATGAATAAGAAAAAATCCAGAGTCACAACAACATATTATCCATGATTCTAATATTCACTAAAAAGAAATCACTACATATATAAAGAAATGTAAAATGTGATAGTCAAGGAAAAAAGCAGTCAATAGGAAACAAAAAATGAGATTGTTCAGATGTTGGACTTGGCAGACAATGATTTTAAAACAGCTATATATATGTGTGTGTGTATGTGTATATATGTGTGTATATATATACACATATATATATAGAGAGAGAGTGCTACATATGTATCCATATATAGATACATGTATTTAAAGGATGGAAGAAAAACTGATTAAATGAAATAAATGAGTATATGATCTTAAAGGCAGAAATACAGAGAATTCCACAAATAAATGGGAACTATAAAAAGGAACAAAATGGAAATTCCATTATTGAAAAGTAACTAAAATGAAACATTACGAATAGGCTTAATGAAGATAGAGACATTAGAGGAAACGTGAGTTTAGAGGAAACGTGAGTCAACTGAAAGAATAATCAAAAGAAATGAACCAATCTGTGGAACACGGAGATTAAGACACTGAAGAAAACTGAACAAAGCGCCAGGGACCAATGAGATACCGTAACATGGCCAAACACTATGTATAATAGGAGTCCCAGCAAGACAAGAGTGAGAATGGAGTAGAAAAAAATATTTGAAGAAATGATGGCCCAAAAAGTCCCGAACTTGAAAACTTCACATTTATGAATGTATATGAGAAGCTCAGAAAACTCCAAGTAGAACAAATATGATGAAAATAACGATGATGCACATCATAGTCAAACTGCTGTAAACTGAGAGAGAAAATTTTAAACCAGTCAGCAAAGAAAGAAACATTATGTGCAGGGAAATAATAATAATAATATCAGGTCGGGCATGGTGGCTCACACCTGTAATCCCAGCACTTTGGGGGGCCAAGGCAGGTGGATCACAAGGTCAGGAGTTCAAGACCAGCCTGGCCAAGATGGTGAAGCCCCATCTCTACTAAAAATACAAAAATTAGCCGGGTGTGGTGGCAGGTGTCTGTAATCCCAGTTATTCGGGAGGCTAAGGCAGAGAATTGCTCGAACCCAGGAGGCGGAGGTTGCAGTGAGCCGAGATCATGCCACTGCACTCCAGTCTGGGCAACACAGCAAGACTCCATCTCAGAAAAAAAAATGAATAAATAAAAAAATCAATGACTTCTCATCAGAGATAGTGGAAACCAGGAGAAAACAGAACATCTTTAAAATTCTAAAAGAAAAAACAAACAAACCTGTCAATCAAGAACTCTATACCAGGCCGGGCGCGGTGGCTCACGCCTGTAATCCCAGCACTTTGGGAGGCCGCGACGGGTGGATCACGAGGTCAGGAGATCGAGACCATCCTGGCTAACATGGGGAAACCCCGTCTCTGCTAAAAAATACAAAAAACTAGCTGGGTGCAGTGGCGGGCGCCTGTAGTCCCAGCTACTCGGGAGGCTGAGGCAGGAGAATGGCGTAAACCCGGGAGGCAGAGCTTGCAGTGAGCTGAGATCCGGCCACTGCACTCCAGCCCGGGCGACAGAGCGACACTCCGTCTCAAAAAAAAAAAAAAAAAAGAAAAAACTCTATACCAGCAAAACTATTCTTCAAAAGAGGATGGCAAAAGACACGTTCAGATAAACAAAAGCTTAGCTCATTTGCCAGCAGCAGACCTACATTATGGAAATGCTATTGGTTGCTTCAAGATAACGGGAAATGATACCAGAAGGGAACTTGGATCTACAGAATGTGCAGTGGAAGCACCAGAAACAGTAAATAAGTAGGTAAATGTAAAATACTATGTTTTATTTTTCCCCATAATTGACTTAAAAGACAATTGACTAAAGTAAAAATAATAACATTGTTGGGTGGAACTTATGATATATGTGTAAACAGAAGACATATAGCAATCACACAGGACAGTGGGTTGAGTAAGTGAAATTCTATGATGTTAAGGTTATTACGCTTGTAAGCGTACACTTAAAATAGGTGAATTTTATTGAATATAAATCATGCTTCAATAAAGTTATTTTTAAAATGTATTTTTAAAATGTATAAGTTAGGCGCAGTGGCTCACACCTGTAATCCTAGCATTTTGGGAGGCTAAGGAGAGCAGATAACCTGAGGTCAGGAATTCGAGACCAGCCTGGCCAACATGGTGAAACCTTGTCTTTCCAAAATATACAAAAATTAGCCAAGTGTGGAGGTACATGCCTATAATCCCAGCTACTTGGGAGATGAGGCATGAGAATCACTTGAATCCGGGAGGGGCAGGTGCAGTGAGCCGAGATCTTGCCAATGCAGTCTGGAGACAGAGTGAGACTCGGTCTCAAAAAAAAAAAAAAAAAAAAAAAAAAAAAAAAAAAAAAAAAAAAAAAATCAGGTATAGAAGGTCCCCTTCTCTGATCAGTCCAACTTGGAGCCTGAGGTAGACAGATAGGGAGTTGGACCCACAGAGTACTAGCAGCTAATATTGCTGAACCCTTCCTGTGTGTTTAACACAATTCTATTGCATTAAAAGAATTTACTTGTTTAATCCTCACAACAACTCCATGAAGCAGGCAGGGGTAATTTTAGCCCCCATTTTACAGATCAGGAAATCGAGGCACATAGCTAATAAACGGTGGCTCTGGGAATTCGAACCTAGTTAGTGGGATTCCACCATCTGCGTTTTTAACCACTAAGGGTCAGGAATCAGCACGAGAGAATCCACCAATAGTAAGACACGTGGGGGCTCACATTCTACGACGCTGGCCTCACTGGATCTTCCTTTCATTCCCCCCTCATTTTTCTTTCCAACATTTAGAAAGCCTGGGTCACTTAGAAGCCTAAGTGGCCTTTATTATTGCCATTACTTTTAATCAGTCATCACCTTGGCTGTGATTTCATGTTTGGGGGTCTTCAGACACAAAAAGGAATCCATTATGGAGCTTCCTGAGTTTAGGAAGCCTGCTTGCCTCTTGTGATGATTATACCACCTGCCATGGTCCTGGGCTCATGAGGAGTGCTTAACAAATACCTGCTCTTATTTTAGGACCTATTCTCCCACCTCTGGACTGTGTGATTGCTACTGTATTGGGAGCTGAAAGAGTGGCATTTGCCCCGGGTCATATTCTGTCAATGACACCTTCAGGTCTAGAATTAGTCGTTAAAAAAGGAATTCTTAGGTCACTGCTATTCTCTATCATCAAAGCACAGGATGATAATACTGAGAGAAATTTTAGGGGTATTACAAGTTTTTTTTTTTTTTTTTTTTGTATTTCTGGAAAATGCAATTTAATTAATCTAGTTTACATCTACCCGCTTTCACTAAATCTCAAGAGATTCAGGAAAGCTCTTGTTGACAATAGAAGATAAGTCTAACAACTTCTGGGGAAAATATATGATCAAGGCATTATTTCTGGGAAAATTAAGTGAATACATATATTATTTTTAAAGAAAGTATTTCTATTTTGCACAAGTGTTGATTAGTAGGACTATATGGTCTAGTAAACAGCTTGAAGAAGGCATTCTACTGTTTTTGGATGTCTCCTCAATGCAGTTGATGGTGCTCACGGTCCCAAGGCTTTTTCTGAGTTCAGGTTTTCCATTATCCTCCAACAGTAGTACATTTTAAGAATACTCAGAATTATCCCAGCTTAGAACTTGAAGCACCCCTGAAAACTCACCTGATGACATGCTGTTCCAACCACCCATAGCTTCAGAGGGAAGATGTCGACAACTTGTGCCAGATTATTCTCCTCTTTTCTGCCCTGACACACAGCTTGACATCCACTATGATATGAGTGCATTTCCTGTTTAATCCTCTGCCCGTGTCAACACAATGCAGCACAGATGAAGAGGCAGACCGGTGGCTCGTGTTGCTCGATGCCTGGCAGATAGTAGCCTCTGAACACATGCTCCTGGCCGGTGGCATGTCTGAGTGAAGCAGACCTTTCTGCCATCATCAGTATCATCTGCCGCTGCCACAGACCTGGCCGGTGGCATGTCTGAGTGAGGACAGACCTTTCTGCCATCATCAGTATCATCTGCTGCTGCCACAGACCACAGTGTCTGGTGAGCTTTTGGTGACAGGCACAGAACCATTTCCCCTGGCTAATGTTGAGATACAGACACACACACACACACATACACATATATATCAAAATTATATATATACACACACACATATATATACACATGCATACACACATTTATATATATACACACACATACACACACATATATATATCAAAATTATATATATACACACACACATATATATACACATGCATACACACATTTATATATATACACACACACACACACATATATATATCAAAAATATATATATATACACACACACATATATATACACACGCAAACACACATTTATATATATACACACACACATCAAAATTATATATATACATACGCACATATATACACACACACATACATTTGTATATATATACACACATACACACACACATATATATCAAAATTATATATACACACATATATATACACACATACACATATTTATATATATACACACACATACACACACATATATATCAAAATTATATATACACACACACATATATATACACATGCATACACACATTTATATATATACACACATACACACACATATATATATCAAAATTATATATATACACAAACATATACACACGCATACACACATTTATATATATACACACACATACACACACATATATATCAAAATTATATATACACACACACATATATATACACACATACACATATTTATATATATACACACATACACACATATATCAAAATTATATATATACACACACATATATATACACATGCATACACACATTTATATATACACACACACATACACACACACATATATATATCAAAATTATATATACACACACATATATACACACACACATATTTATATATATACACACACATACACACATATATATCAAAATTATATACACACAGACATATATATACACATGCATACACACATTTATATATATACACACATATACACACATATATATCAAAATTATATATACACACACACATATATACACACAAACACATATTTTTATATATACACACACATACACACACATGTATCTCTCAACATTATATATATACACACACACATATATATACACACACATACACATATTTATATATATACACACACACACATATATATATCAAAATTATATATATACACACACACATATATATACACACGCATACACACATTTATATATATATACACACACATATATATGTCAACATTATATATACACACACACATATATATACACACATTGATATATATACACACACACATATATATATCAAAATTATATACACACACATATATACACACACATACACACATTTATATATATGCACACACATACACACACACATATATATATCTCAAAATTTTATATATATATATATACACACACATATATATACAGACACTGATATATATACACACACACACACACACACACGCACCCCAACATATTTTTCCCCTCCCAATGTGATTCTGTATATCCTTGGGGTCACATACCACACAATCTACCGGGGTACCTACAACAGAAGTGGCAACAGCCTTGGTGGCTCTGAAATGTTCCCAAGCCAAAAATTAAAAAAAAAAAAAAAAACCTAACTAACTAACTCACTAATATGCAAGGGGGTGCTCAAGAAGTCAGCTGACCGAAAATTACTCATGATTAGAGGGCAACTGCCATGGTGAAAGGTGAGCAGGGTAGGCGCTTAAAGGCTAACACTCTAGGGCGAATACAGTTGTACCCCTCCCATTTTACAGATGAGGAAGCTGAGGCTCAGAGGTTAAATGACAAGGTCACACAGCTGGCCAGACTTACATCCCTGGTCTTTTCACCGGCAGGCCGGAGTGCCTCCCACTCCATCACAATTCCTGAGGTGACAACAATACTATTTGCCATCAGGCCCTGCCACCCAAGGGGCTCACAACTCTTGAAATATAAAGAAGGCAACAGGCAAACTATGAACCACTCTCAATCTCCAGAGCCAGGCAGGGCGCCCTACAGCCCAGAAGCAACGTGATCCCGCTTGGTTCAGGAAGCTGTGCTCCCTTCCAAACAACAGAAACCGAGTCCTGAAGGGAGTTATCCCAACTGGAAAACAGTCCGAACAAGATAGCCTGGATTTGCCTATCTCTAAATTAGGGATAAAGTCCCTGTGTTCCTAGACCACTGGGTCGATTCATCAGCTAATCAAGCTCTTTGAGTCTGAAGGCCTTGAACGGATGCTGAATGTTGCTTGCAGTTGGAGGTAACCCTAACATTTCTCACTGCCTCCTACATTTTGTTCTCAAATCAAAAAGAGACCAGTTCGTGACTGGAGGAAGGTGTGTGTGCCTTAGCACACATGTGACGTTCCTGTGAGACTGCATGAGGACTTTTTACCCTGCTGTATCTAGAACACTAAATAATAAAGATGTTCTCAGTTCAGCCACATACTGTTGTGGATATTCAGTAACCTCTCAGTGAAACTCCACTACAACGGAGGCGGGAACTTGTGAGTGTGCTTACTGTGTCAGTCAGCTCACTTTGCCGCATGGGGGGGCCTCTTGCCTTCCTATCTGGTGTGGTGGATCCTCACAACCCACAGTGTCCCTCTCCAAGAGGTCTCGGATGCTGGGAGCTCGTAGGACTGTCCAGGTGGAATCCCCTCTTTATCCACAGCACCCCATCACTCACTCTTTGTAGATTGAGAAACGGAGGCAAAGCACCTGACAGGGCAACAGAGAAGTCGCAGCAGAGTCGGGACTCGAGTGAGCCCTGAGCTGCTGGCCCAGGCGTCTTTCAGGGGCACATGGGAGGTGGCCGGGAAGATAGTTGCTTAACTGGGGAGGCAGTGGTCAAGGGGAAAGCCTGTCTGCATTGGGAGATCAGGAGACACTGGGGGAGAGGGTGGGCCTGGCAGGTGCCAAGGGGCGGGGCCGGGTGTGGGACCCACCCCGTTCTCAATTCTGTTTCTGAGAGGCAAGGCTCCTGCAGTGTGAAGGCCCCCCCCCGCCCGCCCCCTGCTGTCTCTGGCTGCCCTCCAGGGTGCTCTGCTCTGTCTGCAGAGCACAAGCCCAGGCTGCCTGGGTGGGAAGGCGGGGAGCCACTTCTGGGGGCTTCCTCCCTCCTGGGGAGGCTGGGAGACCTGGGGGCACCAAAGATCAGCAGCCCTGAGGGTTCCCTCACCATCGCCATCAGAGTCCCCTTGCAGATCGTGCAGGAAGTAAGGGTCCTGCCCACCTGCCACCGGGCCACTCTGTGACCTTGAGGAAATCATGTGACCCTCCGGCCGCAGAGCTCCTCTCTGTAGAATGGAAGCTCGGTTGGACTAGCCTAGTCCCTTCCCACCCAGACATTCGGATTCAGGAACAGTGCCATGAGATGCATACAGGGGACAAGGTTTGGGTACTTCCTGTGGCAGTGAAAGAAGTGGGAGGGAAAGGGCTTAGAAGATGTTACAGGGACCGTCTCTGATGGGCGGGCAGGGGGACCAGGCAGCCTCCAGCGCTGTGTGAAGGAGAATGAGGGACGGCCTCGGGGGTGGCCCCCTGCACACGCCCCTGTCCTCATAAGCAGCTTTGTAAATGTCCCCTCATGCTGTTTAAGGGTATGTGGCCTGTGAGACCCCTAAAGGACAAAGGGGATAAAAAGCAAGAGGAAGCAAAATAGAAAGTGAGGGGAGAACGAGGTCCAAGTCCAAGGACATAAGAGGGGGTGAGAACAAGGGGTGGAGAGGCCGAAGGTCTGCAAGCAGTGAGGATACAGGCTTGTGTGGGGAGGACGGGCATGTGGCAGGAGAAAAGGGATGTAGAGGCCAGCCGGTCCAGGCCCTTCAAGTCCCCGATGCAGGACAAAGTCCAGAGGGAGGGCAGACCTGCCCAAGGTCCCCAGGCTTGTTTGGCTGAATGCAGGACTGGAGGCTGCGTCCTCTCCCTACCCAGGCTTGTGCTCAGCTGCACCAGCAGCGTCCTGTGGGCATTTCAGTGTTAAATCACATCAACCAGAATTAAAGGGAGGTCTGGGAAGATGAGGATACAGGCAGTGGAAAAAGCAAGGGATGGAGAGTGAAGCACTGTGGTTTGAGCCTCTTCCCTGACTCTGGGATCTTCTCTGGGACGCCAAGATATACCAGTTTCAGGGGCTGAGTTACATGATTTTGAATATCTGCTCTAGAAAGATGTTCTCTTATCAGTCCAGGCTGGGAGGTGTCCTTAACTGCAGGTGAGGTTCAGGAGCTGTTTGCAGGGACCATGCCTGCCGCCCAGCCTCCTCTCTTGCACAATGCGGCACCACCCGGGCCAGGAAACACTTTCCTGGGAGCCACAATGGGATTGCAAATCTGCTGTGCTCAATTTACCAACTGCAAATTTCAGACAGGACAGCATGAGTGTCTTTAAATCATCAAAGTGTGAAAACACTCAGAAAAGTTGCTTTTAGTAGCTCTAATATGCCCGCAGTGGTCTGATTAACTGGCACTGCTTGCTAATCAGTGCGGCCAGTTTCACAATGACTAATCCCCAGGCGGGGAGAACCCATCCTGGGAGGAAAACTACATCTCAGGATGAGTGTGGTTCACCTGGGGACTTGGCACTTAGGTGAGTTTTCAACTTCTGCAGCAGGAATTTTTAAGTCATTATTCATCGTCTCAGTGACAATTTTTTAAAAAAGAGTGTTTGGTGTCAAGCAGCATAGAATCTTCTGGCAGGGTGCTCAGGACAGAGCGGGATGGCCCAGACCTGGCCTCTGGGATGGAGGTCATGCAGGGTGGGAGAGAGCAGTGGCGGCTTCGGTATGGCTCTGACCCCAGCTCTGCCACCAGCCAGGGTGGGTTCGTGAACCTCCCTGGAATTCAAGATCCATGGTCAGTTCTGACCTCCTTTTGTAGATTTCCAAGACACGTAGCTGTCTCTGCAGTGCGGTGTTTCGAACGTTTCGTATGGAGAGTGAACAGCAGTGGCTGTTTAGAAAACTGCCTCTTGGCATGCCAGCCAGGACCCAGCTCAGTCTGCTCACTGCGGACTTTTGTCTCCTGGTTCTCACTACCTGTACTTCCTTTTCGGTAATGGGTTGGGGCACCCCACACCTATGTGCTGGCCGAGGCTGGCCCGCATTGGTGACCTAAACAAATGAGGTTTTCACTCTCAGACATCCTTCCATCCCCATCCCGGCCTCTTCCACATAAACCTCAGAGCTCATCTCCGATATGTCCTCCTTCATAAAACTTTTTGGACTGCCACGGTCCCTGGTAAACTCTCCCCTTGAATCCATTTCATCATCTACACTATGCAAGTCAAATAATCATACACATGCCTCTCTGGTGGTTTTTGGTCTCAAGTTGCTGTTTAACTCTTGAATATTCCTTCTCTTTTAAAGTGCATTTGTTGTCTCTTGAGAATGATCTTGTCCTCTATTTCTGGGCTACTTATGTAACATAATAGAATGTGACAGCTATCACTTAACTGAGCACTTACTATAAGCAGGGCACCATTAAAGTGCTTTGCATTAACTCATTCAGTCTTTCCAGCAGCATATGAAACAGGTAACAGGTTCGATTACAATTCCCATTTTACATAGGAGGAAGCGAAGGCACAGAGAGGCTCAGTAACTTCCCTAAGGCCACAGAGTCAGCAAGTGGCAGAAGCCAGCAGTCTCATTCAAGAGCTCATGTTCAGAACCAGCATGTCTTAAGCCTTCCCTTTTGCCTTCTGCATGGCATCCACTCCACCGACATTCGTCTACTAACCGGTGCTGATTTGTTTTCAGGAAACGGTCCTCACCTGAGCAAGCAAAAATGGAAGCATCTGACCTCTATCCACACATGGTCCTCAGTGCTCCTTCTCACCTCTCAGGATGAAAGCAAACTTCTGTTTAACAGCGAGCTGTTTCCTATTCTTTGTGCTTCCAGATACAACATTTTACTGTCAAAAGGGACACCCTGAAAGATCTAATCTTGTAAAGACTTGCATACTAGGAAAAATGTATCCCATGAAAGGTCCTTAAAGCGTTCCATTAGGACTAAATTAAAATCGCATTAACCAGGATGAAAGGGAAGTCTGGGAAGATGAGGACACAGGCAGTGGAAAAAGCAAAGGATGAAGAGTGAAGCAGTGTGGGCTTGCGCCTCTGCTGACTCAGGGATATTCTCTGAACTCCAAACTATGTCAGTTTCGGGGGCTGAGTTACATGATTTTGACTCTCTGCTCTAGAAAGATGTTCTCTTATCAAATCTGGACTGGGAGGTCCAGATTTAAAACCGGATGGTCCTGATGAAAACCGCATAGGTGTTCTGTTTTGACTGATGGGAGTGCACTATCGCCCTCTGTCCCCGCACCCAGCTTTGTGCTCGGTTCACAGAGGGTGCTCAATAAACATTCATGATGGGTGAAGCGTGTCTTCCAAGGCTAGTGCTGGTCTTACACAGAGGCGATTTTTCAGTTCCCTTCATCATCAGATCAAGTCTAGGTTGCTGTGAGTTTTCGTCAAAGACCCTACGCATCTTTCTCATCTCCATCTGTCTTCTCCCCTTATCAAGTCCCTCCTGAAAGTCCTTCTCCAGAAGGCATCTGAGATGAAACGGAAAGGAGGGAACGACCCCTTGCTTACTGCTTCACAAGCAAACGTACTCCCTGCATATACATTGCAAATTATTTCAGCACAACTCTCCCTATTTATTGTTCATCTCGCTGTATAACATTGATTCCTCCATATGGCTTAGCCTTTGGTGTCATATGCATGCTTCACAGCACTGCTGCTGTGGGAGACTGGATGCTCACAGCAGAGGGAACGGATTCTGTTATTGCAGAAGAGTCTCTATGAAGCCAAATGGCCAAATCTTTCAACTACACAGAACTCCATTGGATGGGCCAATCTGATTTTCACCTCCATAGCGTAATTAAGCCGTTAGCCTTACAGCCTCACGGTGTGCATCTTGAGGGCCATGGCCACTCTCCTTCCTTTGTGTGATTTCCTGGAATGCCTCTCCTCACTCATCCTTCAAGTTCCCTCCCAAATGCTACCTTCTCCAAGAAGGCTCTCCCAATTCTCCATCCCCGCTCCCCAAAGTATGGCGTCTCCAATGCATGCTTGTCACAGAATTCATCACATCGCACATCTTACCTAAACTTTGCTTTTTGGCATCTCCAAGTTTTATTCTATCTAAGCACTTTTATGAGTACTTTTTCTTCTACTACACTTCAAGCTCTCTAGAACACACTTAGCATCTGATTTGCTTCTGTATCTGCTATAATGGCTAGTAAAACCTTATATAAAGTAAGTACTCAGTCGATTTTGTTGAACAAATTGATAAATGACTCACGGACTTGTACTCTCGCAATCATCTATTTCCACAACCTATGATCATAAGATTTCAATGACATTTAGTACATTTAGTGCATTTAAAAAATGCAACTTTTGGAGCCTCTAACACTATTGGTCTAGAATTGCAGATGTCAAAAACTGCCCAACGAACCTATTTGTTGTAAGAAAAACCCTACATATCTACATATCACCTGTGTACATTTCTTCATATCACCCAATTGTCATGAAGATCAAACGAGACGGAAGAAGTAAAGACCCTTCGGAAAGGCCAGCAAAGGCACATATCCACGAAGCTGGCAGCACTCACATCATTTTAGTGGAGTGGGTGACTCTCAGGGCCTGTGATGTAAAGCCATGCCAGCCACCATGGGCGTCTGTGCAACCACGTTTGTTCATTCTACAGATATTTGTCACCTTTATTGTTGGTGCTGAGGACACAGCTGTGAACACAACTAACAAAAACTCTTGGCCTCATATAGGTTACATTCTCATGAGGTAAGGGGTGATAAGCAAATGAACACGTACACGTATAGAATGGCAGATGGTGAGAGGTGATGTGGGGAAATGGAGCAGGGAAGGGTGGATGAATGGGGTGAGGGGACGGCATCAGAGGGGGCTGAAGAGGTGCACAGGCCTTTGTGGAGAGCTGAGTCGAGGGCGTTCAGACAGAAGGAGCAGCGCCGGCCACCACCCCACAGTGGGGTGAGCTTGGAATGTTGGAGGAATAGCAAGGGGGTCACTGTGGAGGGCTGGTAAGGAGGGAGAGGAGGGGAGGGTGAAGGAGGTGAGCTTAGGGAGGAAGAAGGCGTGAGACTGCAGGGCCTATGGGACTTTGGCGCTCACTCTGGGCAAGTCACGGAAGCCTTGGAGGGTCGTGAGCAGGGTAGGAACATGATCCGACTTGGCTGTTCAGAGGGCTGTTTGAATGCTGTGTTAGGTCCAGGCCATGATAGGGGTTGAGGCAGAGACTCCTGCAGGAGGCTGTCGCCATCATCCAGGTCAGAGGCGAGGGCGGCCAGCACTGAGCCGAGTGTCCAGGTGGTAAGACACAAATTCTTGATATGTTTGGAAGGTAAAGTTTGTAGGATTTTCTGATGGATTGTATGCAAGCAGTGAGAAAAAGAAATAAGTCCAATAAGGCCTGAGAAGCTAGAAGGATGAGGCTAAGCATTTACCTAGCTGAGAAAAACTTTGGGAAGACTGGGAGTTCTGCCATGGGTCTTGCTGAGTGCAAGATACTTATTAGCTATTCAGACAGGAGAGGAATGGAGTCAGCAGGTAGAGACACAAGTCTGAGGTTTGGAGAAAGGGTCTGGGCTGGTGACACACAGCTGGTGGTTATTGGAAGATACATAGATTATATTTAACACCAGGAGGCCGGACGTGATAACTAGGGAGTGAGTGTGGACACAGGAGAGGTCTCAGGATCTACCCCTGGAGCGTCCCAATGTTAAGAGGGCGAGAAGATGAGACAGAGATCAGCAAAGGATTACAAGAAGAAGAAACAAGCACGTGAAGGGTAGAGCTAAGAAAGAACAGTGTTCCGGGGCAGGGCGCCCTGTAATCCCAGCACTTTGGGAGGCCGAGGCGGGCGGATCACGAGGTCAGGAGATCGAGACCATCCTGGCTAACATGTTGAAACCCCGTCTCTACTAAAAATACAAAAAAAAAAAATTGCCGGGCGTGGTGGCGGGTGCCTGTAGTCCCAGCTACTAGGGAGGTTGAGGCAGGAGAATGGCGTGAACCTAGGAGGAGGAGCTTGCAGTGAGCCGAGATGGCGCCACTGCACTCCAACCTGGGCAACAGAGCGAGACTCCATCTCAAAAAAAAAAAACAAAAAAGAACAGTGTCCCAAGGGCCAAGGGCAATAGTGGCTCAAAGACAAGGAGTGATCAGCTGTATCCAAAGCTGTCAACAGATCATGTAACATGGTCCTGGAGCACAGAGCACTGGGTGCAGTAACGGTGATCACTGATGGTCTGGACAGGAGATGTTTTGGTGCAGCAGTGGGAAAGAAAGCCCCATCAGGGTGGATTCAAGAGAGAATGGGAGGACAAGAATCACAGACAACAGGTAGAGGCAACTCTTGAGGAGTTTTGTTGAAATACAGAAGGAGATAACCTATGGTTATGAGAAGTAGAAGAAGGAGGCATTTGTCGGCCGGGCGCGGTGGCTCACGCCTGTAATCCCAGCACTTTGGGAGGCCGAGGCGGGCGGATCACAAGGTCAGGAGATCGAGACCATGGTGAAACCCCGTCTCTACTAAAAATAGAAAAAATTAGCCGGGCGCAGGGGCGGGCGCCTGTAGTCCCAGCTACTCAGGAGGCTGAGGCAGGAGAATGGCGTGAACCTGGGAGGCGGAGCTTGCAGTGAGCCGAGATTGCGCCACTGCACTCCAGCCTGGGCGACAGAGCGAGACTCCATCTCAAAAAAAAAAAGAAGGAGGCATTTGTCTAGGTTTGTAGTCGGGGGAGATACTGCTGACATCTTTGTAGATGACACCAACCACACTGGTACAATGCACGGATCCACCATGGTCTGCATGGTTCCCTGTTTCAAAAGCTGCACAGACACTATTCCAGCAAGAAAGGGCAGAAGGCTGCATGAGCTGAGGAAGTCACCATTTTACTGGTGACCCACAGGAAACCAGACACAGTTGTTGCTCCTATGCATAAGCATGGAGCTACCTGCAGGGCACCCACAACAGCAAAACCATCTCAGTGTCATCATCTCTAATGGCGAAAATATTTTCCTGGACTGCACGGCAGGTAACATGAGGACTTTGCATTTGAGGCCTTCATCCTCTTGAGAGAATTCCTAGGAGTGTTACTGCTTCCTGACCACTGCAAGACACATCTACCTTGCTTAAGTACAGATGGAGACAGGGCTCCGTCCTCGGGAAGTTTCCTCTGTAGTGGAAACCAAGTGACCCAATCTAATCTAATTCTTCCTTTTAATGCACTGTAGCATGAGAGGCTCTCAACCATATTCATCTCTAATTAAGCATCTCTGGACTAGAGCAATTATTGTAGCCACTGCTGTTGATAACAATCATCTCCTCAGTCTCTTTGTGGTAGGCTGCTATGTGTTCTCAATCGTTCACCCATGCTTCTCTGAAGGTTCAGCAAACTTCTTGGCCCCGTTATCTCTGAGGGTGGCCATGGGACTTGCTTTGGCCAGTGGAATGTGAACAGCTAAGACAGAAACCACATTTAAGCATAAGCCTTAAGTTGCTGGTGCGGTTGGCTCTAGGCCCCATTTTGTGAGCATCTGCCCTCAGCCATGACAACTACAAGGCCTACCACTGAAGGTGAGGGCTCCTTTGACCTGGGCTCTGGAATTGAAGGGCACGCAGAATGAGGTCAAGCCCAGAGTCCAGCTGCGGGCAGTAGAGCTGCAGCTGACCACCATCCTCAGGTGCCAGGAGCCAGGTGTAAAAGTTGCTGGTTGTAAGCCATGGAGAGTTTGGGACTGTTTATTCCTACAGCAAAAGTTGACTGATATACTCTTTTATTAGACTGTCAAATTTATCTAGTGAAGGAACCATGCTTGTTCTTTATGATATGCCCTAATACCCCTAATAAGAATTGTAGGCCCCTAATAAGTACGTAGATAACAGGCCAAGGGTCACTGTGTCCATTTTGCTTGGTTGGCTGGCATTTGGAATTAACTCCTAGTTCCTATCACTGACACACTGGCAGTACCATTACCAGCTCCTTAAAGTCATGTTCAAAGTCACTGTCATCTTCCCTTCCTACTTCCTGATTTGGGCTATTGAGTTATCGCTGATTGACAAGGAAAACCCAAATAATTTAGGCTTCAAAAAGAAGTGAGTCCTGGCCATGATATATGCAGTTTCTATTCCTAAGTACTCCCAAACAGTCAAGGCTGAGTAGAGAAAGTTGGCTTTAATTGTGCTTGTGTGCTCAGCTCTGTGTGCCTTTTGAGCTTAAGACAGGCCACAAGCTTTGCCCAGGGAGTCCCACTGCAAAGAAAACAAACCCGTGCTTTTGCTTATTCAGTAGGTTCCCTTTGCTTATTTAGAGACTGAACTAGGTATTGTGTGGGAATCAGAGGCAATAGAAGGCACAGTTCTTGGTTTCAAGGGGCTTATGGTATAGTTTAAGAGACAGGATATATGTGTAAAACTCCAACACAATTGGCCGGGCACAGTGGCTCACGCCTGTAATTCCAGCACTTTGGGAGGCTGAGGCAGGCGGATCATGAGGTCAGGAGATCGAAACCATCCTAGCTAACATGGTGAAATCCCGTCTCTACTAAAACTACAAAAAAAAAAAAAAAAAAAAAAAAAAAAAATTAGCTGAGCATGGTGGCAAGCACCTGTAGTACCAGGTACTCGGGAGGCTGAGGCAGGAGAATCGCTTGAACCTGGGAGGTGGAGGTTACAGTGAGCTGAGATCATGCCACTGCACTCCAGCCTGGGTGACAGAACGTGACTCCGTCTCCAAAAAAAAAAAAAAAAATCCAAGACAATCAAGAGATATATACCACTTAATTCTTTAAAACAGGCAGTGCAGTGTGGTAGGAAAAAGAGCTGGTCTAGAAATCAGGAGACCTGATTCTAG
Source organism: Macaca fascicularis (assembly GCF_037993035.2). NCBI lineage: Eukaryota > Metazoa > Chordata > Mammalia > Primates > Cercopithecidae > Macaca > Macaca fascicularis. The sequence continues at coordinate 3,317,193 of NC_088385.1, read as the reverse complement.
TTTTGGCTCTACTGCTAGTTAATTAGTCACAGGAAGATCTTTTCACTGTTCCATGCATGAATAACTGGTTAATATAAAGCCCCTCACATTTCCACGGTTTCATGACTCCATGAGATACCAACCAGCAGCACACTGGGAACCAAGTGCTCAGTGCATGGCATGGGTAGGAGAGGCTGTGCATCTGGAGGTTATCTGTCTTTCTGTCCCTCACCCCATCTCCAAGCTCATCTGGTCCTAGCCTAGTCTGAGAGGTCTCCTATGTCTTGAGTTATGGACCGAATCTACTGGAACTGAACTGAAAGTAAAATTTAAACAAATGAGTACAGAATTGTTCTCAGACACCACAAACTGAAGAGGAAAGAGTAGGAGTTCTCCTAAAGTGGATTGAGCCCCCAGGAGCACCTTGGGCTGGGGTTTGCTGGCACCTCCCCAGGGCGCCTGAAGCCACTGTGTTCAGTACCTGGGGTGCATCCATAACGGGCCAGGCTTCTGCAAGAGTGGCAGAAGAGGTGTTGTCCATGTGACTGACATCCGGATATACAACACCTCTCCAAACCCTTCCCCTGATTCAGAGAGCTGAATACCCTCCTCTCTTTGGGTAAAATCACTTCTCACAATGACAGGTGTGGTGTCCCCAGTGGGGCTCCTGAGGCCTGGACTGCCCTATTTGACAGGACGGGAGGAGAGGGCTGGGAGAAAGGTCAAAACAGAACTTTTAGAACATCCACTGATGCTTTCCTGATTGCTCTTTGGAAAAATACAGAAAGTAGAGATAATCTCATTGGCTAAAGTGCTCTGGAGCCTCGGGGATTAGCCACCTGGCTCTTCTGCTGCAAAATGTATTTAAATCCCCATCCCAGGGCCTCCGGGGTGGCTCAGATGGCCATGGGATTACTTCCTTCGTGTAGTATTCATGTGGCTGAGTGACTGCTGTGAACCGTCTTCAGGAGTTTCCAGGAGCTGGGACCACAGTGTGTTTTAAGGTACTTACATCAGAGTAGGGTTCTTCAGCTCAGAGGAACTCATTTTAAAACAAAAACAAAAACCCCTGCCTTTATATGAAATCAGGTCCTTTTGCAGAGTGTTCTTGGCAATTCAGCAAAGGACAGCAGAAGGTGCTGAGGAGATAACTCTGTACACAAGAACGGGCTTCACTTACTTGGGACTCCAGACACCAGCCGCAGGGGGCGCAGCACGCGGAAGGCCCTCAGCGCTTTCACATCAAATCCGGCCCCTTTCCCTCCGAGAGCGTTCGCCCCGTCTGCTTTGGTTGCTTGTTCTAAAATTGCGCTAAAAAGCCTAGAAGAGAGGAAAGAGAGAAGGATTGTCAGGACTGGGTTTTTTTTGCTCAGCTGGGCAAAATTGCGCACGGGTCTCCAGCCCAGGAGTGGGCGCTGTGGGCGTGCGTGGAGTCTGTGGGTGGTTGTAAGCTGACATCAGTGTGGGTGGTGGCCTCAGTGTGGGTGGTGGCCATGCCCAGGGTGCCACCATGGCCCAGGGAGGTCTGAGCGAGCCGAGGGGCAGGCCCTCTGCCATCATAAAGGCATGAGCTGGACAGGCGCTGGGCAAAAGTGGGAAGCAGGTGATGTCTGTCGTCAGTCCTCATCTCCTTGAGGAGCCCTCCGCCCTCTCCATGGTATCCCAGCACCCCTCCCAGGAGTGCCAGCAACCACGTGCTCTATTTCCCCACCTTCTTCCTTCTAGAGACCCCCTCTCTTTGACTTGTTCCTGGCCCATGGAAATCTGCTTTGTGCTGGCCTCGGTGGCTGCTCAGGAGGCGGGCACTGCACAAATGAATGAACGGTTCAGTGGTTAAACAAGAAGGTCTCAAGTGGGGCAAAACCACACGTGCATGTAACTGAGATGCAGGGCTTTCGGCCCTGCCACTGTAGGTCTGAGCTGGCATATTCACTCCTCCAACAAACAAGAACACCTGCGACGTGTCGGGCACTGTTCTAGACACTGGGGCTACAGCAAAACGGACAAAGCCCTTCCCTTCATGAACTTACATTCTAGCAGGGAGACAGCCAATAAACTGCGCAATCAGTAAACAGACACTGCAGCTTAGAGTGCTGAGTGCTGAGCAGGAGGGGCAGCGAGGGGCTCTGCAGAGAGAGGGTGAGGGCCGCCTCCCTTCCCACCTGAGAGGTCTGCACAAAGAACTCCCTGCAGGTGACACTTGAGCAGAGGCCTATGGGAAGTGAGGGTAGGACACACTTTGTTATCTAGAGACTGTTCCAGGCAGAGGAAGCAGGTGAGCCAGGGGCCCAAGGGAGGAGCAGGGTGTTTTAGAGGAACAGCAGTGACCAGTGTGGCTGGAGCAGGGCAGGGAAAGCAGAGAACTGTGGGAGAGGAAGTCAGAGAGGAAATAGGGAACCCCACCAGGTGCTGGTATCCTCTCTGAGACAGAAGCCACTGGGGGACTTTGAGCAGGAGAGTGACATGACCTAACTACAGGTCTAAAAGAATCATTCTGCTGTTGTGGGAGACTCTCCTGTCGGGGGCGAGGCCAGAGACCAGCTGCTGCAGTCACTCAGGTGCGAGACGCTGGTGGCTCAGAATGAGTGGTGGTGTTGGAGGTAGTGAGAAAAAGTTGGATACCAGATTTACTTAAGATAAAGCTGGTGGGACTGGCTGATGGACTGGAGGTGAGGTGTGAGAAAGAGAGGGGAATCAGAGAAGATTCCAACAGTTTGGGCGTGAGCAACAGGAATGATGAGATATGGTTGAATGGACATCAAGGGTTCTGCCGAGAACTTGAAGTTTGAGTTGTTGCTTGGACATCGAATGCATGTCTTGAGTTGGTTCTACTGTGTCTGGAGGTCAGTGGGGAGGTGCAAGCTGGAGACAAAAGCGCAGTAGTTGCGTAGTTCATATTTAAAGTCAAATCATATGTGACTACCTAGGAGGCCAGCGCAGAAGGTGAGGATGTGAAAGGACCCAACCCTGCAGTGGTCCCACACTGGGGGGTCAAGAGAGGAGAAAGCAACAAGAGAGACTGACTGCAGAGCAGGGACATGGAAAGAACAGCGCCCCACGAAGCGAGTGGTCAGTGAACAGGCAGTGCTGTCACACGCTGCAGAGACACGGCTGGACACCGACCACCGGGTTTACCAACATCAAGACCATCCAGACCTTGAAGGCATCTGTGTTGGTGGAGCGACGTGGACAAACACCTAGCAGACATAGGTTCAAGAGAGCATGGGGGGAGTGGGACACCGTGAGGATAGACAGCCCTAGCCAACAGAAATATGAGGCAAGCCACAGGTGTGAACTGCATGTGTAATTTACCTTTGCTAGGAGCCACATTAAAAAAGTAAAAACAGGCGAAATTAACAGTGTTCATAGATTTTATTTCACCCAACATAGCCAAAATATTATCATCTCAACATGTAATAAATATAAAAAATTATTCAGAAGACATTTGTCATTCCTTGTTTTGTAACTAAGTCTTTGAAATATGCTGTCTATTTTATCCTTATGATTATTATTATCGCAATTCAGATTAGCCACATTTCAAGTGCTGAATGGCCACATGTGGCTACCGTAGAGATAAGTCTTTCGAGAAATTTTGCTCTAAATGAGCAGAGAAAAAAAGGGGGTTATAGAAGTGGGAGTGGAGTCAAGAGGGTTTTGTTTCTGAATGGGAGATATGACAGCATTTTTCTATGTGATGGGAATCATCTAACAGAGGCAGAAAATGTGATGAGATAGAAGTGAGAGAGAACCGCTGCTGGTAGGACAGAGCTCCTTCATTGGCAAGAAGGGGATGGGTGCACACGAAGGGTGCCCACCTGTGCAGGGGCAGGGCTGTGTGCCATGATCCAGTAAGAAGACACATTGTCAGCACAGACGCGTGGTTGTGGGAATATATGAAAGTCCCCTTCTGACTGCATCTTTCTCAGGGAACTGGGGAATGAGGCCATCAGCCGAAAATGTGAAAGGGGAAGGAGATGAGAAGTGTGAAGAGAGAGGCAAGGGTGCTGAAAGAATTCTCTCACAAAGCAGAAGGGTGAATGGAGTGCGGACAAAGAAGGAGGGCCCTCAGGTGTCACCAAGGGCCTCCTCGAGGTTGGAGGTCATGAGTGTAAAGTGAGACTCTGCTCAACTTTGCAGATTTCTTGACCCTTTCCAAGTACCAAGCAGATCTCTGGTCGGACTTGATTAGGGTTGGTATTTTTCCAGGTGTGGAAGATAAACAGACAGAAGACTAAGAATGTTGAGCATAAATGCAAGCCTTGAGTGAGTGCAGCAGTGGCACATGGCATCTGAGATGGCTGGAAGGAGGGTGGACATGGTGGCAGGGATGAAGAGTGCAGTGGGACGAAGGGATGGTGGGAGTCAGGGTGAGAGAGGGAGGGGACGGGAAAGACGGTGGTGCTGGTTAGACAGTAGGATGTTAGATTTGGGATTATGGGGGAGGCGTTATCAGTGGTGACAGGGATATTGGCTATAACCAGGGGAGTGAGTCTACTGAGACAGGCTCCCCAGAAGGCAGATATCCAGGAACTAAGAAGCTACTGCAGGGAAGGTAGAGAAGAAGTGAGTGTTGGAGTGAAGTAGAGTGAGCCAAGAGCCCATGTCCTAAAGGCACAAGGAGGGGTGACTCAAAGGTCTGCAGAAGGTTGCAGTAAAGAGAAGTAAGGCATAGAGGACCTGATGACACAAATGTCAAAAGGGACGGGGGGTGCAGTGGAGCAGAAATCAGGAGCTGGAAGGGCCCCCTTAGACCTGGCAACCTGGTGCAGTGGAAGGAGGCTTCCGGGACAGGAAGTGGCCACCTGCTGAGCGACAGCAGAGAAAGCTGTACCCTCATGGGAGAATCTGGAAGTGACCAGAAAGGAAACTGAGAACTGGGCCACCTGTTTTGCAAAGTTTTGTTGGAATTCAGTTACACCCACTCATGGAGATACCGCTCTTGTCCTGCTGCTGGGCAGGGTGGAGTAGCTGGAACAGAGACTCGGCTTGCAAAGATGAAAACCAGCATCTGGCTCTTACAGAAAAGTTGACTGACCCCGAACAGGCGAGAGACTATGGGGATGGGAGGGCACAGTGGGAAGGTTTCCTCCGTGGGGTAGTGGGAAAGGAGGGGTTAGATCAGAGGATGCACAGAGCCACATGGGAACAGGAGTCCGGGTGATGAGGGACGACTCAAGAATTTTGGGCTTTTCATGGCAACCGAGAAAAATAGGGGAAAGGGCGTGCAGGGCGATTTCTGTCCTTTATACCCAGAGAGGATGCAATGGATTCATTGGCAGCAGAGTGCACTACACGCTGGGTTGTGTTTCTTCAGTAGTGGGGCCTGGGATCAAGGAGGGCACCCAGGTATTAGGAGTGGGTCTCCATATCGGGTCTGAACTATGAGCCAGGGCAGCTTTCACTCAGGAGCAACAGGCTTGAGCTCTTAAGTGACTTATGCCCCAGGTAACTGGATCTAGAAATGGGAAACTGCAGCTGGGGGATTAGCCAGATGCATTAGCAGAAGTTCAGGGCCAGGCAGGGCTGAGCCGTGAGGGGATCGGCCTAGAAACGCTCCATGGAGGCCTCCAGGCACTGACTGGCTGAGTGACTGGGGTATTGGCTCCTCCGGTCCAGAGGATGTCCCTCTATCTGGTCTGTGTATCGGACCTCTGAACGAGACTCTCAACAGCGGGCTCTGCAGCCGAATGAAGTTTGAGAACCCTGTCCAGGCCGTATGTGCAGTGTCTCTCAGCCTGGCGATTTGACAGCTTCCTATGTTAGCTGGTGAGGCCTTGAATCCCAGGCAGAAGTTGCCAGGATGGGGCAGTGGGCTTCTTTCTCTACAAGGGAGATGTTCTTTCCACTGAAGCCCAGATCACTGAGACCGGAGGAGACGAAGACCCGTCTGCAAATTTGTCAAACAACATCCCAAATGCAAACCCGATTTTGTTCCCAGTATTTCCTGCAAGAAAGCAATATGCTTATCCGAGTGAAAGATGTTCACAAAATAGGATTCAGCGAAGGGAGTGGAGATTAGACAACTTGCCCTTAACTCCTGCCTCAAGTTGAGACTCTTTATTACGTATCCGCTTTTAATTGTGAAAGGGTAGAAAACTCAAACATGGGCCGGGCGCGGTGGCTCAAGCCTGTAATCCCAGCACTTTGGGAGGCCGAGACGGGTGGATCACGAGGTCAGGAGATGGAGACCATCCTGGCTAACACGGTGAAACCCCATCTCTACTAAAAAATACAAAAAACTAGCCGGGCGAGGTGGTGGGCGCCTGTAGTCCCAGCTACTCAGGAGGCTGAGGCAGGAGAATGGCGTAAACCCGGGAGGTGGAGCTTGCAGTGAGCTGAGATCCGGCCACTGCACCCCAGCCTGGGCGACAGAGCAAGACTCCGTCTCAAAAAAAAAAAAAAAAAAGAAAACTCAAACATGGATGGAGGAGTGGCTGGTGTATTTCTTCTCAATGAGATGTTCCGAAGGCAAAACCATGGCTTGGTGCCCACTGGTCCCTAAGGGTTGGGCTCTGACGTGGACGCCTGGCTGAAGGATCGCTCTGGGAGGTGTGTTTGGCAAATCTGTAGCCAGGCAGTGGGGCTGTTAGAAGAAAAGGATCGTGAGGCTGTAGAATGATCGTGAGGCCCAGATAATGGGAAAGGCAGGGCCACCACCCTGCTAGGGAGGCAACAAAGCCTCACTGGCTGGCACGGAACCTCCTGAGCAGGAGATCCACGGAGGACTCCACGGTCCCTGCGTAGGGGGAGGTGAGTCTGAGGCCACCACAGTCCCTCCATGTTTATTCAGCAGTCCCACCACCAAGAGACCTCTGCTTTAGGAAGGAAAGAAATGCCCTGTGTCATGTGCCACCAGAAGAGCAATGCAGAGACGAGGCTCTCAGCCTGGCACTCAGGCAGTAGGCAGGCAGGCCCACCTTTCTCCAGGGCAAGTCAGGCTCCCCCAGCTGTGTGGGAGGCCAGGAGAAACCTTTCCCTACAGCTACAGAGCAGGGGCCAAGGAGAGCAGATATTTTCCAAGACACCCAGGGAAGCAAAGGGCTACCCAATATTACTACTTAACATTGCAAAGGAAGCAGAAAAAGGAGGCGAGCTGAAGAGAGGTGGTAAGCTGCACCCTCCAGCGATGGGGGATCGTTACAAGGATGGGCTGAGTTAGACAGGACGAACAGTCCTTAGGAGAAGAGAGACTAGGTTCCAAATACGTCCCAGTGCAAGTGCAACCACAAGCTGGGCCACTGCTGGTGTCATAACCTCTGTGGCTTAGAAACAGGAGCACACGGCCGGGCGCGGTGGCTCAAGCCTGTAATCCCAGCACTTTAGGAGGCTGAGGCGGGCGGATCACGAGGTCAGGAGATGGAGACCATCCTGGCTAACACGGTGAAACCCCATCTCTACTAAAAATACAAAAAACTAGCCGGGCGAGGTGGCGGGCGCCTGTAGTCCCAGCTACTCGGGAGGCTGAGGCAGGAGAATGGCGTGAACCCGGGAGGCGGAGCTTGCAGTGAGCTGAGATCCCGCCACTGTACTCCAGCCTGGGCGACAGAGTGAGACTCTGTCTCAAAAAGAAAAAAAAAAAAAAGAAACAGGAGCACACAATTGGATGCCTCCCTCTCTTCATCAGCCTCATGGCCTAGACCCCAGGGAGATGTGACTGGAATCTGGGCTGACCCCACAGAAAAGCCTGGCCCCCTGTGGTTGTGGGGAGGAGTCGAAGGGATGAAGCCGGGTCCAGACAGGCTGCAGGTGAGGCATGAAGCACGGGCCAGAGATGCACCACTGTACTGCCTCCCTGTCAACCCAGGCAGGGCCCCTCCCTCCCAGGGCTCCTGTTTGGTGCCTACTCACCCTGCATTTCTTGTCTCTGCTTCCCCGACTCATGATTTAATTAAGACCACATATGGGGCAAAGCACATATAATCAACTCCAACTCACTCCAAAATTCCAAAATTTTGCCTAAACAAAACTCATCCCTGCAAGTCACCCTCATCCCTCCACTGGTCCCAGAAGCAGCTGCTCTCATTCCCAAGGCTCTTTTCTATGCATATGCAAAAGGCTCCCAGGAGACTGAGGCCTTGAGAAAGATGCCGAATTCTGAAAAGGATTTAGGGGCATTTGGAACAACCCACCTTAAGGACTTTTGCTACGGTTTACTGAGTTATTCAAGGCATGCGTTTAGCCGCTCTTTGTTTATTCTGGCATGAGTAGAAGTCACAAAATCTCTCCTATAGCTGCATGCACACCCCGAGTGCTGTGAGCCAGAGCTAGACCTGGCTAATGACACTAATAACCTTAGTGCCCCTTGTATCACCCAAACATTTGTGAGGTTCATATGGCCAAAGTGCATCATTCATTGGCCAGGCAAAATAACGCAACAACAACAACAAAAAAACCCTAACGTGGTTCCAAGCAACCTCGTGAGCCATCCAGATGGCCAGAGACGAGGAACTAACTCGCAAATGATCTCGACGTCCTCCTGCGTTATTTCCTGCAGTAAAGACCCGGCACTCTCACAAGATGGTGAACGGTGGGTGCTCTGGAGACATCCACAATGGCTGTGTCTCCTCCAGGATGGCACAAAAGGATCCTCCAAAAACAGGCCTCTGGGACAAAGAGCTCCTGACATTCTGGCCTTGACTCTGCAGACTGCCAGGACTTCAAGGGAGGGAGAGTCCAAGGTGACGGCCACTTGAGCACTCACTGGGCTCAGAGTAACAAGGGACTAGCTCAAAGGAGCTGGCTTCTTCTCAAGGTAAAATCTGCTGCAATGGGCTCCTCCTATTACAAGACGGATGTGTTGATGGAACTTCATCACCTGTGTTTTAATAACCTACACTTCACCAGTGTATGTAGGCCTGTTAGGTACAAATTGTTTATGGAGAATCTTTTTGTGGGGTTGTCAACTTATTTATAAGGAGGTCACTTCCACATTTTATTTCAGATTCTTTGCATTGCTGTTTTGAAAGCCTAGATGGACTCTTATGCTACTGTGGAGCAGGGTGTCTGGGGGGAAGCCGCATTTGATTGGGGTTTGGTTACTTGTCATCTTTGCCTTTCATAGTTCCCTGTTTCCTTCTCATCCACCTGTCTTGAGCAGTCTGGTTCCCTGGGGCCACAGAACCAGGCCCCCTGCAGAGTGAGAATGGGGATGCGGCCTCTGTACGAGTCCAGAGCACAGGCACAGCCCATGTGCGCCCCACCCTCACCCCACACCTGCAGACTGCATGCTCACGGACGAGCTGTCCCAAATGTGCTCAGCGATACAGCAGGGAAACTGGCAGAGGCACTGCGGGACCAGATGTGGTCTGAGATGACACGAAGTACTTAAGCAAGAGGATATCCTTAGTGGCACCGAGCAGCATGGGTTCCATTAGGAGCACTCAGGTCTAACTGCATGTGTGTGCATGCCTGAGTGGGAGTGGCAGGGTGTGTGTGTGCATGCCTGTGTGGGAGTGGCAGAGAGGGGTGTGTGTGTGCGCGCGCCTATGTGGGAGTGGTAGAGAGGGGTGTGTGTGTGCGTGCCTGTGTGGGTGTGGTAGAGAGGGGTGTGTGTGTGCATGCCTGTGTGGGTGTGGTAGAGAGGGGTGTGGGAGCGGTAGAGAGGGGTGTGGGAGCGGTAGAGAGGGGTGTGGGAGCGGTAGAGAGGGGTGTGGGAGCGGTAGAGAGGGGTGTGGGAGCGGTAGAGAGGGGTGTGGGAGCGGTAGAGAGGGGTGTGGGAGCGGTAGAGAGGGGTGTGGGAGCGGTAGAGAGGGGTGTGGGAGCGGTAGAGAGGGGTGTGGGAGCGGTAGAGAGGGGTGTGGGAGCGGTAGAGAGGGGTGTGGGAGTGGTAGAGGGGTGTGGGAGTGGTAGAGAGGGGTGTGGGAGTGGTAGAGGGGTGTGGGAGTGGTAGAGAGGGGTGTGGGAGTGGTAGAGAGGGGTGTGGGAGTGGTAGAGGGGTGTGGGAGTGGTAGAGGGGTGTGGGAGTGGTAGAGGGGTGTGGGAGTGGTAAGAGGGGTGTGGGAGTGGTAGAGGGGTGTGGGAGTGGTAGAGAGGGGTGTGGGAGTGGTAGAGGGGTGTGGGAGTGGTAGAGAGGGGTGTGGGAGTGGTAGAGGGGTGTGGGAGTGGTAGAGGGGTGTGGGAGTGGTAGAGGGGTGTGGGAGCGGTAGAGAGGGGTGTGGGAGCGGTAGAGGGGTGTGGGAGCGGTAGAGGGGTGTGGGAGTGGTAGAGAGGGGTGTGGGTGTGGTAGAGAGGGGTGTGGGAGTGGTAGAGGGGTGTGGGAGTGGTAGAGAGGGGTGTGGGAGTGGTAGAGGGGTGTGGGAGTGGTAGAGGGGTGTGGGAGTGGTAGAGGGGTGTGGGAGTGGTAGAGGGGTGTGGGAGTGGTAGAGAGGGGTGTGGGAGTGGTAGAGAGGGGTGTGGGAGTGGTAGAGGGGTGTGGGAGTGGTAGAGAGGGGTGTGGGAGTGGTAGAGGGGTGTGGGAGTGGTAGAGGGGTGTGGGAGTGGTAGAGAGGGGTGTGGGAGTGGTAGAGAGGGGTGTGGGAGTGGTAGAGAGGGGTGTGGGAGTGGTAGAGGGGTGTGGGAGTGGTAGAGAGGGGTGTGGGAGTGGTAGAGAGGGGTGTGGGAGTGGTACAGAGGGGTGTGGGAGCGGTAGAGAGGGGTGTGGGAGTGGTAGAGAGGGGTGTGGGAGTGGTAGAGGGGTGTGGGAGTGGTAGAGAGGGGTGTGGGAGTGGTAGAGAGGGGTGTGGGAGTGGTAGAGAGGGGTGTGGGAGTGGTAGAGAGGGGTGTGGGAGTGGTAGAGGGGTGTGGGAGTGGTAGAGAGGGGTGTGGGAGTGGTAGAGAGGGGTGTGGGAGTGGTAGAGGGGTGTGAGAGTGGTAGAGAGGGGTGTGGGAGTAGTAGAGGGGTGTGGGAGTGGTAGAGGGGTGTGGGAGTGGTAGAGGGGTGTGAGAGTGGTAGAGAGGGGTGTGGGAGTAGTAGAGGGGTGTGGGAGTGGTAGAGGGGTGTGGGAGTAGTAGAGGGGTGTGGGAGTGGTAGAGGGGTGTGGGAGTGGTAGAGAGGGGTGTGGGAGTGGTAGAGAGGGGTGTGGGAGTGGTAGAGGGGTGTGAGAGTGGTAGAGAGGGGTGTGGGAGTAGTAGAGGGGTGTGGGAGTGGTAGAGGGGTGTGGGAGTGGTAGAGGGGTGTGGGAGTGGTAGAGAGGGGTGTGAGAGTGGTAGAGAGGGGTGTGGGAGTAGTAGAGGGGTGTGGGAGTGGTAGAGGGGTGTGGGAGTAGTAGAGGGGTGTGGGAGTGGTAGAGGGGTGTGGGAGTGGTAGAGGGGTGTGGGAGTGGTAGAGAGGGGTGTGGGAGTAGTAGAGGGGTGTGGGAGTGGTAGAGGGGTGTGAGAGTGGTAGAGAGGGGTGTGGGAGTAGTAGAGGGGTGTGGGAGTGGTAGAGGGGTGTGGGAGTGGTAGAGAGGGGTGTGGGAGTGGTAGAGAGGGGTGTGGGAGTGGTAGAGGGGTGTGAGAGTGGTAGAGAGGGGTGTGGGAGTAGTAGAGGGGTGTGGGAGTGGTAGAGGGGTGTGGGAGTGGTAGAGGGGTGTGAGAGTGGTAGAGAGGGGTGTGGGAGTAGTAGAGGGGTGTGGGAGTGGTAGAGGGGTGTGGGAGTGGTAGAGGGGTGTGGGAGTGGTAGAGAGGGGTGTGGGAGTGGTAGAGAGGGGTGTGGGAGTGGTAGAGAGGGGTGTGGGAGTGGTAGAGAGGGGTGTGGGAGTGGTAGAGGGGTGTGGGAGTGGTAGAGAGGGGTGTGGGAGTGGTAGAGAGGGGTGTGGGAGTGGTAGAGGGGTGTGAGAGTGGTAGAGAGGGGTGTGGGAGTGGTAGAGGGGTGTGGGAGTGGTAGAGGGGTGTGGGAGTGGTAGAGGGGTGTGGGAGTGGTAGAGAGGGGTGTGGGAGTGGTAGAGAGGGGTGTGGGAGTGGTAGAGGGGTGTGGGAGTGGTAGAGAGGGGTGTGGGAGTGGTAGAGGGGTGTGGGAGTGGTAGAGGGGTGTGGGAGTGGTAGAGAGGGGTGTGGGAGTGGTAAGAGGGGTGTGGGAGTGGTAAGAGGGGTGTGGGAGTGGTAGAGAGGGGTGTGGGAGTAGTAGAGGGGTGTGGGAGTGGTAGAGGGGTGTGGGAGTGGTAGAGGGGTGTGGGAGTGGTAGAGAGGGGTGTGGGAGTGGTAGAGAGGGGTGTGGGAGTGGTAGAGAGGGGTGTGGGAGTGGTAGAGAGGGGTGTGGGAGTGGTAGAGGGGTGTGGGAGTGGTAGAGAGGGGTGTGGGAGTGGTAGAGAGGGGTGTGGGAGTGGTAGAGGGGTGTGAGAGTGGTAGAGAGGGGTGTGGGAGTGGTAGAGGGGTGTGGGAGTGGTAGAGGGGTGTGGGAGTGGTAGAGGGGTGTGGGAGTGGTAGAGAGGGGTGTGGGAGTGGTAGAGAGGGGTGTGGGAGTGGTAGAGGGGTGTGGGAGTGGTAGAGAGGGGTGTGGGAGTGGTAGAGGGGTGTGGGAGTGGTAGAGGGGTGTGGGAGTGGTAGAGAGGGGTGTGGGAGTGGTAAGAGGGGTGTGGGAGTGGTAAGAGGGGTGTGGGAGTGGTAGAGAGGGGTGTGGGAGTGGTAGAGAGGGGTGTGGGAGTGGTAGAGGGGTGTGGGAGTGGTAGAGAGGGGTGTGGGAGTGGTAGAGAGGGGTGTGGGAGTGGTAGAGAGGGGTGTGGGAGTGGTAGAGGGGTGTGGGAGTGGTAGAGAGGGGTGTGGGAGTGGTAGAGGGGTGTGGGAGTGGTAGAGGGGTGTGGGAGTGGTAGAGAGGGGTGTGGGAGTGGTAGAGAGGGGTGTGGGAGTGGTAGAGAGGGGTGTGGGAGTGGTAGAGGGGTGTGGGAGTGGTAGAGGGGTGTGGGAGTGGTAGAGGGGTGTGGGAGTGGTAGAGGGGTGTGGGAGTGGTAGAGAGGGGTGTGGGAGTGGTAGAGAGGGGTGTGGGAGTGGTAGAGAGGGGTGTGGGAGTGGTAGAGAGGGGTGTGGGAGTGGTAGAGGGGTGTGGGAGTGGTAGAGAGGGGTGTGGGAGTGGTAGAGGGGTGTGGGAGTGGTAGAGGGGTGTGGGAGTGGTAGAGGGGTGTGGGAGTGGTAAGAGGGGTGTGGGAGTGGTAGAGAGGGGTGTGGGAGTGGTAGAGAGGGGTGTGGGAGTGGTAGAGAGGGGTGTGGGAGTGGTAGAGGGGTGTGGGAGTGGTAGAGAGGGGTGTGGGAGTGGTAGAGAGGGGTGTGGGAGTGGTAGAGAGGGGTGTGGGAGTGGTAGAGAGGGGTGTGGGAGTGGTAGAGGGGTGTGGGAGTGGTAGAGGGGTGTGGGAGTGGTAGAGAGGGGTGTGGGAGTGGTAGAGAGGGGTGTGGGAGTGGTAGAGGGGTGTGGGAGTGGTAGAGAGGGGTGTGGGAGTGGTAGAGAGGGGTGTGGGAGTGGTAGAGGGGTGTGGGAGTGGTAGAGGGGTGTGGGAGTGGTAGAGGGGTGTGGGAGTGGTAGAGGGGTGTGGGAGTGGTAGAGAGGGGTGTGGGAGTGGTAGAGAGGGGTGTGGGAGTGGTAGAGAGGGGTGTGGGAGTGGTAGAGAGGGGTGTGGGAGTGGTAGAGGGGTGTGGGAGTGGTAGAGAGGGGTGTGGGAGTGGTAGAGAGGGGTGTGGGAGTGGTAGAGAGGGGTGTGGGAGTGGTAGAGAGGGGTGTGGGAGTGGTAGAGGGGTGTGGGAGTGGTAGAGAGGGGTGTGGGAGTGGTAGAGAGGGGTGTGGGAGTGGTAGAGGGGTGTGGGAGTGGTAGAGAGGGGTGTGGGAGTGGTAGAGGGGTGTGGGAGTGGTAGAGAGGGGTGTGGGAGTGGTAGAGAGGGGTGTGGGAGTGGTAGAGGGGTGTGGGAGTGGTAGAGGGGTGTGGGAGTGGTAGAGAGGGGTGTGGGAGTGGTAGAGAGGGGTGTGGGAGTGGTAGAGAGGGGTGTGGGAGTGGTAGAGGGGTGTGGGAGTGGTAGAGGGGTGTGGGAGTGGTAGAGGGGTGTGGGAGTGGTAGAGGGGTGTGGGAGTGGTAGAGAGGGGTGTGGGAGTGGTAGAGAGGGGTGTGGGAGTGGTAGAGGGGTGTGGGAGTGGTAGAGGGGTGTGGGAGTGGTAGAGAGGGGTGTGGGAGTGGTAGAGAGGGGTGTGGGAGCGGTAGAGGGGTGTGGGAGTGGTAGAGAGGGGTGTGGGAGTGGTAGAGGGGTGTGGGAGTGGTAGAGAGGGGTGTGGGAGTGGTAGAGGGGTGTGGGAGTGGTAGAGGGGTGTGGGAGTGGTAGAGAGGGGTGTGGGAGTGGTAGAGGGGTGTGGGAGTGGTAGAGAGGGGTGTGGGAGTGGTAGAGGGGTGTGGGAGTGGTAGAGAGGGGTGTGGGAGTGGTAGAGGGGTGTGGGAGTGATAGAGGGGTGTGGGAGTGGTAGAGAGGGGTGTGGGAGTGGTAGAGGGGTGTGGGAGTGGTAGAGGGGTGTGGGAGTGGTAGAGAGGGGTGTGGGAGTGGTAGAGGGGTGTGGGAGTGGTAGAGAGGGGTGTGGGAGTGGTAGAGGGGTGTGGGAGTGGTAGAGAGGGGTGTGGGAGTGGTAGAGGGGTGTGGGAGTGATAGAGGGGTGTGGGAGTGGTAGAGAGGGGTGTGGGAGTGGTAGAGAGGGGTGTGTGTGTGTATGCACCTGCGTGGGTGTGGTAGAGAGGGGTGTTCTTGGGAACATCCTGTCCCTCTGGGGAAGTCTGAATTCAAAGTGATTTTCATGGATCCTTTCTTTTGCCTGAAGGCCAGCACAGTTAGGACCAAATTGAAAAGAGATACTACAGAAGGAAGAAGAGGGATGTACTGGTGAGACAGCCAAATGGCAAGCGGTCCCCAGAGAAACTCCAGCCAGCCTGCACACTGGGAGGAGTGCACACTGGGGTGGAACCACAGACGTTCACGCCACCGTTTGCAGCAAGGAGACCTGACCCCTCCTTTTCCTGGGTAAAACCTGGGATTCAGCCTGTGAGGCAGGAAGCCCATGGGCAGGAAGCGCACACTCTCACTTTGCTGAGAGTCTGTCTTTCCCTTTCTGTTCCTTTAGCAAAATAAATCTCATTTTTCTCACTCGCTAAATCGTCTGCGAGCCTAAATTTTTGAGGCCGTATGACAAGGACCCTGTCTCCAGCTAACCTAAGGAAAAGTCCCGCAACACTGGTAAGAGAAAGGGAAAGAGACAGGCAGTGATACTTACCCCACGACCACAATGATAAAATCGAGCAGATTCCAGCCGTTGCGGAGGTAGGCATTGGGGTGAAAGAGGAGTCCATAGGCGATGACTTTTAAAAATGCTTCCACCGTAAAAATTATGAGAAAGAGATATTCCACTCGTTCCTAGGAAACAAAAATAGAAAAGAGAGAAAGATAAGTCATTAGTTTGGGGATTTGGAAAGTTTGGAACCAGCAGATCTCACAAGTAGATGGAAGACAATGCTGCCCCCACTGTAGTGGGACTAAGTGGGGACAGTCAGGCCAAATTAGCAACTCCACAGCTCCTACCATGACAGCACCAAGCTACTGGGGATTACGGGATTTTCTTTTTTTTTTTTTTTTTTTTTTCGTCAAAGTTCCCCCATTAAAACGTAAATATTAGACTAGTGGAAAAAATTCCTATTTTTTGAAACATTTTATTGAATTAATCAGTTGACATTTTATTGTGCCCTCCCAGAAGAGAAGTCACAATGTCTCCATCTAAAGGGAAACAATGTCAGGGCAAAAAGAGAAGGGGATAAAGCAGAGCTCCTGGAAAATCGTGCTACAATTCTGCAGGCACAAGCCCTGAAGACCGCAGACTTGGTCTTGGGGAGGGTACTAGCTGAGTTCCTCCAAATGATGGAGCGAAAATGCAGCCACAAAGAAATGGAGACAGTGAAGATCCCTTAAGAGCAGCCCGGGCCGGGCGCGGTGGCTCAAGCCTGTAATCCCAGCACTCTGGGAGGCCGAGACGGGCGGATCACGAGGTCAGGAGATCGGGACCATCCTGGCTAACACGGTGAAACCCCGTCTCTACTAAAAAATACAAAAAATTAGCCGGGCGAGGTGGCGGCGCCTGTGGTCCCAGCTACTCGGGAGGCTGAGGCAGGAGAATGGCGTGAACCCGGGAGGCGGAGCTTGCAGTGACTGAGATCTGGCCACTGCACTCCAGCCTGGGCGACAGAGTGAGACTCTGTCTCAAAAAAACAAAAACAAAAACAAGAGCAGCCCGGACAGAGGCCACCTGCTCACGTACACCGATCCAGAAATGTGAAATCTCTTTCTTAAGAAAATAAAACCTTCTGTCCAAAGACATCAAACATTTCAGCAGAGAAAATCAGCATTTTGAGGATGGAGGCAGGCACTGGGTGGGGGTGGAGAATGGAAGGAGCCCCTCTCTTCCCTTGAGGGGTAGGAGACAGTCTTCTTCCTCCCCTGACACCTTGAAGAAGGGCTTTGCATTTAAGGATGCAGCTCCCACCCCTGGGAGCCCAGAGCGAACAGGACAAACTTGTTGGCTCAATTAGAGCGAGCCGACTCTGTGCTGATTCATGCTCTTCCCTCGCCACTAATTGCTTTCTCCCACACCCCCATCCCAAGTGCAAAGCCTTAATGGCCCCCACCAGGCAAAGGCTGCCTGGATGCCTTCATGCTCCACTGCTTGCCTCTGCAGAAGCTCAGCCATCCTTCACTGGAGCCATGAAACACCCATCCATATTGCATTTGGGCACAGGCCCTCCAGAGTGGGGCGGGCCTGTCCGCAACCCCAAGTGGGCACTGGGCTCAGAACCCCTGGACCCACTTTCCCCTCCTCTGCCAGTCAGAGGGAGCTCTGGTGTATGCATGTGGGAGCAGTGGTGAGGGGGTGCTCCAGGCTCGCCCACATTCTGAAGGAGGAGTGTTACCCACAAAGGCCCACTTCCTCCTGCCTGGCCAGCTGGGCAGGGTCCTCCAAGGCAGGGCCATCGGGAGCTGGATGGAAAGCTCTGTAGGGAGCCTTCGGGTACCTGGGCTCCCATTCACTCCATCACAATCCCCTGGGCATGCAGGGAGTGCCAGCTTCACTGTGAAGCAGTTTGAGGATGCAAATTAAAAACTGTAGAATTCTGGGCCCTGTCCAGATCTACTGAAACAGATCTCCTGGCTGTGAAGCCTGGAAATGTGCACTGTAGACAATTTCCAGGTGTTTCTGAGGTACCCGGAAGAACCACCAGCTCACATGCTGATGAAAGCCCAGATCACGCAGAGGCAGTGGGAAGAGAGTGCGGGGGTCAGACTTAATCAACATCTCAGAGGCAGATTCGTCCTTCCCTTCCTGCCCATTTTTGTGCCATAAAATGCATTTAGGGAGGCGGCTCCCTTGGGGTTGTGACCCAGGAACAAATCAGGGTGTGGGAAGCTCCAATCTTTTCAAGTCAGGTGGTGTTGGGTTAAAATGTACATCAGGGCCATGTTGAAGGAGAAAACATGAGACAACCCAGCACAGGGGAACCTGAGGATGTCTGTGGGAATAGGAATAGAGGAGCTGTCACACAGCCACTCAGCCCATCTCCTCATCCCCAACCCGTGATGGTTCAGAGCTTTCATGTCTGCCACTAGATGACAGGGTCACTGCTTTCCGTATTCCCAGAAAGTTGAAGCTGAGATGAGAAAGAAGGAAAAGGAAAGGGAAACAAACAGAAGTTGGGTATCCATTAGGTGTCAGGTGCTTTCATATGTGCTAGTTGTTTTCACTCTTTTATTCCATCCATCCACCCACCCACCCATTCATCCATCCATTCATCCATCTTTCCACGCACTCACCCATCCATTCATCCATTCACCCACCCACCCACTCACTACTCATCCATTCATCCATCTATTCATCCACCTGTCCATCCACCCATCAATCCATCCATCCACCCATTCACCCTTCCATTCATCTTTCCATCCACTCACCCACCCATTCATCCATCCACCTACCCACCAACTCACCACCTATCCAGCCAGCCACCCACCCATTCATCCATCCATCCATTCACCCACCTATGCACCGACCCACTCATCCATTCATTCACTCATTCACCCACCTGTGCGTTCATTCATCCATTCATCCATCCATCCATCCATGCATCCATCCATCCATCCATCCATCCATCCACCCACTGATGCACCCATTCATCTGTCAGTCCACCCATCCACCCACCCACCCATTCTTCTATCCATCCAACCACCCACTCATCCATCCACCCACCCACCCACACATACATACATATATACACCCACCTACCATCCATACACCCATCTATACATCCACCCACCCATCCATCCATCCATCCACCCACCCACTGAAGCATCCATCCATCAGTCCACCCATCCACCCACCCACCCACCCATTCTTCTATCCATCCAACCACCCACTCATCCAACCACCCACTCATCCATCCACCCACTCACCCACACGTACATACATATATACACCCACCTACCATCCATACACCCATCTGTCCATCCATCCATCCATCCATCCATCCATCCACCCACCTATCCATTTATCCAACTATCCATCTATCCACCCACCTACCCATTCATCCGTCCATCCACCCACCCACATATATCCATCCATCCATCCATCCATCTATACATTTATTCAACTATCCATCTATCCACCCACCTACCCATCCATTCATCCATCCATCCATCCATCCATCCATTTATCCATCCACCTACCTATACATTTATCCATCCATCTATCCATCTACCCATTCATCCATTCACCCACTCACTCATTCATCTATCCTATCATCCATCTACTCATCCACTCACTCACCATCCACCCACTCACTCACCCGTCCATCCACCCATCTGTCCCCTCAGTCATTCATGATCAGTGTGGCACAACTAGTTGCACTGTCAAAAAGTGACCCTGTATCTCCCTCTGGGTTGTCTAGATAATGAGCCCTCCAGAAGAGGTAGCACTCAAGCACAGAGTCCCTCCTCCCCCTGTCAGAGAGGGCAGCAATATCCTGAAGGCTCTGAGGGCCCTATGTGCTGGGAAACTGGCATTCCCAGACAACTCCTGTAAACAGCTGGCACCCCTAGTCCAGACCACCTGGCACTAAGCAGTCTGCTTATTCCCTCCTTGACAGGCTGCTTTCTCTTACTTAATTGCCCTATAAAAAGAGAGAGCCATGGTTTGGGGGGTGTGGCGAGGGTCCTCCACTGGGATACAGGCTTACTGCAGGACCAGCAGCATCCTGGACCTGGCATATCTCTTTTTGAGATGGAAGGGTTGGGGGATGTGACTTCTCTTGTTGACCTTTGGCCTTGGCAAATTTTCCCAATAAAGCCTATTCCTTGATCCATGCCATGTAACATTTGTCCTGCATCCTGGCATAGAACATGGGGAGACCCAGAGGGACCTGCTGGAGACTTGAGAAAAAAAGTCTCAGAAACAAACCTCAAGGATGTACTGGTACAATGCAGGGCAAACGGACAGACGATTCCAATACAATTAGTACATGGCATTCTGGAGGCAAGCACAGCTGGCTATGGATGGACTTCCCAAAGAAAGAATCTTCAAGCTGAATCTCTGAGGATGAAGAGTTGTCCAGGTGAAGAAGGTTAGGGGCTGGGGGCAGGGGGTAGGCAATGTGGAGGGGGTCAGGCATTACAGGTGCGGAGTGAACTAAGAAGATGGGAAGTATGGACACAGCTCTGCGATGCAAACATTTGATTTGGCTGGAGTGAGGGTGTTGAAGTAGCAGGGCTGGAGGGCCCGGCAGGAGCAAGATGACCAGGAACTTTGTGGCTATGCCTGGATGCTTGGATTCCATTCTGAGGAGAATGGGAATGACCTGGGGAGATATGACCTGCAATCTGGCACTGGCTGGAGAATGAGTGATGGGGTTAAGGGTAGGGGAGAGCGACCCATGCGGAGATCACGGAGGCTGGAGCCATGGTAGAGGCAGTGGGATTGGGGAGACGTAGGTGGATTTGAGAGGAGAAAGCATGTGCTTTGTTTTCTGGTTGCACGTAGGGGTTGAGGGAAGAGGCAGTGCAGAGATGTGCAATGCCCCCTCCCTGAGGTTTCTAATTTGGGTGACTGTGTGGATGGTGATGCCTCTCACTGCACAGGGGACTTCAAGAAGAGGAAGAGGGGTTTTGGGGGAAGGTAGAGACATCAGTTATGAACTTGCTGAATTGGAGATACTGGTGATCAGACCTACAGAGGTGGGGCCCAGAGCAGAGTTCATCTTGCAGGGGAGGGCTGAAAGAGGAGAGTGTGCAGACTAAAGAGATAAGGGCAGACGCTGGGCTCCAAATCAGTACGGAACAGCCACTACGAACGCCAATCAGGACGTGCATCCCATCAGAAACCTCATCCCCAAGAAATCCCCTTCACATTATGCGAATTTATCTCCAGCAGAAGTTACAGGACCTCTCTTAAAATCATGAGGTCTGGGAGAGAAAGAAAGTTAAAGGTTATCTAATTAAACTCCTCACCTGAAAAACTAGGATACTGACAAGATATTGAAGCCCGGGAGAAACACGCAGAGGACAAGAAACCAGGCTTTCTGACCTTCAAGCCAAAGGTCTGTTCATCCTGTCTCACCTGCCGGGGTACTGAAGAAACAGAGTTCACTGGTCCCACTTATCCCCAGAGACATGGCTGGTTTCACAATCCTCATGGCTGATTGTTTAAGGGTCTGAGATAGAACTGAAAGGGCCCAGGGAGCCAGTAAGAAGGGGTCTGAACAAGAACCCAGAGAAGGACAGCTGCCTATTGTTGAAAAGTCTGGGACACGGTCACCGTGAGGCATGTGTGTGTACTGCGTGTGTGCGTGTGCTGACTAAATGTTGCAACAAGCAGTGTTATTCAGTCTGACCTTAGAGGCATGACTGCCCTTCTAGAATTACTTATAAAAAAAAAAAAACAACCAAAACCATAAACAAGCAAAACAGCTTGGTTAATTCCTTCAAAACATATGTTGTGCTGTCATAGAAACATCTAAGGGCGAGTATGAATGGAGTGAAGAAAATAAAAAGTTGGTCAAAGACTGTTCTCATGGATGCCCCAGGCGCCTCTGGTTCCAGGAATACGCAATTCTGTGGTCCTCCTCATGCCTGAACTCTGAAGCCAGAGGCCTGTGTGCCCTCCTGAATCCTGGGTGGTCACAGAGCTCATTGAGAAGGCAATATTCAGCATGCAAACTGGCCCTTTTGGTGATCTTGGGAACTGGGAAACTTTGGAAGCCAAGTGGGACAGATGAAGACTCCCATTCCTACTGTTCAGTGTTAAGGTTGGATAGTGTAGAGGAGGTGTGAACAACTGCAGAAGAGAGAATGAATCCCAGACCAATAGCATGGAAGCACCCAGACATTCAAAGCTGCAAATGGGCTGTACCCAAGACCTTGGGAGCCCACCCCTCACACCAGTGTGCCCTGGATGTGGGACATGGAGTCAAAGCAGATCATTCTGGCTCTTTAATGACTGCCTACTGGGTTTTGAACTTGCCTGGGGACTGTGACCCCTTTTTTTGATCAATTTCTCCCTTTTGGAACAGGAAAATTGACCCAATGCCTATATTCCCATTGTATTTTCTAAGTAACAAACTTGCTTTTGATTTTACAGGCCCATAGGTGGAAGGGATTTGCCTTCCATCTTGCTCCTGCTGGGCCCTCCAGCCCTGCTACTTCAGATGAGTCTTTGGACTTTCGAGTTAATGCTGAATGACTTAAGACTTTGGGGGGACCATTGAGAAGCGATGATTGTATTTTGCAACATGAGGACATGAGATTTGGGAAAGGGCAAGAGCAGAATATCGTTTGAACATAACCTCACCCAGATCTCATGTTCAACTGTAATCCCTAGGGTTGGAGGTGTTTGGGTGATGGGGATGGATCCCTCATGAATGGCTTAGCCCATCCCTTGGTGATAAGTGAGCTCTCTGCATTCCTGTAAGATCTGAGCATTTAAAAATGTGTGGCAGCTCCCTGCTCCATTCTCTCTTGCTCTGTTCTCACCATGTGATGTGCCTGCTCCCCCTTTGCCTTCTGCCATGATTGGAAGCTTCCTGAGACCTCCCTAGAAGCAGATGGCACCACGCTTCCTGTACAGCCCACAGAATCATGAGCCAATTAAACCTCTTTTCTTATACATTACCCAGCCTCAGGTAGTTCTTCATAGCAGTGCAACAACAGTCCAACACAGGCTGGAAGGGATTCTCCGACACTCCTGGAGGACCCTGCTCCTCTGACAGTGAGTGGATCCCTGCCAGCCTTGAGGCAGGCTGATGGCCTTGCCCACAGATAGCTCCTGTCTTTTTCCTTTCTATCACTTTCTCTTCAATTCCATTTTTCCTTTATTGCTTCCTATTTCCATCTTCTTTTCCCTTTCTTCCTTCTCTCCCTGTTCATTTCTTAGATCTCCTACTGGCAACTGGGGGTCCATGGCCACACTCATGTCTGAAATATTTAGAAGAGGTCAGTGGAGAGAGAGCCCCAGTTCCAGGAATCATGACGGCTTCTAAACACTTATAGAGCTAATTAGACACTGATGTGTACTGGCTACCCTAGTTTTCCATTTATCTTCTCATGTATACATTACCACTCTTTTCAACTACATTATAAGCTTTTGAGGACAAAGGCTCAAGAATGAGAATAATAATGATGAGTCTTTACTGATGAGAAGTCTTTGAATGATGGTAATAATTTCGATTCTGGCGCCAACTGGCTGCACGTCCTTGGACAATCACTCTACTTCTCGGGTCTATTTTCTCATGTGCAAAAGGACTTAAGAAAATTACAGTGCTGCAAAGAGCTCTAGGCCTCCACAGAGGGCTTCATAACAGGTACAGGCAAGCGGAAGGCTAAGCAAGGAGGCTTCGACTCCCCATCCCCTCTTGAACCAGAGCAATGCCATAAACCCACATGCTGAGTGTCCAAGGGTTCTAACACAGTTGAAGAGGGTCCAGGGAGCCAATATGACAGAGTGTGGACAGAGAATACACACAAAAAGCAGCAGCTATCTATTACTGACCAGTCTGGAAGACTTTTATTGGCTTTATGTGCCGAGTTCTGCATAAGATTTGAGAAGAGGGATCAGTGTTTTTTTCATTTTTCTTGGTACTTTGAATACCACTTCCAAAGTGGTAGATAACTTACAAAGTCCCTCCAAGATGCTACGGCGAGGGAGACCGCCAGGTCCTGGTCTGTGCATTTTTGCCCAAGGCACAGTGAGATTTTAGGACATGAGACGGAATAAAGAGCTCCTCTTCTTCACTTCCTCTCCTCGTTGTTTGGAGGATCACCATGAATACAAATAGACTTTATAATAAAATACCCTTCATTAATGAGATTATTCATATTTGTACTTTAGAGGAACACAGACTCCTTGTGAGCAGAAGCCATGCCAGGGTAGATCTCTTGGGACCAGGGCAGTCTGGAGAGACTGAAGTGTCTATTCCCATGTGCATCGTAGAGCTGGGGGATGCCCGCCCACCTGTGCTGAACACTGTGTGGCTACATCCACTAGGCGGCAGACCCAGGAGTGAGAACTCATACCAAGACAGCCTGTGTGTGCCCACCTAGACAGACAGCCTGTGTGTGCCCACCTAGACAGACAGCCTGTGTGTGCCCACCTAGACAGACAGCCTGTGTGTGCCCACCTAGACAGACAGCCTGTGTGTGCCCACCTAGACAGACAGCCTGTGTGTGCCCACCTAGACAGACAGCCTGTGTGTGCCCACCTAGACAGACAGCCTGTGTGTGCCCACCTAGACAGACAGCCTGTGTGTGCCCACCTAGACAGACAGCCTGTGTGTGCCCACCTAGACAGACAGCCTGTGTGTGCCCACCTCGATTTATGTAAATGTACTTATGGAAGCCAGCAAGAATTCTCCACCAAACAGAATTGATGAGAAGCCCAGTTATGCAATTCCATCTCAGTACAAGGTGCAAAGGACAATCAAAACAATAATAATACTTCAAGCAGCACGTTGTATCTCAGGTTGTTTCAGAACTTGAATACTAATCAGCCTGACTTCTCCATGCAGTTCCTGCCTATTCTCTATCTGAGAGATGAAGGAAGCACAACCCCTTAGCTCTCACTACCTCATTCTTCTCCCATGTATTCATCCGGCACGCCACAAATACTTCCCGAGAGCTGCAGCACTTTTCACCACCTGCTGCATTGCCCTCTCAGGACATCGGTGAGTTGGAGAATGTAAGAGGCCAGGAGAAAAACCAGGACACCCATCTCAAACTCCTTGGGATACGGAGGTGAGGGTGAAAAACCAGGACACCCATCCCAAACTCCTTGGGCTACGGAGGTGAGGGAGAAAAATCAGGACACCCATCCCAAACTCCTTGGGATATGGAGGTGAGGGAGAAAAACCAGGACACCCATCCCAAACTCCTTGGGCTACGGAGGTGAGAGAGCTGATTCAAGGCCACAGGTCTCCCCTGTGTGAGGGGCATGAGGGTTTCTCCATGGCTGGTCTGGCATTCCTTCTGCTGAAGCATGGCCGTCTCCATCCACAGACTGTCTGAAACCCCTGGGTTACTCGGCCCAGCAGGAGCCACTGGGCAGGTAAAAGGCTGCTTGCCAGGTATGGCTGGAGGGGTGGGCAGCAGGCCTTCCTCACTGAAGGCCTCCTCCTCCTGGGGTCTCCACCTATGCCTGAGATTCAGCCATTAAGAAGCTTTCCTTCCACTGACAAAAATGGATAAACAAGATGTGGTGCCTACACATCCCCACACACGCTACAGTATGGATGAGCCGTGAAAACACTGTGCCAAATGAAAGAAGCCAGACACAATAGGACAAATACCGTATGATCCCACTTACCTGAAAGATCTAGATTAGGCAAATTCACAGAGACAGAGGGTAGACTACGGGTTATGAGGGGCTGGCGGAGGGAGGAATGGGAACTACTGCTTAACGGGTACGGAGTTTCTGTTTGAGGAGATGAAAAACTTTGGAAATGGTGATGGTTGCACAACATTGTGGGTGTAATTAATGCCACTGAATTTCATACTTAAAATGGTTAGAATGGTAAATTGTGTTATATATATTTTACCACAATTTAAAAAAAGCATTCTTTTGGATGTTAAATGTTTGACAGCATAGCCTTTCGTAGCGGGGCAGTGGACAGATGCGCAGGGTGCGCCTAGATTGGGAAGAAGGGCTGGGCAAGGAGGCAGGGCAATGCTACGATTTCACAACCCTGCAGGCAGGTCCTGCTGAGGGCCTTCTGCAGCAGCCTCTGCTAGAAGGTGCCTGCTGCTCCCAAGGGTCTGGGCTTACACTCGGGACATTCTTGTAAAGCAGAAGGACGGGGAACACCAGTAACAGCCTAACAGCAAAGCCCAGCCTTGATGAGAACAATGCACCTATTTATTGAGGGCAAGCAGCAATTGAAGCTGGGTGAATTGAAAAGTATATGCTAGTTTCACTGGTTTTGCAGTAGTTCAATTAAAAAAAACCAAAAAACCAAAAAACAAAAAAACCTTTCTCAAACTTATCTGTTTCTCTGTACTTGCCCACGATGTTAAGTTGAAATGGTTTATTTGCCTATCAGTTTCTTGCGTGTATGCCTTCCTCCCTGCCTCAGCACGTGGGCGTGGGCCTGCCTTGCCTCCCCGCCCCAGCACATGGGCGTGGGTGCTCAGATCCAGGGTGCCGAAAGCTGCCTCATTGTCTGACACTAGCCCTGTGCACACCCCTTGGGCTCTTCACTTCCCCTGCCCCAGCCCAGACATGTGCCTGTGCGGACCTCTCACAGGCTGGCCTGGGGATGAGAAGCCAGCGCGGAAGATTTGCACACCCCAGTGGTCTCCTCATGGCCCATGTTTTTCTAACTGCAATCTACAGGGCAGGCTTGGGGCATTTGATTTCTTTGTTTGGTGTCCAGCGTTTGAACAATACAGAGGGCATGATCAACCTTTGCCACACCGCCACCTGTGTCACCCTCTTGGAGTTGAGAGAAGCCTAAATGCCACCCAGCCCAGACACCTCCTCTGTCCCAGGGCTGTCATGTCCTCATAAAGCTACATGTTCTGTCGCTGGGCAGCCGTGTGTCAGAGCGTGGCCACAGCCCCAAACTCTCCAAGGAGCTCACTGTGCTCATGGTAATTACCTCTTCTTTGGGGGCAATGGAGTGGAGAGGGTGACAGATATTACCAATCAGGGCCGAATTACACCTGGGGATAATGGGCATTTGCTTAGTGACCTGTGGGCTAGTATATAATTTCCCAAATGGGGAAAAAGTGTAGCAGTGGCCTTAAAACTCTCTACTAGCTGCCCACCTTCTTTCAGGAATTAGACCAACGTCTGGCCCAGGGAACAGGACCCTGTGTTTCTGCCTCACCCCATGGCCTCTCCCCACTCAGGCCCCCAACATGGGTTGTTTGGATATTAAAAGAGCTTCCTAACCAGGCTCAATGACCACTATCATTACCACCACCACCATCACCATCATTATCATCACCATCCCCACCATCACCACTACCACCACCACTACCATTACCACTACCACCACCACCACCAT
Organism: Macaca fascicularis; assembly: GCF_037993035.2. Taxonomy (NCBI): domain Eukaryota; kingdom Metazoa; phylum Chordata; class Mammalia; order Primates; family Cercopithecidae; genus Macaca; species Macaca fascicularis. Next base: position 3,290,716 of record NC_088385.1, on the reverse strand, counting down.
CACCATCATTATCATCACCACCCCCACCATTACCACTACCACCACCACTACCATTACCACTATCATTACCACCACCACCATCACCATCATTATCATCACCATCCCCACCATCACCACTACCACCACCACCACCATCACCACTGTCTCCACTACCACCATCCCCACTACTTCTATTATCACCATCATTGTTACCACCACCACCATCACCACCACTCTCACCACCACTACCATACCACTACCATTACCACCACCACATCACCATCGCCATCGTTATCACCACCATCCCAACCATCACCACCACCACCACCCCACCGCCACCACCACTGCCATCTCCACTATCACCATTACCACCATCCCTAATACTACCTCTACTATCACCATCATCACCACCACCACCACCACCATTACCACCACCATCACTACCATCACCACCACCACCATCACCACCACTACCATCTCCACTATCACCATTACCAGCATCCCCATTACCACCATCCCAATTACCTCGAATATCACCATCATCACCACCACCATCATCGCCACCACCATCGCCACCACCATCACCACCATTACCATTACCGCCATTTCTACCTCCCCTATCTCCACCATCATCACCTCCACCATAGCTGCCATTAATAGCAGTTTGAGCCTGGACATTTCTGTTCTAATCCTAACAGTAGCTCTGCATGATGGATACAAACTATCTCCAATATACAGATGAGCAAACAGATCAGAGTGCTTAGGTAATCTTCCACAATGCCTTACTGCTAGTAGGCGGTAGAGCCAGAACATTGAGTTTAATGTTTTTTTCCCATTGTTTGTGACTAGAGAGAAAGCTGGCCTCCATCAGCTCAGCTCCCAACCACCCTAGAACCCCCTTTACCTGGCACAGCTGTCAGAATGGGAAGTGTGTTGGGGCTTTGTTGGGGCTACACTGAATGCCCGATTTTTAAGTCACATGCTGGCTGCTGCACAGGCCTCCCCTTTCTCCCCACACCACACACTTTCTTCCCACTGCCTGTCAGACCTGGTCACCATCTCATGAGGACCACCGCTGGCTATGAACCCACCACTGGTCTAACCCAGCTGAAGCTGACCTTATCCCTTTTCTCTCCTCCATCTATTGGCTTCAGAAGTGGCCTGAGACCCAACCCCGCCAATGTGGCATGAAGGGAACTTTTCTCATTGATTCAAAAAGAGAGAGAGGCATACCAGCACAAAGCACTATGATCTCTGATTGAACTGGACACATCCATGTCTATATGTGAAGTCTGGAACTGTGGCAGCCATCTGGGACCATGAGGACTACTAACTGATGACAAAAGCAACATACTGAGGGTGGGCAAAGAGAAAAGGTGGGAAGAACTGAGGTCCTGGGGGAAGTGGTTGAACCATCTTCAGTGCCACCTTAATTTGGGGCTTCCTGTATGTGAGATAAAATTTCCTTATTGTGAAAGTCATTCCGAGTTGAGTTTTCTAGTACTTGCTTCTGAAAGCAGCTCTATTGATGGGCTCATTTGCTGTCTCTGCAAGGCTGCTCGGTGCTTCCACCCCTTATCAACCATTTGGGCGTATTAAAGACCAGCTTAGTCCTGCCTGGGGGGAAAAGGCAGTAGCGTGCAGACACTGGAAGACAAGTGCTGCTCTGCCTCCCTGTTAGCTCCCAGCCTGTGCGGGAGATGCTTAGTTCAGACTAGATCTACAGAGATCAGCCCAAATCCCCAGCCGAGGGTCATCCATGTAATTCTGTGCTTAGCCTCTTGTTACAGCACAGAGCTGTGGCGCAGAGGATGAGGCTGTGGGAGGGAGGCAGTAACGTTACAGTTCGCAGAGAGGCCAGGGTGAGGAGGCTGAGAAGAGGCTTCTTCAACAGCCTCGTATCTACAGCTGGACACAGGGATGCAGACCCACTATTTCCCCCCTGCTAGTGATGGCTTCTTCCTACCTTCGAGGGATGAAGGAATTTCTGAGCAGTGAATTTCTGACAAGGAACTTTCCGGAATTTCACTTTGGACATGCCACTTCCCTAACTCAAGAACTTATAAGGATTCCCAATTAGTAGTTCATCAGGCCCAGCTTCTCTGCATAAATCCTTCCCTCCCCTCCTACGTATCTTGTCTTCTCCCAACTCTCACTGCTCCGGTGGAGAAGTTGCCTTCCGGACCACCCATCTCCATCACTGCCCCTGCAGCCCCTTGCCTGGGAGGCTCTCACAGCCAGGCCAGCTGGACCCCTCCTCCCCTGGGAGGGTGCTTTGGCTTGTCCAGCCTCTCGGTCTCCTTTTCCTGTGGTTCTGCAGCCTCCTGGCCAGTCTGTCCACTGATCGTTTGGGATATTGCTACACGGCACGACGGCCCTGCTTTCCAGGCCCTCCCATTCAGTAGGCGTGCAAGACTTCACTTCTGCTTCAGGAGTAGAAGCACTCTGAGGGCAGATTTTTCTGTGCTATCCACAGTGCATTGTACAGTGCCGGGCACTGGATGCTCACAGAGTCCTCCAGAGTGGAAGTTGAAGGGCACTGAGTGCCGTCGAGGTCAACGTCCCAGCCACGGCCTCCCTCCGGTGCCTGCAGCATGTCATGGTTGACAACATGCTTTCACCTCTCAGGCTGCCTATCTCGCAGCACTCAGCATGCAACTCCAGGGGCGCTGCAGAGGCCACCCTTCTTTCTGGGCGCCCCTTCCCCCTGCCCTGACCATGTGAATTCAAACGAGCAGCACCCACCAGCACACCTTGGTATCCTCAACATGGACGGCCTGTGCGGAGGGCCCACCCTGAGGGCGCTGGAACGAAGGACTGCTGTTACAAATGGCACGAGATGCTTCCCCTGCCCCCCAGGGTGCACCGTCCAGGCAAGTGGGCAGGAAGGACACATACCATGGAGAAATTACAACACAGATTGTGTGTGCAGCCTGCCACGTGAGCCCTGCCGGTAATCAGCAGTTTAAGGATTTGGAGAAAAGGCGATTGCTGGGGCTAGTGGTCAGGATGTGTGATGGCAGCGAGGCCTGAAGGTGGCAGGGGAGGAGCTGCACAGTGGGGTCCTGGTCAAGGTCGGTGACCTCCACACGAGAAACACAAGATCCTCAGGGGAAACAAGCAGCAGCCCCTGTTTGCTGGAGTGTCTGCACGGTGGGGGAAAGCCTCTGCACAGGCAGGTGAGGGCTAAACTCCAGCCAGCCTCCAGGATCACAGGGAGAGTCTACACTCCTTACCCAGGATGTTGTACCTGGGACTTAACGTCCACACTGACTTGGGCTGACAACGGTTCATGATCAAAGGGTGATGTGTGCCAAGCTATGTTTTAGGAAATAAATATGAAAAGCAATCTTTAGATGAACTAGACTGAAGTGGGGAGACCTCTGCCATGGTCTAGGAATGAGGCAATGATAGTTTGAATCAAAGAGAGGGAGAAGAGGAAGAGAAAAGACAGAGTGAGAAAATGTTATGGCCTGACGGGGACTATCAAACATGGCCTCCAGACTTCATTCAGAACGGCTGCAAGAATGAAAGGCTCACAGAAGGCAGAGTCCAAAGTGTGGGCTGGCCAGTGACCCCAGGGGACTTGGACATGCCATGCAAACTTGCCAGACCACAGTTTCTTTATCCACGAAAGCGAACTTGGCTGGGTAATCCCCGCTCCCCTTCCTCCATGCAGCTAGAAGGCATCCCAGTGTAGTGGGACGTCCATGGAGCTGGAAGGAGACACACCAAGTTTACAATTTTTAGCTCTTCCACAACCATTGCAGCTTGGACACATGATTTAACCTTCCCGTGTCTCCATTTCTTTGGTTATAAAATGGAGAGAATATCTTCTTGCAGAGACTCTTTTAGGACTAACGGGAAAATATGAACTTAACACGTTAAATAGGAAATACTCCCCTTCCGCAACCCCTAGTGGTTCTAGAATTCCAGGGTGTCTGAGAAGCTCACTTCAGACACGACACGATGAAGAGAGATGACGGCCTCCCTGTGGAGATGTATGTGGGGATTAGAGATGGGGGCTCAGGACAGGTGGGCTTGACAAATAACCTATACAGATAGTTGTGTGAAATCCACAATCAAAGAAAAGTGTGAAGCAAGGGGAACAGAGGGATCGGGTGCAAGAAGGGAGCGCAGGTGAGAGTACCCAGTGCAGCATCCCCCAGGACCATCGTAGGCCTTGCCATGTCCATGTATGTATAGTGTTTTTCCTCATTTTTTCATTGACTCAACTCACTTTTTTCTTACATAAAAATTTGGAAAGGGAACATTTTTTAAAAATCAGAGCTCCACTATTGTCGCTTGCTATGATAATGGTAACAGTAAAAATAACTATTAAAAATGTCCATGTACTACCCAAAATTGTCTCCCCAGCCATGCGAAGGGCCCATTCCACACTTGGGGAAACACTGGGCTCAAGGGCTGTCCCTTGAAATGATCAGGCTTGGTCCATGTGGCTCTGGAAGGGAGAAGGAAGTCAGCAGGACTAAGCAGTGGGAACGAGAGGGAGGTGGATCTTGTCTCAAGAAAGAACTTCTAGATTTGGAGCTCCCCAAGAAGGAAGGGCTGTCTGTAGACAATGGAGGGACTGAGCCTCAGAGAGAGTTAGAGCACATCTCCTCTGAGGTCCCTTTGATGACCAACAGCACTAGATGCCACGAGATGTCCTCACATTCATGAGTGAGAAGAGAGCAAGGAAGTACATGGACAAATGGGTGGGTGAATGGAGGAATGAGTGAATGAAGGAATGAGTGAATGAGTGAGTGAATGGGTGGATAAATGGGTGGGTGGATGGAGGAATGAGTGAATGAGTGAGTGAATGGGTGGACGAATGGGTGGGTGGATGGAGGAATGAGTGAATGAGTGAGTGAATGGGTGGACGAATGGGTGGGTGGATGGAGGAATGAGTGAATGAGTGAGTGAATGGGTGGACGAATGGGTGGGTGGATGGAGGAATGAGTGAATGAGTGAGTGAATGGGTGGATGAATGGGTGGGTGGATGGAGGAATGAGTGAATGAGTGAGTGAATGGGTGGATGAATGAGTGGGTGGATAGATGAATGGAGGCGGAGAAGGGCTCTTTATCAAAGCAGGCGTGGGTCCAGGGCACTGCAGGGCTTCTACTGTCTTAGCCAAACCTCCCTCCTCTCTCCTGCACCTGGGCTTACCCAGGCTAAGACTGCTCCGGGTCCATGGCCCCACAAGAGGGACTGCCCCTGAGCAGGACCACCTGTGGCTCCAAGCACACCAGCTACACCAGGCTGCATACCTCCTCGGCCTCTGTATGCCTTTCATCTCTGCTGCTCAGCTCTGCTTCCTATGCTGAGACAGGCACAGGGCAGTATCTATCCAGGCTCCTTAAAACCAACAGGCAAGGAAATAAAATGCCCACCAGCGGCAGCCGGGACACCCTTACCATATGGTGCGGAGTCATCAGCACACATGTCAAATGCATGGAACAGGAGCCTCATTCCGGCAGCCAGGCTCCTCTGGCATGGGTTGCTGTGGAAGGGGACTGTCGCTGCCTAAGTGGCACAGGGTTAGTCTCTAAAGGAACACTTCCCCTCATCCCAGCCTCAGTGTCTGGTTTGTTTGCCCTCTTCAGTCTCCAGTTCCTTCCTGGTGGTTCAGCTGGAAGGCTGCAGAAGACTAACAGGCTTTGTGGTGCACAGCAAGCATTCTAGCTGGAAGGGATATGGAAGCTCATCTGGTCCAAGGCTTTAGTTGTCCAGATGAAGACAGTAAGGCACAAAGAGGGGGAAGGACCTGCTCAAGGCCACAGAACCAAATACTATCAGTAATGTGGTAATGATGCTTATTTACACACTCCATTTTTAAAAAAGAAGACTGCACGTATGCCTTTTCTGATCCACCATCCAGAACAGATGATTGCTCCATTATCTGGACTTGCACCTGTGTCTCCCAGCCCTGGTCTTGCTCCAACTCCCTTAGCCCCGGTCACTAATCCCCACGGTAGCAAGAGAGTGGGGTGGGTGAGGGGAGAGGGTCAGACTCCCAGAGAAAAAGAAGCTGAACCCCAGAACATCGAGTCCCTTTCCCCAGGTCAGCCAGAGGTAGGTCTTTAGGGCTGACCATCAGGATGGTCATCTTCCCTCTCCAGGCGCTGAAGGCGCACCTGGAATCATGGTGGGCACCAGGACACCAGCAATGCAAAGAAAGACATAGTCTCTGCTCCAAAGGAGCCCTTCCTTTCTTGTAAGTAAGTGAATTTTATTCCCAATAACTGCTCCTGGCCTCTCTGCTGACCACATGCCCCCCAAAAGGGCTAACTCATCTCTCCTCCAAATCAGGCTCTGCTCTGAAGCTGTCTGACACCCATACTGAAGGCAGATCTAATTTAAAAAGTGTTTGCTGCAAGCTTTAAACTGTCATAATTTTGGCTTTTTTTGTGGGTGTCTCCTTTCCCTTGTAAAAATGGGTCTGTTCTCTTTGCTGATCAGTACAATTATAATGATATAAAACAGAGTACAGTAAAAGCTGGGGACCTGCCCTTAAAAGGGAAGTTGTGGGAAAAGTGATTCACGGCCTTATCCTCTGGTGACCTTGGCAGGGGTGGGCTGAGCCTTGAGTTGGTTCTCCCAGATGAATACGAATTTTGTGGTAGGTGAGGGAATGGGAATCTCGGGGCCTGGAACACCAGGGCTCAGGAGGTCCCTGCATTGAAGACTCTGCTGCAGAGCAATGCAATGGCAGCTGCACCTCCACCTGCCTGTGGGACTCCTCCATTGCCATAACCTCAGGCAAACGAAGTAACTGGGCCTGAATCCCTCACACAGGCCAAACCCTTGACCCCTAGTTCTTGTTGCACACCAGGTCCTGTGTTTAATGCTTTATATAGATGATCTCACAACAACCCTGGGAGGTGGGTATAATCATTATTCTCATTTTACAGGGTTGGAACCAAGGTCTGCCTGGCACCAGGCTGGCGTTTTAACTATCACGTTCTACTGACCTCTCAGCACAGAGCACATTTAGATCGCTGGATTCCACATTGCCTCTTATGGTTTTTCTCCCTCTGGAAACACAGCAAGGGCAATGAGCAAGCTGTGGCAGTAAGAGCATCATCCTGGAAGCCAGGAATCTTGGGTTCTAATTTCAGTTCCATCATTATCAAGCTGGGTGACCTTGGGTAGGTGACACAGCCTCTATGAACCTGATTTTTCTCATCCATATAGTGAAGAGGTTGGAGTATATGAGTGGATCCCAAACTTCGGTTCTCCTACAACCACCTACAGATATTTTGGGGTACTTGTTGAAAAAGGAGCCTCCTGGGTCCCCACTCCAGATCTGCTAAGTCAGAAGATCCTGGGGAGGACCTGGGGATCTTGATTTCTAACAAGCTCCCCACTTCTGAAAAGTACCAGGGCCTGGGAACTACTGACCGAAGTGCCCCCCATAGTTCCTTTCAGCTACAGGATTCGCTGCTTCTCAAACATATCACCCTGCTCATGGCCACCCGTCAAGGAAGGGAGCTCCTTCTGCCTGCAGGCCAGAAAGTGCAAAGTGGGTGGGGAGAGGCAGAAGCTTCTCCTGAAGCCGCCCACGGAGGAGCCGTGTGTGGCTGGGGTACTCGGACATGGAGTCAGCAGTGGGTGTGCTTCCCGGGTGGGAGGCGCAGGAACACAGGAGAAACAAGAGTGAGGCCGGGGTGCTCAACACCATCAGCCTGTGGGGACCCGGCTCCATGTGCCCAGCTTCATGTTGAGGACTACAGAGAACACAAAGGAAGGGCCTCCTCTACCCCTGGGGGAAGGAGACCTCCACATCCAGATCCTACAATGCCAGAAGGAATATACAATAAGCGGCACCTGAAGAACAGAGACCAGAGTGCTTGAGTTTACAGGGGAAAGGAGAAAGGAAGTGTTTACAGAGCACATACTCTGGGCCAGCATTGGGTCTCATACACGCTTGGACCCCCGACAACCTCCCAGAGGAAGTCGGAGTGGGCAGGTGGGGAGAGCAAACTCAAGGCAAGTGTGAGGGTGGACAGGTTTACAGTTTTCTGTAAACAGTCCTGGGAACTAGCTAAAACAATAGACTAGACCATGAATCAAGGTATCTGGGTCACTTTCCCATGAACTAATTGCAGATCCTCAGGCAGCACATGGAGTGTCTCTGGATTCCAGTTAGAAATAAGAACACCTATCCTGCCAACTCATGAAATGAAATATAGCACGGCAGATCTATGGGAAGTTAAGATCACTGCTTATTATGGTCTGAATGTTTGTGATTCCCTCCCCCAAATTCCTGTGTTGAAATCCTAACCCCCAAGGTGTTAAGAGGTGGGGCCTTCGGGAGATGATTAGGTCATGAGGGCAAAAGGCCTCATGTATGAAATTAGGATGCTTACACAAGAGACCCAGGAGAGCTAGTTCGCCCCTTCTACCATGTGAGGACACAGCAAAAAATACAGCCATCCATGAATGAGCCCTCACCAGACGCCAGATCTGCTGGCACCTTGATCTTGGACTTCCCAACCTCCAGAACCATAAGAAACACATTTCCGTGGCTTATAAATCCCCACGAAATACCCCAGTTTACAGTATTTTGTTACAACATCCTGAACTGACTAAGGCGCTGCTCAAATCTCAGGTCTTTGTATGCACAGCCTCCTCTCCTACTCCCCACCACAGTTGGCCTGAACTCACGAGCTCGTGGAAACTACTCTTCCTCATCACCTAAGATGGGTGGAGCTGGGCACGGCTGGTGTCTTGGCCCACAGAATATCATGAAGTACTTGGGAGTGAGCAGAGGGACTGGTATCTATCAAATAGCTCCAAGCACCCCTTGCACATTTCTGAACTTAACATACAAAGCCATCTCCTGGACAAAAAGAAGCACGGTACCATCCACCATGTGCGTCCTGCCTGCAGGCTATGAAGAGCTTTTGTGTGGGTGGATTTTCTTAACCTGAACCCTGGGAGGGAGGAAAGGGTATTATCATCCCCATGGAAAAGACAAGGAAAGCAAGGCTTACCCCACTGGACTGCGGTGGAGAGTGGGCTTATACCTAAGTTTTCCGACTCCAACCCCAGTGCTTTTCCCCCAAATCAACTTGGTGTGTGCCTGCTGAATAGATGTTAGGTTCCAGGATTCTCTCTGTTAGCTGAGGAGAGTACAGACTCCTTCCCAGTCAGTTTGTTACAGAATCCAGGCTGGCACTGGGTTGAACGGCGTCCTCCCTTCCCCAAATACATGTCTTTTCCAGACCTCAGGATGTGACCTTATTTGGAAATAGGGTCACTGCCAATTTAATTAGTTAAGATGAGGTCATCCTGGAGTTTGTGGGCCCCTAATCCAATATGTTGATGTCCTTATAAGAAGGGAAAACAGACACACACAAAGAGGGAAGCCATGTGACCACCAAGGCAAAGCTGAGTGATTAATGCATCTACAAACCAAGGAATGCCAAGGCTGTTGGCAAGACCAAAAGCAAAAAGAAAGGCATGGAACAGATTCTCCCCTAGAGAATGGCCCCACCAACTCCTTGATTTCAGACTTCTGGCTTCCAGGATACAAGAGAATACATTTCTGTTGTCTTAAGCCACTCTGTTCGTGGTACTTTGTGACCGCATCCTTAAGTAACTAACACAAGGCCATGGCCTAAGATGCTCCCAGCCTCTCCTCTTTGCACAGAATCAGGGTGACAAGGCTTGGACACAGGCTAAACATGAGCATCAGCCTCTTGGCTTCCCGCTGTAGAGTCACTACCCAGTGCAAGCAGAGAGCACCTCTGACTTTAATGAGCCCTCTTTCTTCTCTCATGCCTTTAAGGAAATGTCTAGCCAACGAGGAGGACATCTCAGTGGATTGCAAGTTCAGTGGGACCATGAGTGTCAGAGCACAGATACGTAGGTAGCAGGGAGATACATGCCTGGCCCCACAGTCTGGGGCTTCTACTATGTTGGCTCCTTTCAGAGTGAGCAAAGCTCCCTCCCTTTGAGATGCCACACACTAGGGGAATGCAGGGACTGGGAAGACAATATCTGTGCCTCAGGATTAATAGGCCCCCAAATAGAACTAAATACCAGGTGAGTGACAAACAAAGCCAACACCACAGCTGGCTGGATCTATGAGTGAGGGCTTCCTGGAGAAGGCAGTGTAGGAACTTCCCACCAAAGAGAGGGCAGAAGAGAAAGCTGAAAGGCAGGGGAGGACCCAAGGCCAGCAGGAGACAAGGACCTGGTTAAAGCGGGGGTTTGCAGAGGAGGGATGGCACAGAGGGTGGGGACATGGTGGGGGTCCCTTCAGGGAAGGCTTCAAATGTCAGTGAAAAAAATTGGGGCTTGCTTCTGTAAGCAGTTTTGAACAGACAGTACATAAGTCAATCTTATGAAAGTAGTTTTCAGGTATAATTAAAACAGGTTTTCCATTTGCAAGCAAGTAATAAGAGATAGCCTTTCCTTTGAAAGCGTTTTTTAGTTTGAAAGCTCTAAAGTGATAGACCAAGTGTTTGATCTGATAAGGAGTCACTAATATAGTATAAACATTCCAAAATCAATGGTATTTTACTTTTTAAAATATGCCTCATGGCCGGGCACGGTGACTCACGCCTGTAATCCCAGCACTTTGGGAGGCTGAGGTGGGCAGATCACTTGAGGTCAGGAGTTTGAGACCAGCCTGGCCATCATGGTAAAACTCCATCTCTACTAAAAATAAAATTAGGTGGGCATGGTGTACCTGTCTGTAATTCTAGCTACTTGGGAGGCTGAGGCAGGAGAATCACTTCAACCCGGGAGGCGGAGGTTGCAGTGAGCTGAGATCACACCATTACACTCCAGCCTGGGTGACAAGAGTGAAACTCTATCTCAAAAAATAAAAAAAACTATGGCTGGGCGCAGTGGCTCACGTCTGTAATCCCAGCACTTTGGGAGGCCGAGGCGGGTGGATCACGAGGTCAGGAGATCGAGACCATCCTGGCTAACACGGTGAAACCCCGTCCCTGCTAAAAATACAGAAAATTAGCCGAGTGTGGTGGTGGGCACCTGTAGTCCCAGCTACTCAGGAGGCTGAGACAGGAGAATGGTGTGAACCTGGGAGGCGGAGCTTGCAGTGAGCCGAGATCGCGCCACTGCTCTCCAGCCTGGGTGACACAGCAAGACTCCGTCTCAAAAAAATAAAAATAAAAAAAGTAAAATAAAATAAAGAAATAAAAATAAGGTAAAATAAAATATGCCTCACAAAGTGCTAGCCATTCTAGGCCCAGCTGAGATCCCACCTCTGCTGGGAAGGCTTCCTTGATTGTGTGGGTCAGTAGTGAGCCATTTCTTCCTTCTGGGAATTCTGGATCTTCACAGGCTATCCAGTGACACCCAGACTCTAGTCAAGATTTTATTGATCAGTACAAAAGCAAAATAAATGTTAGGAATGGACACAGGGTTGCCAACTTTTTTTTTCTGCCAATAATATATTAAAAATAACAATGATCATTTGTTGTCCTTTTCATTTCATAAAAGGAAGGAGAAGCAATACTAGAATAACAAGCAGTGGACAACCCCCACTGCCATCCCCATCCCCACCCCTGGCATGGACACAATGCACTCTTCCTGTTTTTCTCCTCTAACTGCAGGCTGATAAACCTTCATTGCAGATTGGCACAGGTCGGCAGACTGGCACTGGGAAGCACAGGTCCTTCCCACTCTCTAGCTCATTACATCCTTTGTATGCTCTTCCTACTAAGGCATTCTTTGGTCTGGCACCCAATCCAGTCGACCCATCTGTGGAAGATGGCAAAAATGGCCACAATATTTCGCAGCTCTTCTTTTCCAGAATCAGAGTCTATTTCCTCATCTCTTCAATCTGAGCTGACTTTGTCACTCGCTTTGACCAAAAGAATATTGTGCAAGTAATACTGTGCAACAGCTAAGCCTAGGCCACATGAGGTCTTGCAGCTTCTCCTCTCACACTGGGAACCCTCCTTCCACCACACATACAAGCCAAGATAGCATGCTAAATAATGAGAGGCCAAAGAGGACTCCCAGCCATCCCAGCCATCCCGGCCAAGGTCACTATAAACCACCTAGCTCTAGCAATTCACCAGCTGACCGCAGACACTTGAACACCAAACCAAGATCAGGGGAGCCCTGCTAGGTCCCAAAGTACTGCTCAACTGAGCCAATCCAGATTACCAACCTGCAGAAATGAGAGTCGATAACTCATTGTTGTTTAAAGCCACTAAGTATCAGGGTAGTTTGTTACGCAGCACAAGCTAACTGATACATCACCTTTCTGACCACAATTTTCATGGGCATCCTAAACCCTTCTATTGCCTTTCAGATACAGCTTGGGCTTTCCTATCTCTAAGAATTTACCTAAATTATTCCCCCCAGGCCTGAAATATCTACTGCTTGTATCCTTAGATTTTACCCATTCTTACAGACCCAGCACTCACTGTCTATGCCACTCCCTTGGCCCTTAATCATGTGCTAGTCAGCTTGTGGCATCTCTCACACACTGTTGTCAATTATTTCTGATAACATTCACTTCAGATGGGTTTATTACCTTCTCAATTAGATTACCAGTCCTTCATGGCAAAGGTGTGTATCATATTTAGATCCCCCAGTTTTTAACCCAGTATTTTGCACAGGGTGGGCATATGTATTGCTCATTGATTGATGAGATTTGGAAATTCAGTGGGTATATGAAAATAACCGTGCTGGGTTGGTTCTCAGCAATGTTCCCTGCCCCCAGCTCTGAGCGATATCCTACTCTCTCATGCTTTTCCATGAGGACTGGGCTCATTTCTCAGTCCCATCACAAATGCTTTCCAGAACATAAAGAACATGGTCGTCTGTTCCCCCTACAAGAATACCACAAAATCCAGAGAGGCATACCCAAACCAAAGCAAGGAAGACCCCTCCTGCCAAATTATTACTTGACTTCCCAAGTCTCTTGGGGCTTTCTAAATCCTTCTGGAAACTTTTTCTTCTCATTCCTGTGACCTTTCATTTGTCCCAGGCATTGGCATTGGATAATCCAGGCTTCCCGTGCTTTTCCACCTTCAGTAAAGTCTTTAAAGTGAACTACAAAGCTTTGAGGGGAAAATAGATAAAAAACTTAGCATTGCAAATGAGGAGAGCAGTAAGTCCAGGCTGCGAATGAGGTAAGTGCATTTAAAGCCGGACCTCTAAAGACTGGCTGCAAAAGGTTAAATTGCAAAGGTAAGGACCAGGGTTCCCTGCTCTCACTGTTTAATCCTTTGGTTCAGTTTTCTCAAACGGCCAGTAAGAAGCCAGCAACATGTGACTGCTATTGTCCCAATTATTTCTTATAATCTCCATAATTTTATTTTCCAATAGCCAAATAACAAATTCTATGTTATAAATTTAAGAAAACTCTGAGACAACCACCCAAAAAACAGGAAAAGGAAAAGAAGCAATATTCCACTTCCTTGAAGCTGCTGTTGCTAACGTTTTCGCTTATATGATTAATCTATTTCCTTTGTGGGTGCGTATTTTTCTAAAATTGCGATTCTACTATTCATATCATTTTATATTCTCTATTTTTGCTTAACAACAGCTTTTAAACATTTAATACATTATCGCATTTTGTCTACAATATCATTTCCAATAACCTTATAGTATTCTAGTAGCAGGAATAGCTGTACTGTAATTTATTTAACCAATTCTCTGCTTTTGGTGTGTTAGGTTTCTATGCCGCCTAGCAAAGATTCGGGGCCTATCCCTCTCTGGGGAGTGTGACAACCAGGGCCTGCATTAGCCCCAGGGCTGCCTCATGCCATGCTTCAGTCCCTGACCAGACCTCTGGACTCTTCTTCCCTCCCACGGTGCAGACAATCGCCCAGGTGAGTCCAGTGGTCCCCACGTCCTCCTCCAGGTACAGAGAAGCTACTGTTGGCCAGTAGAAGACCATAGCCCTGTGACACTGCAGACAAGGACCTGGCCTTGTCATGGTGTGAGGATTGTCCCCGCTTCCTGGCCTTTATCAGCACCCATGCCCATGGCCTCTGCCAGCTCGGTCTCTGGGAGAGAGGCTTTCCCCAACTTCCTCCTCACCCTCCCACAGGACGCAGTACCTGGAACGGACTTTGCCACTTCACAATGGAATTGGGAGACGGAGGCAGGCAGAGGGGTCCCGGAGCTGCTGAAGCTCTTGGAGAAGTGAGTTTCTGCACTGTTGATGCTCTGGGCCCCGCTCTCGGCACAGCCCAAGCACTTACCCCCAACCCACATGTGAAAGAAAGTCCCGTTCCAGGCCTGGGCTTTCTGCAAAGTGTCCCATTGCTCTCCATCTCCCTGTCCCTGAGACAACATTCAGTTGACATATTTTTAGCCAAGACACCAAACATCCAAGAAAGAAGGGAATCTGTCTCACACTGGGTGAAAATAACCATGTCCTCATGCACGCTCCTCCACATCTCCTGTGGTTTCTCTCACCTTCTCCCCATCTTCCCTCCCTCCTCCTTGACTTTGCCTCTCCTCTCTGCCTCTTCCCACTTGCTTTTTCTTTCTGCCCCTTCTGTGGCCCTCTCAGATCCCCGCTCTCCCCCTGAGGATGGGCAGCTGAGTACATTCTGAGGGCATTCACTGAGTCACATAGGAATTTGGCTAATTGAGGTCTTTCCTGCAAATTGCTGAAAATGTGTGCAGACCCACTGAAAATGGAAAAACACAGAGCTATGAGCCTCAGCTTGTGGCACTGAAGACGCCATTAAGGAGGCATCAGACCTTGTAATGCAGAGAGTGGGGGACATTTCCTGACCCGTATGGAACCACATAATAAGTGTGGGTTACTGAAGAAACACTGACATTGCAGGCAGCCTCTCTGGAGAGGAGGGGAGGGGGAGAGGGAGGGAGCACGAGCTTGTCCGTTCACCCACCTGCCATGAGCCCGTAGTACAGCAATGGCATCACGAGCACCCTGCACCTGCCACTGACCTTACCAGATGACCTGAGGTGGAGGAGGGGAGCATTTCAGCTCCCCAGCCAACACTCTCTCAGTGCTAGATGGAGAAAACACCTCTTTAAACATCATCTTTATTTTTCTCATGGCCTTGCCTGCCGCTTCTGACCTGTGGATATAAATCCTAAGGCAGACACAGTGCAATAAATTCTGGGGTCACTGGGGTCACATACAGACCTTGGGGCCAGTTTCTGAGAAGAGTCCCAGTTATGCCATTTACTTGCTGGGTGTAACTACTATACGACTACCACCACTGTTGATTGCCACCTCCGCCACCTCTACCACTCACTCTATCAACTCATTTTATTACATGGGATCTCTATTCCAACCAGTGTCCCAAGCAGCTTGCATGAATCATTTCATTTAAGCCTCGAAACATCATTATGATGTAAGTGTATTACCCCTATCCTACCGATGAGGATACTGACACACTGAGAGATTAACTTGCCCAAACCACCCGTATTGTGAGAGCTACGGCAAGTGCTTGAACCCAGGCAGTCCGAGTCCAGAGTGCCCTTTACTTGGCCTCTACTTAGCTTTAATTTCTTCACCTATAACATGAAGATGATGAAAATAAAGCCAGAGTCATGTGACCGTGGCCACATACGTGCAAGTGCTCTGTCAACTGTAAAATGCACTATGAGAATACTAGCTGACATCTGTCCCCAAGTGCAGCTTCACTCTGGAGCAGAGAGGACCCTCTCACAAAGTTATCATAGGATCACACGATTCTAGGGTTGGAAGGGAGCTCAGATGTTATCTTGCACAGTCCCCCAGGAGACGGAGGGAGTGAGGGAGTGGGAAATTGTGCTAGATGGCATCGGAGCTCCCTTCCAAGCTAATCCTCGATGGAGAATGAGATTCGAATCATGGAATTGAAAGAGAACTTACAGGTATCTCGGTCCAGTGTCAGAGAGGGGAAACGATCCCACTCAGATGACAGGAAGCGAGGAGCGGAGCTGGCCTGAAACCCACACCCTGACCTGGCCAGCGTTGGTTCCGTGCCAGCGGGGAGTGCTGCCTCTCCCTCACTTGCCCCACTGGCCACTGCAGTTATCCCATTGCCAGGGCTTTGCTTGTCGAGCCACAACACGACTGCAGAACCGTCCTCAACAAGGCACGCCAGCAGCTGCTGCCAGTCAGCAGTGACACATAACGTGGTGCCCTTTACCCTCCCTGCAGGGTACGTGGACTGGCCATACGAGTTACCACTCAAACAAGGGCACTTTAGAGAGACAAAGAAGGCAACTATTAATAATTTTGTGGGGGACACAGGTAATTATGCTGGGGTTATCTCAGATGACCTGGAAAAAATGGCCATTCTATGGTACTTCAATGAGCCTCCCAAGGCATCCAGGATACACCCAAGTCCCTGTAGCACAGAAAAGTTCTGAAACTGACTTGAAGGAAGGCTTGTTGGGATCATCTTCCTACAGATGGCTGGGGAGGCACCAAAGGGAAAGAAGGGAAATTCTATTGGTAGAAAAGGACAAAGGCTCAGCTTGGTTCATAGACTTCTCTGCAGAAATGACTCTGACCTCCATGGATTATTTTCCCTCCATTCCGCTGGCCCGTGACAGCTCATTACCTTCCTAGCCAAAAGCCATGTATGTCTGCTGATGCTCCCACTCCTTCCTCCTCCTCTCTTTCTCCTCCTATATTGAATAATTGCTTCTATGGTAGTTTAATTAGCCAGCTATGAATGTGTTCAGGCATCTCATGGAGGAAGAATACTTTGTTTACTTTTTGGTAATTGAATGGGCTGCATTTGGTTTCTATTCTGGGAGATTTATGGGTATTTTCTGTTTCTAGATTGCAAAATTGAAAAATTAAAGTCTAACCAAGTATTAGTAGATTTCCCTGAGTGGAGGAACAGAGAAAGGTATTTCATTCATTGCCAGGTTCTCCATGTCCTAGAGTGGCCATGACAAGAGACAGATAATTGTGATGCTCATTTTCTTTTTTTCTTTTTTTTTTTTTTTTGAGATGGAGTCTTGCTCTGTTGCCCAGGCTGCAGTGCAGTGGCATGATCTTGGCTCACTGCAACCTCTGCCTCCCAGGTTCAAGCGATTCCCCTGCGTCAGCCCCCCAGTAGCTGGGACTACAGGCGCGCACCACCATGCCCAGCTAATTTTTTGTATTTTGGTAGAGATGGGGTTTTACCATGTTGGCCAGGATGGTCTCGATCTCCTAAACTCATGATCTGCCTGCTTCAGCCTCCCAAAGTGCTGTGATTACAGGCGTGAGCCACTGCACCTGGCCAGAATTGCGATACTCTTACAGACCCAAGAGAAGAGGAAAGGAAGTTAGCAGGCTGACCTGAGAGAACACTTATGTTGTAGTGAGATAGAATTAAACTGTCAGACTACTCTAGTCGGGCTAAGTTGACCTCGTCCTTCTCAGATCTGGGAAGTTCCTCTAAGATAACTCTCTTTCCCACGGTGAATCCCATTTGTCCCTCACAAAAGAATTGAGGCAGATTTAATTAACAGTATGAAACTTCAAGCGTGCAAAGTTCTAACCAGGCATTGCCTCATTGACTCTAGTTTGCTTCAGACATTGACTGAGTCTTGCTTTTCCCTTGCCCTTCAGTGTTCTGTGAAACAAGGTTTTCAGAAGTTATATGTGAGGTTAATTGGGCACATTATCCTAGCAAAATAGTTGCAAACCCAGTTAACACAAGAACATTACAATCATCACATGTTTTATATATTTCTAAGTTCCCTATAATTTTTTTTTTTTTTTTTTGCGCTAAGCTTTAAATATTCTGCACGTTTGGGTTGGAAGTATGAGAAAAACAATCTGAAAATTTTATGTAACAGCAAATGAAACTGTCTTCTTGACACTGATGGAGACTTCAACTTTGTCACTAATAGTTTACCTTCTTAGTTATTATGGCCATTTTAAAATTTAATTCACAGGATCTGACTAAAATAAGGGTGCATTTCCCACCATTAGGAGCGATAAAGGCACTAAGGTTTCAGAGCACCCACAAGGACATTCGGGGCTCCAGAGCTGCACACAGAGCTTCAAATACAAAACCCCATTCCGTCCTCACAGTGATCGTGAGAAATAGGTGTATTCCTCCAGATACGGAAGCCAGGTGAGAGGGACTGAGCGACACAAGGCGCAAAGCCAGGGCTGGAATCCTGCTCTGATCCCTACCCAGGTCCTGGCTCTGCCCAGCACCCCGGGCTGCTGCTGGATGCTCACCACGTTTTCTCTGCCCATTCCAAATGTGTCTGAGTTCCTACAGAGGTTCCAGAGACCTTGCTTAGAGAGACACTATGGACAAATGCAGAATCCCTTTTGTTCTTCACTCGGAGGATGCAATCAATGAAAGGGACTGGGTTAATTTAATCACAGCATCACTCTCCTTCCACCTTGGCCCAACACACACCTGCTTCAGGACTGAGATGACCAGTCACAGCATGCAGGGAGAGAAGCCAGTGGGAGGACACAGGTCCGAGACAAGAAGCCTTTCCTTTATCAGGACGGAAGCTCTGTCTAGTGAAGATGTGCCCCAGACAACCACACCATCCCTCCCAACGCCTCAGCATCACAGCAGGGGAGAAAGCCTGGTGGCATCTCCCTGGTCCAATCTCTCACTTGAATTAACAGTGGCAGCTGGCCAGAACGCAACTTCCGAGGGTGGAGGGAAAGAGGAGGGAGGTTTAGTTAGTGGGAGTGGCTCCATGTCCCTGTTGGCTCTGTAGCTCTTTATTACCTGGTGTTCTCTCCCTGTTGAATGCTCCCTCCCGCTCCATACACACACACACCATTTTGCCTGAGTCTGATTACCCTGTCTGGCTGTGTTGTCCTGACATTCAAAGGGGTGGGGCCATGGCCAAAGTGACCCCATTACGAGAAGCTTAGCAGGGCCCAGAGCAAGGCTGAAAGTGCAATGTGGGCCAAACTGGAGACAGGTGGCGGGGATACAGAGATGGTGTGGAAGTGACCCTAGCACAGGGCAGGTAATGGGCCCTGGCACCCACGGTGACACAGGTATGAAGCCCCCACTCAGCCTCAGCACTGGCTGCCCTCTCTCCCGTGTGGTTGAGGTTGGATTGCAGAGTCAAAATCTCTTAGGAAGAGAGCCAACATACACCCTTGAGAATTCTCTTCTCTTCTTTATTGCTGCAACCACTATTCCTCGAGGGCCTACTGTGTGTGAAGGAAGGGTGTGTGCCCCTGTCTAGAGGGACTATTCTTTGAACCCCCAAATCAGGACACAGAGATGGACAAGTCTCAATTTATTTGGAACATTCTAGACTGCAGGGCCCCTATTTATGCCCTAACGAGTCGAATTTGATGTGACACATGATTCATGGTAGATCTGAGATGACAGAAAGAAAGGGAACTGGCATGGTGGTGCTATAGTTTGGATATCTGTTCCTCAAATCTCATGTTGAAAGGTAATCCCCAATATTGGGGGACTGGAGGTGGGCCTGGTGGGGGTATTCGGGCCGTAGGGATGGATCCCTCATGTCTTGGTGCTGTCCTTCGGATAGTGAGTTCTCATGAGATCTGGTTGTTTACAAGTGTGGGACACCTCCTCCCTCCCTCTCTCTTGCTCCCAATCTTGCCATGTGACATTCCTGCTCCCCCTTCACCTTCTGCCATGATCGGAAGCTTCCTGGGGCCTCACCAGAAGCTGATGCTGGTGCTGAGTTTCCTTTACAACCTGCAGAACTGTGAGCCAAATAAACCTCTTTTCATATAAATTACACAGCCTCGGGTATTTCTTTACAGCAACGCAACAATGGCCTAACGTAGGTGGAGAGGCCTAGGGTTGGGGGAAGACGTCATGCCCCTGAGGGCCTCCGTTTTCTAATCTGTAAAATGAACACCCCATCCCTTTGCTCCCCGCTAGCATTTCTTTTATGATGTAAAATCACATACAGTGCTGCATGTACACATTTGCTTGTATGTTTCCATAGGGGTCCGTAGCTTCCAACAGACCATAAGGGGCCCTGTGACCCCAGGAGGTGAAGAACCCCTCAGCTCCCGATCCCCTCTACAGGCAGTGGAGCTGGGGGACAGCGTGCTCCCACTGGGGGTCAGCATGGGCTGCATCTGAGGCTAAAGCTGGCTAGTGTCAGGTTGTAGGCCCCCACCTCCCTAGAGGCTCCACTGGCCAGCTGTCCAGGGGTGTCAGCTCCCTGCGGGCAAAGGTGAGTCCCACTGATCAGGACTGCCTGGGCGCTCTTTGAAACTCATTTTACTTGCTGGAGGAGGACCCTGGGCCCTTCCTGGGATGATGCTGTCCTTGGGGTGCATAACTGGAACATAACACAAGAGACTTTTCCTCCTCTTCCTGCCCTCCTCCTCCTCTCTCTCCTTACCCAAACACTGATCTCCTCCACACAGCTCTGGCCTAACTGAGCAATAGTCTGCTGTGGGCAAGGCTTGTTTTACAGGCTCTTCGCCTGCCCTCATCAGGCCCCTACCTCTGCCAGGTTCTCTCCCTCTACTAAAACCTGCTCTCAGGAAAGATCTGATGTTAGTCCTTCACACCTTACTGCACGATCCAAAGGCAGAGGTCGCTCTCCTTGGAGCATCTGAACTTGCACATGTTGTGTTTATAGCCATCTGAAATGTGGGAGACCCCATCCAAAGGCAAAAGAGGTGGGAGGTGGGGAGCACTGTGGGGCGGCAGAGGTTCCAAAATGAAAGGCTGCCCTGAGCCCAGGAAAAGCCAGCCTGAGAGATTCCAGCTGTAATGCTAGGGTTCTGTCTATGCAGCTGAGTGAGCTGAGGCAGAAGGAAAGACAGGGACCCAGAAGCAGAGAGGGAACGGCCCCCTCATCCCGTGGGAAAGAATTACTTAAGTAAGGTCAACTTCCTCTGCTTGATGTAAGCCCAGTAACGGCAGGAACTGTGTCTGGTTTTGGTCTCCGCTGAAGTCCGTGGTGAGCCCAGCCCCTGTACCTGGGAGGTCCCGCACAGGTATCTGCTGAATATGCAGCTAGAAGAATGTCTGCTCTGGGACACCCCGCTTGCCATTCCTGTGTCAACCTTTACTGCTACAGGCGGGAGGGGTAGCCACCTGTGGTGGGGAATTGGAGCACAGTGAAAAGTCTCCTGCCCAAAAATCTCTCTCTGGTTTCCAAAACTGTCAGCATTCATACCACTCACTTCTCAAGGGCCTTTTCAAGGAGACGAGATTTTTAACTGAATGAGAACGTTCTGCTACCTGGGAGGGATGATATATTAGCACAGATTAGTGTTTCTGATTAACAGCATCATTACCTCTCCCTTGTCATCCGCCTGGACCACCTTGCAGCCAGTCACATGCCACCAGACAGACTGCAGCACACACACAGGGCCCCTCGATCCAACAGGCCGGGCAGAGGTCCTCGGTGCGTACCTCCTGGGGAATTTTAAATAAAGTGCCTGGGCCGTATCCCCAGAGACAAGGTTAACAGGGGCCAGGGAAGGGCCCCAGGCATCAGCATTTTTTAAAAGCAGCCCACAAGCACCATCAGCCAGAGTTGAGATCCCCCGAACCCGTTGTGGGTGTCTATAGCACCACCGTGCAGGTCCATGAGGTGAAGGTGAATGACTGCAAGTGGATCACAGCTGCTGGAAGCAGATCATCACAGGACATCACCAGGCGGGAGCCACAGGTACAACCGCCATCACAGAGTATGGGCTAGCTATAAGGAGGCTCCCCACTCACGAAAGGGGCCACTTTTAGGAAAAGGCCTTCTACATCAGCATGACATGAGCTAGGTCTGATTTCACCATTGGACCAAAGTGACATCCTTGCCAGAGGGCCGGACGCTCCGCATTTTACAGAAGTGACCACAACAGTACAGTTGACCCATTGCAAGCATGTTTAAGAGATGTGTGTACGGAACAAGACTTTTCAAAACAGGAAGAGGCAGTCACTAACCTCTAAAGGACCGGCTGTGATGAAAAGCCAAGTAGCATGAGGAAAGTGAACACACTAGATGTGGAGCTGGAAGAGCTGGGTTCGAATCCAGCCTCTGCTTCTTGCTGGCTGTGTGAACTCTGGCCAGTCCCTTAGCCTCTCTGATTCTTAGAGTCCCCATTTGTAAAGGGTCCTTTTCAAAGGGTTGTGATGAAAATGAAGTGAAGTCGTGTCTGAGGCCATGACTTCCACAGTCAGTGCCAAGTAAAAATTAACTCCTCTTCTCCTGCTCCTGATGGAGACATTCCCTGGCATGGTGGGTGAAGTCCCAATTGCCACCCACAGGGCTCCTGCCTTGTACATATTACTGCAGGCTCAGAGCGTGGGGGTTGAGCCCAGTTCTGGAGACAGACTGCTTGGTTTTGGAGCCACGTGCTGCCACTTACTGGTGGTTTGACCTGGGACAAATCCTTAAGCATTGTGCCTTAGTTTCCCCTTTATAAAATGGAGATGGTAGCAGCTACCCCATGGGGTTAAAACATAAATATTACAATCGTCCCCCACTCCTTCCTTCCTTCCCTTTTTTCTTCCTCCCTCTCCCTCTCTCTTCCTCCCTCCCTCCTTCCTTTTCTTCCCCGACTCCTTCCATTCTTCCATTCCTTTCTTCCTTTCCAGTGGAGCATCTCCAGCGTGCCTGATACTTCCCAGGCCCATGAAATAGAGTGGGGAACAAGAGAAGAAAGAGAAGGGGAGCCACAAAGGAAGGGTGCTATCATGAAGCATGCGTGCAGGTGGGAAGGACGGTAAATGAGTGAACGAATACGACTTTTCTAAAATAGCGATGAGCTGTCAAAGGAAAACAACCAGGACTGAGGGAGGCCTCTCGAGAAGGAGGCACTGAAGCTGGGACCCACAGGGCAAGAAGGGGCCGACTTGAGGATACGTGTGAAGAGGTCCTGTCTCCACACCCTCACCTCAGCGAAGCCCAAAACCTGGGCTCCTCTGAGAGCCCGGAAAGGGAAGGGGAGAGGAAGGAGCAGGAAGAGAAGCCTGCAGTCGGCACTGAGAGTCACCCAGCACATCAGAGAAGGGTGGCCAGGAAGTGGGGGAAAGGGTGCCAAAGAAGAGCTGGCCCCCTGGGAAGGGGCAGGTTGATCACACTTGGAGGAGAGGAAGGTAGGCAAAGAGAGAAGCAAAGAGGGAGAGGGACTGGGGGAAGAGGCGACCATGGTGGGGACTCCTGCATTAGCTGCTCTGTGACAGCCGCCAAGCTCAGCTCTGGCCACATCAAGCAGGAAGGCCCTGCACACATAGGACTGTAACTGCCACTGATGGCCACCACTGCCCAGTCCTTTCCTCCCCAGTGCCTCTGCTTGATCAAATCGGAGGAGAGGGGCAGTCACAGAGTGCGTCACTGTTTTTATTTCTTCTTCTTGGGATGGTGTTGTTATTCCTGCTGCCGGAACTGTTTTTTATTTTCATTTTCTGTGGCCTTGGAGAAAATACACAAAGTATTTCCACTTGGAAGAAAAGTGGGTATTTCCTTTTCATGATCACAGCTCAGGACACCGGCTTGCTGCCATGGGGCACTACAGGGGGACTGTGCGGCCTTCACAAGAGGCTTGGGAGTCTGTACCGGCCAGACTCAAGTTTGGAAACGTAGGTAGAAAAGCGTGGATGTGGCTCATAGGACAACAGGCGAATGGGTGGTGAGCGTACTCACAGTGGAGGAAACGAGGTGAGAGAGAAAAAAGACTAGCAAAAATTACTAGAGAGGAACGTTTAAAAATACAGAGGAGAATAAAAAGGCAAACAGGAAGAGAAAACATGCAAGAGCGGGACAGAAAAGCGCAACCTCTGGGTGAGCCCACTCGCCACGCTGACGGAACCTGGGTTCAGGTCCCACACTCGCATGCCCCAGAGGTATCTGCCCAGCAGAAGACAGCGTGCGTGCCTGCGGAACAGGAGCCCATGGCACACACAGACCGTGTCGGACCGTGTCGGGTGCCTTGGAGAGCCTGCTGGGCATGACTCATCCCTGACTCCAGGAGGAGGCAAGCAGTTTTGGGTCCCCTGGAAAAAGAACTGGGCCTTAGTATTCCCTCTTGGGAGAAAGAAAGCCCATGATCCCAGCACCCCTGTCCCACTGAAGCCAGGGTCCCCCCGGCAGACACCTGACTGCCCTCTGGCTAGAAATGAATCTCTAGCTCAGGGTTACCCACATTCAGTAAGGGGTACAAAAAACTTGGGAAACACTGGGTTAAACAAAGTCAAAAGGTTTCTTTGGTATAGGACTTCTCAGGGCCTTTAATGAGCCGGTATGCCCTGTGACACTCAAACAGGGGTAGGGGCTGCAGTGTGCTGACACCCGGAACACAGAACCCTTCCACTTTCTTAAAATCTCAGAATAGCTGTTGACATCTCAAAGGAAGCTGCCCTTCCTTTGAGACTGGTAGGTGGGAAGCGTGACCCAGGCATAAGGACACCAGCTGAACTTGGTTCCTATCCAAGCCTCCCAGGTCCTTCCCTTCCCTTCTGTTCCCACTAAGCACAGGCAACCAAATCCGGCCATCCACGGGACGCTGGTGTCTTCCCCATGGCTTATGTACGACTTCACCCTTTGATCATCTCAGTAAAATTCCCATTCCCAAAGTCTGAGCCACAAAAGGAATGGGAAGGCTGTGTTGCATAAGTGCTAGTCCTTTTAAAAGAAATATCGAAAAGGATGGGCCCCAGTGGAGTGAGGAGAATAAAGAGACGGGCAGCTATGCCTTGAGTGACTGCCATGTGTAGACGGTAAATCAAGGGACACTTGGAACACGGGTGACTAGTATCATCCCCATCTTACAGATAAGGAAACTAAAACTCAGAGAAATGACGCCGCATATCCCAGGTCCCACGGCCGGCAAATGATGGAGATGGGATGGGACTTGGGCCAGTCTTACTCTGAATCCCACCTTCTCTGCACTGCCTAATGTTGCATCCCTGCTGTGCAAGGCACTGGTTTGAGTTTTGGGGGCAGCCTTGGGTGGGGGGTGATTTAAAAACTCATCAGATGGTCTCAGCTTTTAAGGAGCTTATAGTCTAGCAGGAGAGGAAAACCCCTGTTCCCTAACTCCTGTTCCTCTTCCCTGGGGAAGAAGAAGGGGAGCTCGCCTCTAGTTCGGGAAGGGGAGGCATTTGAGCTGGGCCTTAAAGGACAGAAAGGTTCCAGTGGTCTAAATGGCAGTGAAGGCCTTCTCTGTGGAAGGACTATGGTGAGCAAAGATGCAGGTCGGAAAGGTCAGGTTGGCTTTGGGGACCCGTGTGTCTCACATGAGGTTATGGAGGGACGGCGGGACTTGAGCGAGACGGTAGGACGGTGGCCAGATCCAGCCAGAGCAGCTGTGAAACCTCAAACACAGCAGTTTTGCAGCAGGATGGTAGGAGGTTTTGGGATAGCGGGCTTTGGAACAGCATGTCGCTGCATTTTATCAGAGCTCTGTTGACACATGTCTGGTCCAATAAATTAACATTTCCATCTCAGCTGACTTCATTTGGCAGGAGCAATAAATTCACATGGCAATTCAAACTGAGAAGGGGAAGAGTATGTGGGGGAGGAGGGGGCACAGGGATAGGATAGAAGGTAGAGTCATTCATACTTTATCAAATTGCTTTCATTTCTTCATGCAGTCATTCAAAAAGCATTGGGTAGGCTGGGCGCAGTGGCTCACGCCTGTAATCCCAGCATTTTGGGAGGCCGAGGCAGGTGGATCACCTGAGATCAGGAGTTCAAGACCAGCCTGGTCAACATAGTGAAACCATGTCTTTAGTAAAAATACAAAAATTAGCTAGGCGTGGTGGCACACACCTGTAGTCCCAGGTACTTGGGAGGCTGAGGCAGGAGAATCACTTGAACCCAGGAGGCGGAGGTTGCAGTGAGCCGAGATCACGCCACTGCACTCCAGCCTGGGCGACAGAGTGAGACTCCTCAAGAAAAAAACCAAAAAAGCATTGGGTGGGCCCAAAAATCAGCTTATTTTATGAGTGTATCTTTCTAGCAGCCAATTCACTTATATCACAAATTTTACCTATATTTTGAATTGTTAGGCTTGGACAGAGTTGCATGCTTTTCAGTCTTTTCTCAGTGTGCCCTCGTGTTATTTATTCCACAATTCTGTCCTGTAGAATAGGTTCTCTGCTACGTACTCAACACGAGAGAAACCTATATTCGGACACATTTATTCTTCCAGCACAGCCCCTTCCTCCTGATTTCAATAGTTTGAAAACTCAGCAAATCCATTGTATAGGCATCTCTTAAATATCTATGTATTTACATATTGATCAACATATTTATTCTCTGGTTCAAAAAAAAGTGAGATGGTTTATTGAGCACTTACTATGAAGTGGAGGTGACTGAATTAAATTGAATTAATGACAGAGATAGGGCAAGCTCAATGCACTTTCTCCGGAGCCCTAAAGCAAAGCATACGGTGTGAGCCTCTGGCCACGGGTGCGCCTGTCTCACTGCTGGGCTCCCGGGTCTTACGTGTCTCCTATCTCCTGGAGACCATGGTTTAAGCTGCCAGGTCTGCTGGGCACTGCCCCTTATCCCCATGATCTCAAAAGATCCAGGGAGGGCCTGAAGAGCATTTAATGGAGTACAAAGCCACAAACGTCACTCCCTGACCGGTTTCTCTAAGAAGCCAGGTCTGAGGTTATCAAGCACATAGCGAGGCCTCTCTGGTGTGTGTTCTGAGGAAGGACAGCCTTGCCAGCAGGGGCTGCCGGGGGGCCTGTGCGGTGTCCTGGGCGTCCTGCAGCGGGGCTGGGGCTATGGCAAGGGAAGGGAGGGACCCCTGCCTGGGGGGTTGCTCTTCCTGAGGGACCTCCACAGCCACAGGGGTAACGAGCTAAGGGCAGTGGAGGGGCAGGTGGGCATGCGGGGGGCCTTGGGCATGGGGAGCCAGGGCCTAGCTTGAGCAAGAAGACAGCTCTGGGGCTCAGAAAGCTCTTCCTGGCTCCACAGGACAGCTCAGAGGGGCAGCCACGAGGGAGAGGCTATCTAAGTCAAAGGCCTTCTCCTTTCATGGCCCCTGTGCCTCCGACTTCTCTCCCCAAATGAAAGGAAGCAGACACCTGCAGTTCCTTCGGGGCAGAGCTTCAGAAGGACAGGGCAGCTTTCTGCCTCCAGCCCAGCAATCCTGAGGATGGGGGAGGAGCCTCAGGGTGGACAGACAGCAGTGCTGGGCTAATCCCCTGCACACACCTGAGGATCTGCAATCTTCTTCTCACTGGATTCATCTCAGCAAGCCCTGGAAACCTCTGGGCTCCCTGGTGTAAAAGGTGAAAGGGTGGCCAGGCTACCTCATGGCTGCTTTCTGAATGGAGGGCTCTTGGTTGCCTCCGGTGACTCCCGTAAGGCCAGGGCCTGGGGATTAGGGCCGGGAGGCAAGGGCTCTGTTCCTCCTGGTTCTTAGCTGCTCTGAACACACCACCAGCAGTGCCATTTGAGCCCGCAGAAGGAGCAGAGCTTCTGTAGTTATTAGTGGTTTTCATTCAGCGAAAAATAGAACCATAACATTCCAGTGTACCCCCTACCTCCAGCCCCTCACCCCCTGATTCTAACAGGTCTTTCACCTGCCTTGTCCCTAAAGGCCCCAGGGCTCTGACTGCCCGTGCCTGAACACTTCCAGTCACCCTTCTTTTCTTGTCTATATAAGGCCTGCCTTCATTACAGCTCTCCACCACAGGGCTGCTGTGGGCTGAGGCTGCTGCTCTGTCCTTCTTCCCCGCCCGAGTGGTGAGGCTGCTGACACCCCACAGGGCTCAGGAGGTGGGGAGGAGCTGGCTTTGCTGGGGAAAGTTGGAAACACCCAACACATACACTGGCGGGGCAGCTGGGGATGTCATGATGGTGAGATCTGCGCTGATGTAGGCCCTTCCTAATAGGCAGAACTGGCCTCTCTGGAGAGTGGCAGAGCCTGGTAGTCTTACAGGGGCTGGGCATCTCATGCTGCAAGGGGAGCAGGGAGAGAAAGATGAGAGAAAAACCCATGTCACAATGGGAGGCAGCCGGGAAAAAGGAAGGACAGGTAAGCCATCCTCAAAGGAAATCTGACAGCCAGGGTCAGCTCTTGAAACACACACACACACACACACACACACACACGAGACCCATCCTCACAGCTAAAGTCAGCTCCTGGAACACACACACACACACACACACACACACACACACACACACAGGGAAGCCATCCTCACAGCTAGAGTCAGCTCCTGGAACACACACACACACACACACACAGGGGAATCATCCTCACAGCTAGAGTCAGCTCCTGGAACACATACATGCACATATGCACACACACACACACACACGCACGCACACAAGACCCATCCTCTCAGCTAGAGTCAGCTCCTGGAACACATATGTGCATGCACACACACACACACGCACACACACACAGGGGAGCCATCCTCACGGCTAGAGTCAGCTTCTGGAACACACACACGCATGCACACACACACACACACACACACAGAGCAGCCATCCTCACAGCTAGAGTCAGCTCCTGGAACACACACACGCATGCACACACACATGCACACACACACACACAGGGAAGCCATCCTCACAGCTAGTGTCAGTTCTTGAAACACATACATGCACATACACACACACACACACGCACGCACACGAGACCCATCCTCACAGCTAGAGTCAGTTCCTGAAACACATACACGCATGCGCGCGCGCGCGCACACACACACACACACACACACACACACACACACAGGGAAGCCATCCTCACAGCTAGAGTCAGCTCCTGGAACACACACACGCATGCACGCGCACACACACACACACACACACACACACACGAGACCCATCCTCACAGCTAGAGTCAGCTCCTGGAACACACACACACATGCACAGGGTCCAGATGCTTTTTACTCCAAGCATATTTTTTCCTCATTTACTTTAAATATTTGGTTTTGGCATCCTTTGCACAAAGTAATCCATGGAAATCATGATCCTTTGAAAAGGAAAACTATATCATGCACCAATTCCTTGCTGGGGTCCATTCGTGACAAACTTCCACAACCACAGGAGCCACGGCGATCCCAGAAAGAAGGGACGTGGTGGGACACGAAGGGTGTTGTGCCCTTTCCTGCTGTGAATGGGAGGCCAGGGTTGTGTTTCCAAAAATGGGTGGTGGGGCTGCTAAAACGGTGCCCTGCAACGAGCTCGGTGAGGTTGATTCTGCCGTCGCCATAGGCATCAGGCCTGGCCAAGCCTCGCTGCTCCGGGGAAGGACCCTGTCCCTCCGGCAGATTGGAATGGGAACAGGATGCATGAGCCCACCATCCAAGTCTGACAGCTAAAAACAACCCACAGTCTGAGAGGACGAAGCTGCCAGCTTGCTGAGGCCCGCGGCTGGCAGGTGAGGATGATTCATTCCCACCCCGATTGAAAATTCTCCTCTGTTTGCATTCCTGTCTCTCTGAGCTGTCCTGCTCATCCATCTCTCCCTTCTGCTTGTTCTCTCTCGTGCTCTCCCTTCCTCTCCTGCCCCATTTTTCCTCCTAGCCCTACTTCCCTCTCCTCCCTGACCTGAGACGGATTGTGTGCATCACACCTGCATTGCCTCCACCTCCCTTGCTGGGCAGCGGGCCCTGCGTGGGCTCCTCTTTCTTGCATTTGGCACAAGTGCCATGGGAGGCACCAAGGGAGCACAGGTACACTGCCGCTTCAGGGAGGACTACAAGGGATTGGGGCGGGGGGACTGCAAGGAACTGGCAAAGACACAAAGAGGACCCGCAATCAAGGCCCCCAACTTCAAGGGGAACAGACAAGCATCATTTCTAACTTGGTTTTTGCTTCAAGCACAATTGCCAACAAAAATTTAAAAATTATGGTGAGAAACCTAAAATAGGAGTCTCGTTGAAGATTCTACCTGTAGTGACCATCCACTGCTGGTTAATACATCCATCAACAGAAACTCGTCAAGGAGGGCAGACCTACGGAGATACCTCCATTCTCAACCTCCTGGTCTCACGATGCTCTTGACTTTATCAGAGCTGAATAGCCTGAACCTGAAGATACTTCCCAGAGGATGGGTCCCTAGGGATGACCTAGTTCTACACCTGTCACTTTAGTGGTGAGGAGTCTGAGGCTAATCATCTGGGGGAAAGAGACGATCCGTTGACGGGTGACAAAACTAGGTCGGAACCCAAACATCCCAATTCAAAGCCCACTGCTTTCACCAGCGTGCCACACCAGTGTGCTTCATCCAAGAAGTGTTTTAACAGTCAGCAGTTACCATGAGGACAAAAGGACAAGTCCAATGTCAGCATGTATGATCACATGTGCTAACAACGAACAGAGAGCCACGAGCTGAAGACACTGACAGGACAAGAAGACAAGTGTCAGCATAAGTAGGATAAACTAACGTGATTATGAGTGGCACTAGTCAACATACCCGGGATTAGTATTATTGCAACATGGGGCAAAGGAGATGTTGAGAAAGGGGATGTCACGGAGGATGGCAATAGGCTTCTTACTTGATGTTATGACTGGTGCCCTGGAAATGTTTAGAAATATCAGTGCAAGGCTTCAGAAGTAGGAGTCCTTTTCCATGAAAACTAAATATATTGTTTCAGCTCTAAGTTTTATATACTAAATTGAAATGAGTAAGACTTCACTAGTGAGCAAAAGGAAATTAAATGTGGACAAAACTCTTCACAGAAAGTGGCTTGGAGATTTCTGCTTCCAGAAAGATGGAGTAGACACATCTTTCCCTACTAAGTGCAACCAAAATCCCTGTACATTATATATAAAAGAAGCATAAAAAGACTGTAAAAGAGGAGAGAAGACAGTAGACCACAAGGGAACCCCAGGACCTGAGGAGTGACACAGCAGAGTTCTCTGG